>NC_090265.1:1377945141-1378268879 GCF_040414725.1 Anabrus simplex
TATTATTATTATTATTATTATTATTATTCATAAACTGGTGTTGATGAAGGTGACTGCTGTTTTAAGGAGAAGTACGCCTACAACCCCTAGGTTCTGTATGGTCCACCTGTCTCGTGGACAGGTGGTGTGTGATTTACCGATACCGGTGCTCCCATCGGAGTCCTCTGTCGCTTTGTAGTGTTTTTGGACTGTAGTGTGTTTTATCATTTGAATTTATGAGATTTTAAATTTAATTATTTCCAGTATAGGTGATTTTTCTGTATTTGTAGCTAGGGCAGTATGTGTGTTGGCCACCCATCCAGTGGATGACCACTCCCGATGTTGCTTAACTCCGTATATGTTTGTTCTGTCTGTATGTGTATGTTGTACTCTAGCATGAGTGTACCCAGAAGACTAATGTACATTCAGTGAGCATAACTAGCACAGCAGTTACATGTATCAGTAAGTGGTAGTACTGGATGGTCACCCATCCAAGTGCTAACAACGCCCAATGTTGCTGGTCTGTAATCAGTGAGGCTGTTACCGATATTGTTCGCAGTGACGACCACTAGATAACAATTTTTATTTATCATTCTTCTTGTCTCTCTATGCCCATTCATAGAGCGCGTTGGAACTTGTTCATTAGCTTCATGACTTTCGCCTTCCAATTCTTCCAAAATCTCTTCATAAACTCACTGTGTTGCCTTTCCCGTTCTTCTGACCACTTTGTACCAGTCCTGCTGCTGGTTTTGACCACAAATGTGTCTTTATTTACTGAGGTCCTGAAGACTTCCCGATTTTTCATTTATGTCTTCCCTGATGTTCGATTAATTCAGGTCCCCTCTTATTTATCATTATTATTTTTATTATTATTATTATTATTATTATAGAATGTACTTTACGTCGCACCGACACACATAGGTCTTATGGTGACGATGGAATAGGAAAGTGCTATGGGCGGGAAGGAAGCGGTCTTAATTAAGGTACAGCACTGTCATTTGCCTGGTTTGAAAATGGGAAACCATGGAAAACCATATTCAGGGCTGCCGACAGTGGGATTCGAACTCACTATCTCACGAATACAAGCTGACAGCTACGTGCCCTAAACCACGCGGTCATTCGCTCGGTCTATAACAATTATTTCTTAACTCTGCTCAGAATAGACAAAGAGAGAGGTTTAATACTATAGAGAACTGACGGTATTCGCAAGAGGAAGTAAAGGCCACATGAGCTGTGAAAATGGAATAACTCCTTGGGCTTGAAAACTGTCTGAGTCGAAAGAGAACACGAATTCTTCTCCGTACTCTCTCTCCCTCCAAACCTCAGCGACGAGAAAGTGAAATTACGAATTCAGTTGTAGGACTGTTATGAACGACAGCAGTTTATTGTCGGCTATAAACGTACCGCCTGGGTTCGCCAGAATTAACCACCCCCTGAGGAAAGCATGTCGTTAGATAAGTTTATCGCTCGTAAGAATTCTGTATAACTCGCCTTATATTGTTGACGGGATCAAGGATGGATTCTGTGTTGTAATTATACGTATTATTGTTCTTCTCTAAACGTCGCCGTGCGGTGTGGTTTTGATGTTACTTGCCTTGTGCTTCAGTAGAGACTAGGGGAAAAATTCTTTGACTCAAGTCACAGGAGTGAGAGCCCTGAGGTATCCAATGAAAACCTGAGGATGCTGCATGGCGGTTTCTTGTCAACTCCACGTGGAGTGATGCGCTGGGTTACGATATCGTATCGTCTTGTTGCATCAGTGGCGTATACTGAGGGCTACGACGGCTATCGGGGAAGGCCAAACCTCTAATGAGAACAATGGAAATCTGTAGCACATTATAATGTAAGCATCTGACACATCGTTCCATTAACAAAATAGGAAGGGAATGAGAAAAAACGTCGCACGTATTTCTGAGAACAAAGCATCAGAGATCGATTTTGCTATTTGCATTGCGTCGCACCGACACAGATAGGTCTTATGGCGACGATGGGACAGGAAAGGCCTAGGAATGGGAAGGAAGCGGCCGTGGCCTTAATTAAGGTACAGCTCCAGCATTTGCCTGGTGTAAAAATGGGAAAGCACGGAAAACCATCTTCAGGGCTGCCGACAGCGGGGTTCGAACCCACTATCTTCCGATGCGAGCTAACTGCTGCACGCTCCTAACCGCAAGGCCAACTCGCCCGGCAAGAGATCGGTTTTGCAGCCCAGGTCCCTCTCCCCTCTACCCACATGGCGCGGCGTGCTGCTGGATGACCGATAGGTGCGGGGATTGGGGGGATGGGAGTGCTGGCTTCGCTCCGTCAGATCGCCACTGCTACTGAAGAACCATGCGTTACTCATCTTATATAATTCCTCACCTCATATTTCTGACTTAATTATATAGATAACAGAATGCTGGTATTTCACTCCCGTTTACTTCTACATCAACCAGGCGAGCTGCCCATGCGGTTAGGGGCGCACAGCTGTGAGCTTGCATCAGGGAGATAGTGGATTCGAACCCCACTGTCGGCAGCCCTGAAGACAGTTTTCCGTGCTTTCCCATTTTCACACCAGGCAAATGCTGGGGCTGTACCTTAATTAAGGCCACGGCCGCTTCCTTCCCATTACTAGGCCCTTCCTATCCCACCGTCGCCATAAGACCTACCTGTGTCGGTGTGACATAAAGCAAATAGAAAAAAACTTCTACATCCTTGTAGGAAGACACTGCAGGGCTGCTGTTATAGGAGTAATGTAATTTTTCTTTAATAGGTAGATCTGCTAAAATGAAATGCACCGAGCTCGATAGCTGCAGTCGCTTAAGTGCGGTCAGTATCCAGTATTCGGAAGATAGTAGATTCGAATCCCACTGTCGGCAGCCCTGAAGATGGTTTTCCGTGGTTTCCCATTTTCACACCAGGCAAATGCTGGGGCTGTACCTTAATTAAGGCCACGGCCGCTTCCTTCCCAGTCCTAGCCCTTTCCTGTCCCCTCGTCGCCACAAGACATATCTGTGTCGGTGCGACGTAAAACCAATAGCAAAAAAAAAAAATTAAATGCAATCTTTCAGGCTTAGTGCTCTCGTTTGTTGGTTGGAATTCAGCCCGTGGTCATGGGTCGAACATAATCACTAAACCAGTGAACGATGGGTACGACCAATGGTAATGCTATAAAATTCAAAATTTGAATATAATAATAATAATAATAATAATAATAATAATAATAATAATAATAATAATAATAATAATAATAATAATAATAATTAGTAATAGTAATGGTGCATGGCATCTGTAAAGGCTTGGTGGTGACCTAATGATTATAATGAGTATGAAATTAATGGCGAAGACTTCATAAACACCCAGTTCCTAAGCCAGGGGAATTGCGAGTAGGCTACGAGGGGTTTAATTCTGAGAATTGAACCGGGGCCATCGGGCCAAAGTATTCTATCCATTTAGCCACAAAGCCGGACTTATATATGCTATATATGCTGATCAAGTACTGAGTATTTGCAGTAGCAGAGGCCAGGACAGTAGCTTGTGAAGCAGCCTTGACAACACAGCTGGCTTCCCCGTTGCCTGTTGGCTGAAGCTCAAAACGCTTAGGCTTGACGTCCACTAAACCAACCATCGAAGTCTAGTGGTAGCCTCTGTCTTGATCCCAGCATACACCACTGTGTTGCATATTGCGCTAGTAATCTTGAGAACATGGGTGGTGGTATTATTTGCGTTGTGTCAAGAGTCATTATCATGTGAAGACCGTCGGTTGTTAATACTTCTCATAGTGACCTTGTAAATGACACACCAAATGTTGCTCCTAGCGTTAGTGATGGTGGTTCACTTCGCAATAAGGGGAGATGTAGCGCAAGAAAGCAATCTATTTTTTTTATTTTTTTTTTGCTAGTTGCTTTACGTCGCACCGACACAGATAGGTCTTATGGCGACGATGGGATAGGAAAGGCCTAGGAGTTGGAAGGAAGCGGCCGTGGCCTTAATTAAGGTACAGCCCCAGCATTTGCCTGGTGTGAAAATGGGAAACCACGGAAAACCATCTTCAGGGCTGCCGACAGTGGGGCTCGAACCCACGATCTCCCGGATGCAAGCTCACAGCCGCGCGCCTCTACGTGCACGGCCAACTCGCCCGGTAAAGCAATCTATAGGAACACTAAACAAACAAGTGCAGCAAATAATTTTATAATGTGTATGATTAAATAAAGTGTAATAGGAAAGGGGCAAATATCAAAAACTGCTAAGCTGTGGGTGAAGTAGACAAGTTGTCATTATAGTTGTGTGCCCATAGTATCGTCATTACGTATTTCACAGGTTCGATATAAGTGATTTGGATACTAAGGAAACTCGCAACTCAACTGAACAAACCATAAAATAAATATAAAGTGACCAGCAAATAAACAGTGCACTACAGGAAGAAAACTGGCAACTCTGCTTCCCCTTCCCATCCCACTCACTTTTAGGAGCCGTTTCAGGTGCAGGTTGCTAACCTATAGGGAAACATAACAATAACTTACTTTGTTTGCCGAAGTTTACAGAGTTGATCTCGCGGAATGTAGTCAACAGAGGCGTGCAACCAACAAGACCAATTCTTCCATTCCTTAAAAAATTAATAATTTACTGTAAGGTCAAATTTTGCCTTCATTAGCGAGTTGGCTACGCAGTATGGGAGGTAGTGGGTTTGAACCTCACAGACGGTAACCCTAAACAGTATTTCGTGGTTTCTCCACCTCTACATCAGGCAATAGCTGAAGATATACTTTAATTATTACTTCATTTTCACAGTTGTTGAAAACTATTAGATGTTAGAGTGATGTTAAACAAGCAATATGGGAGGTTTTAGAAATTCTAACGCTTGAGTGATACCTACTGTATATTCACAAATGGATTCAGAATATTATAAACAAGGCTTTATCCGGAATATAATATCCTATTTACTTGTGAGAGCTAATAGGAACAAGTAAGTTAATTTAAGATTTCCCAAAGCTCAAAGCTCCACGCGAAGCACAATTAATAACACTCTACAAGAGCAGGCATCTTTTACGTTAGACATGACTGAAACAGCTGTACCACACGATTTGTTGCGTATCTCTACATTGTAAATTTACGAAGGCGATGCTAGAAATAAATTGTTTGCAAATATAACTACATAAATCTCATCAAACAGAAGCAGAGGAAGATGCAGTACTGCCTTTCGTTCATAGAATGGTATAACGCACTCCACAGCGTTTTACTTTACATGAGGCATATAGGCCTATATAAATATCTTTGTTGAGGGTACTTGCATATAAGGAATGCAGTTATAGCTTCTCATGATAGTCATCAACATGCCTCACGTTTATTTCATAATCTTCCTTAATGGCGGATGATCTGAGACCTCAATACCTAGCGGCTCTCCAATAACATAACCAGGCTAACTAATCGGTGTAAAGAAAAAACCCTGAGCTAGAAACCGTCTAATAATTCCGAGATTTCCGTGTTAAATCAGTGCAAGAGCTTAGATAGGACATTTCTCAAGCTTCCCCCACTCCACTCATTTCTAGACTATTAATCGAACTTAAGAGCTAATGCGAAATTCCTAGATCATCGTAATATTTCTTTGACTTACTTCCTCCATTCTCTTGATCTACGTTGGTCAAATCTTGTTCTCTTTCGACCCCGAAAACATTACGTTAGCGAGATCTAGGGATTCTTTCGTTTTCTCTACTTTCAAGACCCTTGTTGATCTTCATACATCGAAAGACGTGTCACTGAGGCAATCTGTGTTCATCAAAATCGACCATCTATGAACAAATGAGTGTGCTTTCTTCAAATGATTTAAGAGAGGATAATTATCTCATTGTATCTGCCCTTAAAATACAATCACCACCAAAACCAATACCATCAAATGTATTAAAATAAGCACTAGGAACACATGCTATCATAATTTATATGAACACTAATCACATGAAGTTGATGATCACTATGGCCCAGCCCTTATATCCAAATACCTGAACAATAATTTATCTAATGAGTTAGCCGCTTATTTAAAGCAACGGCAAAACAAATAGTACTGAAATTGCATTCTCTGAACATCAGACAGTACTGAAGTCGCACAAAACCTGCAATTGCAACGGCAATGGATGCAGCTACAGCTCACGCCGCGAGAGGGTTACTGCAACATTTTGGAGATAGCTCGCTTAAATTCCCGTAACATTCCCGCTCCCCAAATGTGACGCCCTACCCCATATACCAACATATGAGGCATGCTGAAAGAATACGTTTTCCGATCAGATGACCCACCCAGCAATGTTCCCGAATTACGAAAGAAGATTCAGTCATTTGCTATGTCCTTGTGTTCATCAACAAGTTCGGCAATCAACAGGACCGTTATGAACAACGCGTGGGACATGAGGGTGTACATTTTGTACCGATGCTGTTAGATACGTGTTGCCGTCGTCACCTTGAATGTTATAATCACGAAACGCTCAGAGCATGGTTTTCATTTCAGTACTGTACTTACGAAATTATACAGAAAAAATAATACTATGTCTGTTCAAAACTCCAGAGTAGCAGTAATCTCTAAGTTTCTAATCTGCAAGTCCTTCCAAGACTCTTAACACTACTGCATATCGAGCTCAAGTATTGGTCGAATCTATGTAGAAAAAGGTGGGAAAAACGCACGCGATTTCTCTGTGAACTGTTGTTTCTTGTGCCACTTTTATCCTATTCTCTGTGAAATATTGTTTCCTCTGTCAATTTTATTCTAGTACATTTACATAATGATTCTCATGTTATACAATGTTCGAGGGGGTACCCAAAAAACCGGAATTATTTTTAAAAGCTATGTATTTTCCAATTTTTTTACAAAACAACCTTATCCCCTTCAAAATACTCTCCATTACAACTAATACATTTGTCCCACCGGTGCCTCCACTGTACGAAACATTTTTTGTAGTCACCTTTATAAATGGCTGACAGCTCCTCCCTCGTTTTTTATTCTTGACCGTTTCAATGATGTCAAGTCGGTGTCCTTTCATGCCCCTTTCCATGCGTGGAAATAAGAAAAAGTCGCACGGAGCCAGGTCAGGCGTGGGGCTGAGGAACCATGCCATTTTTAGTCAAAAACTGTCTAACAGATATGTCTGTGTGTGCAGGTGCATTGTCGTGGTGGACGAACCAGTCTCCTATCCACCACAAATCGGGTCTTTTTTGAAGAACACTGTTGCACAATCTTCTTAAAACTTCCCAATAAAAGGTTTGCACGTTGTTCACTTAATCTTGCCATCATAAAAAACGAAACAAGAACAAAACAGCGCTAGCAAAACCTATCACTGCAGCTGAACAGAACAAGCCAGGTCGACAACACAGGCGGCGCTGAACTGGCAATTAGTTGTGCTATACACACCTAGCGGCAGAAATGCGTACTACACAAGCTTCGCCAACGGCAATGTTATTCCGGTTATTTTTGGGTAACCCTCGTATTGACTAAAATGACGTTATAAAAGAGTAAGCAAGAAATTACGATGTCATAATCTAAGAAAGACTGGCTACGTAACGTAATTGGCTTGGCACTACTCCAGCAGAGTCCACGGGGGATGCCCTAAATTACAGGGAAACATAAAAAGGAAACTGACAATACATGGTCAGCAGAACGCAAGAAACAACATATCGAAATTATTAAGAGATTTGGAGAGGATAAGGAGGCGAAAGCCATCAAGCTAGCCAAATAGTTTTAGTTTAACTTGGCGCAATTCACTGTTGACTACATGAAAACTTCGAAAGTGAAATCGCAAAAATGGCACTTGATCTTATGAAAGGATGACTGCCGTCTGGTCTTCGGCTGCTGCAACGAACATTCAAGTACTTTCAGTTTGTACGACAGAAACTCTGAAGAAATTTTAAGTTCCTCCTCCTTCCCAGGCCAGAT
Source organism: Anabrus simplex (assembly GCF_040414725.1). Taxonomy (NCBI): domain Eukaryota; kingdom Metazoa; phylum Arthropoda; class Insecta; order Orthoptera; family Tettigoniidae; genus Anabrus; species Anabrus simplex. The sequence goes on from NC_090265.1 coordinate 1,377,953,012, forward strand.
AGTTAACCGCAACCATTGCAGTCTATAGTCGACTGTTTTCAAAATATCAGCAAAAAGACCTCTTCGGCACCCCCGCCCCCACATTCCTCGTTGGAATATTGAAATCAAATTTAGGTCGGAATCAAAATCAACATAACTAAAAAAATATACTCCAAGTTTCATAAAAGTCTCACTCACCGCAACTCTCTCTCTCTCTCTCTCTCTCTCTCTCTCTACTATAGAACCGATGGTCTCTACGCCATGGGAAGAGAGAAATTGGAAGAAATATTCTAGTTTTCTGTGACTGCTAATATTGTGATCATTGCGATGAGACTCCAGTTTTGTATGAAATCCCAACCATAGATGTTCGGCTTTTCATGTCAAAGATCCCAAATCCATTGACCGGAATTCGAATTGCGGCCACCTTGAGGAAAATCCGGAGATAATATTATAAAGCTATTATCTCCTTCGCCCCCTCCCCCACCGCTGGAAAGGGTATTTAGTCAAATGAAATTATTCTGGTAATGTACAGAAAAAATGTACGGGTGTTCAGCTTCACCAGGACGCTGAGAGTTAAATCCTTGATACGCCACTACCATAAAATTCCACGACCGATAAATGATCAGAAAATAGAACATGCAAACGGTATCAAGTGTAATATTTCGGGAGACTACGTTCATGGCTGCAGTTCCGGAGAAAGGATAACGGAGCGGGGTTTAATTAGCAACTATAACGAGGTTTGAGTAGATCATACTGTCAATACTGAATTATCAATATGGAATCTTCTTACATGGTCCATTGAATTGTTAATAATGCTCATTTAGATTATCAGCAAGCGTATTCAACAATGTAATACGCTTATGCAGGAATACGGGATCACTACCTACTTCCATTACAAGAACGAGAATACTCCTAATACTCAAATTTTATAATAAAGGAAGCTTCCCAATATGGTGTGCCCTAGCTGACGAGATGTAGTGTTTACAGTGACTATATTTTCTGGTATGGGCTAGAGCAATTTGTTACTTTGATTGACCTGTCTCAATCTCATCCTTGACTTTGACATTATGAAAGTGACCAAGGTATGAGCGATGCTAGTAATACCATTCCTTATGCAGCCAGCCCCTGTTATGAATGATGTGAACATATCGCTCATAGGGTCCATTGGTGTTTGCATTTCAGTGGGCTTGGTAGACTGATGCGTAATAGCAACTTCTGGCTCGGTGAGGAAAGCAACGGGAAACTACCCCACTCCTCATTTCCCTAGTATGCCTCTTCAGTGATGCCTGGGCTATCTATGATAGCTTTTGGTGTAGCTGTGGAGGATCAAACCAGCCTTCGGGCTGAATACCCAACATACATATATACCCAATATGGACCTGTGTTCATAGGCAAGTCGGGAACACAATAATTTTATATTTTGTTAGAAAAATAGAACAGGTCAGTTTATTTGTATAATTGATATCATTTATAAATATGATTCTTAATTAAAGTTTGTCGCAGATGTAACTTCTTACGAAATTGAATTGGTATTGAGCCTCTAGCTCCAATCAGCCTGTTACTTGAAAGGATGTCAACTTGCCTACTAGCGCTATTGTTTTACGTAGTAACGGGGATGATGAGATCGGACAGGGCTAGGACTGGGAAGGAAGCAACCGTAGCCTTTATTTAAGTACAGCCCCAGTTTTTGCCTGGTATGAAAATTGTAAATCACTGAAGACTATTTTCAAGGTCGCCAACAGCGTTGTCTGAATCCAACATCTTTCGAAAAGTTACACAGCCCGAACCTCGCTGCAAACTCCTTAGGGTAGGGTATGATTAGGTCAAGGAACGTAGCGATGACGGTATACTGGTGCTGGCTAGTTTCCATTCGAATAGTTGGGTCAATATTGTGTCATCTGGGATAGCGATGTGGAGCCATTCACCGCCAGGCCATGTACCTTTCCCTCCGATGATATGTTCTCTCTCTCGATGCTGACACTATGAAGTGATGGTGTGTTGTTATTGTTCTGGCTTCCTTAGAGGCTAAGAGTATCGTGGATATCAGCTTATCGTACTTGTTCTGCGAGTAAGATCTCAACCAAGATCTGTGCTACAGCGGTATCTCAACTCGAGCAACTAATTAGTGACAAAATGAAGAAGAGTGGCTCGAAGCATATAATAGCCTACTGTATAATCACTTTTTTCATTGAGTATACGTAGAAAAGCTAAGTATAGAAGAGCCTGTAGAAGTCACCGTGGTTCGATCCAGGATCGTACCATAGACTGTGATATGGAGGAGCACGTTGTGGGCACAGGTGGCGCTACTGCAAGGCGAAATTGATGGCTGCTAGGTCCTCACGCCTCGAAGAAACGACTACCTCCTTCTTTTAAACATAATCGCCTGCAATGTCCATTTTTTTCAATTAAAACCTGTTAACGATAAAAACATATTATGAATATATTTCCGGAGAGGCCTGATGTAGGTCTTCCGAATTGACACCCATAGGCGACCAGCACGTCTGCGGAGATAAGCCCCTAACTAAGATGAAATGTAATGTTGAATACAAACACGCAGTCCCCGAGATAGATGAAATAGAGTAACCAATGAAGGTTATAATCCCGGACCCGATCTGGAATCGAACCCAGGACCCCTCGGGCCAAAGATCAGCACGCTAACCAGTTAGCCACGGAGTCAAACAATGAGGTGGATGCGTAGACAGCCATGTTAGTGCAACGAAGTCGTCTACAATGCCTTCACATCAAGCCGCGTCTTGATAAATTAAAAAGCTTGCCGCAGGCAAGCATCACAACAATAAAACGTAAAAGAATGACTGTTTAGTACCTAGTAGTCTATTATAAAAAATCAATCAGGCAACATGACTCATTAGAACTACATAGAATCAAAATTCAAGGAAAACGTGATAAAGCAGTTTTTTATATGTAGCCTACCGAGCCACTTTTCTTTATTTTGTGTGACAAATTTGTCTGGTGTACCACCAGTAAAGATACCTTTATTAGAAAAAAATACTGTATAAATACAAATTTAATAGTTTTAAACATTTTGTACTTCACCGGTGGTAAGCAAAATTAGTTAACTACTGCTTAGCAATATATTTGTTAGACATACACGTGCCATAAATTAGTACACAATCTTCTCGTGAAATATGAATAAAAAGTTGGTGTGTGATAATATCTACGGTCGGAAGAGATCGGGGATATTCGAATCGGGGCATTCTAAAATATAGAAAACAAGCGGTTTTAGAAAAAGTTCAAGGGCAGTTACGTGGGTGAACCTTTGACCCTGCTCATTGGAAATACACAGTTCAGGACAAGGAGAGGCTACATTTTATTCAGAATAGATCCCTGTTTAGAGAAATAAACGTAGTATGTCCTTTGTATATGAGTAAGAGACGTGTCTCAGCTTTTCAGTACGTCAGGTTTCTCAGCAATAAATAAAGACAAGATCGTCGCTGGCTTGTCTACTCCAAAAAACAAGACCGAATGTATTGTTTCACTTGTAACCTATTTTCGACCTCTGCAGTAGCATTAGAATCACAAGGATGTAATTACTGGAAAAACGGTAGGAGTCACCTAAAGGTTCACGAAACCAGTCAAGAGTACAAGGAAAGTATTTTGAAATGGATAGAAAGTGAAATCGACATGTATACTGTAAAATAATTGAAAGAGAAATTAAAAAACAAATGCAAGAAGTCACATGAAAGTTATCAGCCATGATGGGAGTGACAGTTCTTTTTAGATATGGTGAAATATTCAAAATTGCAAAATTTCATTCTGGCGAATTGGTTTCACGTAACACTAATCACTTTTACGGTTTTAGGAGACGCAGAGATGCCAGAATTTTATGCCAAAATAAGTATTTTACGTACCGATAAATCTATAGACACGAGCCTGACGTATTTGAGCACATGAAAATACTACCGGCTGAACCGAGATTGAACCCATCAACTTGGCTCAAAAGGCTCGTTTGCAATTACATTCAATTGTTTCTCATGCGTACATGCTACTTGCTTCTTCACTGAAGATTAATCTTAATAATAATAATAATAATAATAATAATAATAATAATAATAATAATAATAATAATAATAATGTCCAGCTCCTTGACTGAATGATCAGCATCGAGGCAGTCGGTTCAGAGGACCCCAGGTTTGATTCCCTATTGAGTATGGGATTCTAACCGGGCTTGGTTAATTCTTGACCCAGGAACTGGGTGTTTGTGTTTATCCCAATACACTCCTCTTCATATACATAGAAAACACCACACTACTAACCAACACAGAAACATACAACAGTAATTACATCCATCCAAACAGGGCTGACGTCAGAAAGCGCAGTTGCCTGTAAAACAAGGCCAAATCCACTTGTGCGACACAATTCGTACCTGCGACCCCACTAGGGTGTGGAAAAAGCGGCGGAAAAAGATGATGTTAAACGTCCTTCAAATTCGAAAGGGACGCTGGAGCACATAAACGGATTGTAAATACCAGCCCACAGCATCAGTTCAAATCAACAACCATGAGCATAGGAGGCGAACATCTAACCAGGAAAGCAGTGTGTCCCATTCACACTCATACTATTTCCGAGTACTGTTATTGTACTTAGTTTTATTATTCATGATCCTTTTCTTGTATAACCAAGTTCCATCTCCCATCAGTATTCTGATCCTAGCTTTTCACATAAATATTGGAACATGTGTCGTTTTTTTTCATTACAATGTTTGTCGTCCATCACGTCATTGAGCTGGTTCAGTATGCAGCGTTAGTTCATCTCATAATAACCAACAGATAATTTATTATGGTTTGGGATAGAATTTACACAGCGACATAGCCCAAGTTCATCGCGTAATGGCCCTTTCAAGTAATGTTATTGTTGTTGTTGATTAATTAAACAGACGTCGTTATTGACCCGCGAACATTCTAGACACAGTAGGTCTCGTCAACTTAAATTAAGAAGAAGAACTAGTGACGCACCCCGCTTTCACACGGGATAAATTTTGAATTCATGATGATAGGCCTTAAGATTTTCTTGTAGACGAAATTAGTTGTAGCTCAGTGCAATGTTTTATTAAGGCACTTCCCATCGTGCTTTTCTTGGCATGCGATATTTAAATCATTCCTGACTAAAACGAAAATAACTCCTAAGCCAATGATGCAAAGTATATATTGCACATGGTAATTTTACCTTGGTAAGATTATTATTTATTATGATAAGGATTACGTGCTTCATCTCAAAATATGGTTTATCATTTTAAGGCTGTTTACTACAAATTATAAAATGAGAGCGCTTACTGACTGGTATATTTTACAGATAAGTATATATCCTCGTGGATTATTTTGTAAAAATTACAATAAATGCACCAATAGATGACACCCTTGGCTGGCAATACCAATAGGTCAAACTCAGTCTAAACGTCCTAACAATAAGGAATTTACACATCCCCAAGGAAGGAGTAGTAGTGCAAATACTGGCAACATTCGTGACCCTTACTTGACTACCTGAACTGATCCCCATGAGCAGTGGTGTGTATGTTTTCATGTGAAACAAATCTTTGAAAACCTTGTGAATGTATGCCTCAATATTTCCTTTCTTCTATAGACACATTCCTTAAGAGTTAAGTTGGAAGTTTACTGCCTTATAAAACTTGTTTTATGTAGAAAGGTGAAGTTTCTTACTGTAAAAAGAGTTCCAGGGTTCTAGGCTCTATTTATTTGCTTTACTTGAAAAGATGAATCTTAAATTGCGTATGTTATTATGGGTGTCATCTTATTGGTCTTACTGAACTTCACTGGCCCAATGGTTGGCAGGGGTGTCAAACATTGGAATTTTGTTCTACAATGAACTTGGCTATGTCAAAATAATTATTTTTAATTGTTATTTGCTATTTTATTGTCAATTTCATTATAATTTGACTTCCAGAACCAGTAGTTGACAGAGGGTGTCAGCCGTTGTGTCCAAAGTGTCAGGCATTGGCTAGTTGATTCGTTTTACAGCTTATTTTCTCTTTTTTATCCCTAGATTAAAAATGTAAAAAATAAAGAAATTATTCACAAGATGATAAATGTAATTATCAAGATGATATGGCTGATGCCATAGAAGAAGTGTGAAATTATGGCTGTGGCCAAGGAAGTTCCTAGGGTGACACTAATGCATAAAGTCAGTTGATTTCATTGTTTGTGTGGCTTGAATTTTTCTAACTTTGAAGACCGATTTCATTTCATTTTTACTCCAAAGAGTGATCTCATGCCTTTTTTTTTATCTGAAGATTGATTCCATCGCCTTTTTAACTTTAAAGTCTGATTTCATTGATTTATTTTTACTTTTGAGACTGACTTTTTTATATTTTATACTATTTGTCTTGACTACCACTAATAGAAATATTCTTCTTTGTAACATTGATCTAGATGACATGTTTTTGGGTGTTTTAAAATATGTCATCTATTGGGAATCTTGACTTGAGCTGTGTCACCTATAGGGACTAATGCTAAACGTGAAGATAAATGTAATTACCAATAGTCGAATGAAGAAAACGGTAAACTAAACCCATAGTCCAACAGGGGATAGTCCAGGGCACTTGAGCTAGTTTTTTGTTCAATAAAATAGCATTATGTGTAAGCACAGTTCTCATTTTACCTTTTCTTTTTCTCTCTTAACGGTGTCATCTTTACCTTATGCTCAAACACTATTCCACAATGTCAGGATCTACCATTGACGGTTTAGGCAGTGTACACAAGACCATCTACGATACTATGTGGCGTAAGCCAAGAAAGCACTGGCAATACCAAAAGGGTGAAACTCAGTCTAAACGTCGTAACACTAAGGAATTTCCACATCCCCAGGGGGAGTTTCTTAGATTTCCTTCATTAAAATCGTTTCTCGGCTCCCTTACTTCGTAAATTAACGTTTTATACACCTAATGCTTCTTCGATAAATGCTCTATACAGTGGTGAAAACCGGGTCAAAATCCATTCCATAATTATTGTAGTGGTGGTGATTACTGTTTTAAAAGGAAGTAAAACTGCGAAACCATCGTATAATCGGAACGAAATATGGAAGATGTGCAACACTTCTAAGGACGAAAGTATCGGCAAAAAGAAAGCAGTGATAATGAAAAGCCTCGCAAATTTGATATCGTCAGGGTCGGAAACGAATAAGAGTTGACGTAGTGAGCTCGGATAGGAACAATCAAGGCTAGGAGCCTCACCCAAGTAAGTGTCAGACTCCCGTGGTCGCCAACCCACGCTCCCAAGTAGAAAGCCCTAGATTCCCCTTTTTAGTATTTTTTTCATATCCAGAGGATACCGTTGATGCATTCTCCACCCCTACCCACATGGGGGAATTCGGTGATTCTTGATATTAGCCCGCACAAACACAGAGATCTGCCAGGGACTTGATTTCATAGTATGTAGCCTTTCGACGTATAGACTGGTTTTGCTGACAATCGCTGAACAAATAAGAATTTCTATATATTACGGAGATTAAATGTAAAATACCGTAATATATATCTCCTTAGTTCAGTTACTCTAACGTGTGTATGGTGACATGTCTTGATGGCACAAACTGCATTTGTCTATTTCGGTCTTTGTACTGTGTAAATTACCTCAAATGAATAGACCAGACAAATCATACTCTACAACACCATTAACGGAATTTTATGTATCTGTTTTAACCAGCTACTGTATTTAACGTTACTTTGAATCTTTTTTTCAGTATATTTACGGTGCATTCTTGGACAGCATGTTTAAAAATGTTTTATTTTGATATCAGTAACTACTGTGAATAACTAATAGTCTTGAATGAGATGAATAGTGAATACATCCCTAAACATAGGACTGTACCAAATCCTCCTCTAGTGCCGACCCCAATAAATTGAGAAAAAACAGGAAGAAGATATTGGAATAAAAATGTGCAAAATACGCATACAAACTTGTGTGTTGTGTGAACCTGCATGTAAGGCATGTCATGGTACGGTTTACAGAAACATTTGAAGAAAAAGAGATTGGGGAAAGAATTGCGGTCGATGTCTTGAAATAATCTTCAATTCAAGAAAGTGTGGTAGGCGTAATAACCTTCGGAAACCACACTCAAGATTGTCCAGAATAGAGCTACTCAGCTCTCTTACTGTAAAAATCTTGAAACTCCCGTCTAAGAAAGAAAGCAGCCTTGCAATAGGCTCTTTTGCATTTATGTTAATTAGTTAATTGTCAATGTCGAGATTTGAATCTCGTAGCTTCTTAGTTCACTTTGAAGCACTGGGTAATTTTTCTAACTAGATCGACGCAAGTTTCCTTCAGGCACTGGTACAAGATTCTCATGCCATGTTTATACCAAGAGCGGACATGAACTACCTAAATTATACTTCAGAGTCTGAAGGATAGTACTAGATTTTCTGTGTGCCACAAATGTACCAATTTAAATAGTATTAATATCTCTATGTAAGCACTATTTTTCCGTAACATTTTTTTATTGGACATATTCAAAATAATTCCAAAATTAATGACAATATTGGTCACATTTGAATTTGTGTAACAACAAAGAATGCGGAAAGCTAAAAAAAAAATTAAAAAAAAAAAGTGTTATTTCGCCTGTTACGAAAAGGTTAATCCTCTTTTTGTGAGGAACAGTGAGCATATAGAATTGTCTCTTCTGTTGCGGGCTGGAATAAGTTTGTTACTTTCATTTTTTCTGTCTGTCCCAGCCTTGGCTTTGACAATGTGAAAGTAACTGATGCATGAGCAATGTTAGTGACATCATTTCCAACACAGTCAGTTCCTGTGATGAATAGTGTGAAGATGTTATTTATACAGTAGGCTGGTGTCTTGACACACTGATATTTAACAATTCCCCCTGGTCTGGTCATGAAAGCAACGTGAAACTACCTCCCTCCCCATTTTCCATGTACACCTCCTTAGTTACATGACGATGGATCTGATGAGCACACTTCATAAAACAAACACTGAGTAGACTCCTGTACGGAAAAAGACTCTTCTTAAGCTTTTTACACCGCCTCCCGTGTAATGATTCTTCGAAATATTTTTTGTCTAACTCAAAACTGGAACAGGCAGATAATTTCAAGCACTCTCCCAGGATAGTAGTGAAGTGAGACTTAGTGTAGGTGCAGCAAACTAAAGCTGTACGCTTACAGTTGCGATCAACGGTATTCTGAAAGAAAGAAGTCAGTTCCCGGACGAAACTACCTATACACAGGTATGTTTTCAGACCAACTTTGCTGTACGGGAGTGAAAGCTGGGTTGACACAGGATATCTGATTTATAACTTAGAAATAACAGACATGAAAGTAGCGAAAATGTTCGTTGGTACTGACAGGTGGTAACAATAGCAGGAGGGTACTCAGAATAAGGAGAAGAAGGCTAAGTTAGGAATAAACTCAATGGATGAAGCGGTACGTATAGCCTAAACCTGCTTCGGTGGTGGGGTCACGTAAGGTGTATGAAGAAGGACAGGGAGAATAAACAACTCGGTCACGGAGGGTAAGAGAAGTAGAGGGAGACCAAGACGACGATGGTTAGAAATTTAAAGAGGTATGGAACTACCACAGACCTAGTTACATATAGAGGAATGTGGAGGTATTTAGCTCATTCTTAAAGACTTTTAGGCATGCTCTAAGGCCCAATACACACTTTGATAATAAATTTGCGAAGTTCTATTAGGCCTATGTTAGGAAAAGGACCTACAGCGTTTGAAGCAATTTCTGGTGAATGTTATCATTTAATCTCTTTCTAAGGCCATACTATGGTACCTTTTTATTGGCGAAGTGTACATAAACGTAGGTGTACTGACTACCCAAGATTACTCTGAGGTACAAGAAACTTTTCTTCCATGAAGTAGTTATACGAAACGAAAACTGTTACGGTATATCTTCAAAAGTAGCTGACCATATTCTACGCAGCGTAACTCTCCCGTGAACCGAGCGCCAGGCTTATCGGCAATATGATGCTCATCCCTTGCACAAACGAAACTACCATTTCCCTCCCAGATAAAATCAAACTATAGACGCAGGCCCTTCCAATCTTCATTTTTTAAAAGGGCGCCGTTAGTGGAATACTTTGTTCGCCCTTAATTTTTAAGTTACTTTCTGTTTAGGTCTACAGTAGCCTACATACCAATGATGAATGATCTATCTAAAGTTCATCTCTATTTCATACGTCTAGGACCTGCGGATAGGTGTGAGCTAGCTATTAGGAATCTTTATTCAGACAAGTACCTTGCTTAGAGGATTATTACACACCGAATGGTATTATCAGATAGCCAACTTGATCCTTCCCTTCTACTTGAATCACCTTGCAAGTTGAACCTGCAAAAGGAATTTCAAATGTTTCTTTCCTGTAAGTTTGAGACCCAATAAGTTACCAGTCATGGGTTTTTAATCATTCTACTCACGTCATTTGATAACGTCAAAATGTTTGTAAAACTAAAAGGCACATAGCAGGTAAGTGAACTGAAAATACTACCAACAAACTACATTTCCATTATTGAAACTTACGTAACAAAGCATGCTGATTCGTAGACTTCGATCCGGACGTGGTTGAAAATCAATCAGCAACTGAATAGCACTTCCAAATCTTATAAACCACTTGTGTTGTTTCGTTCACTAAACTTACTCACAAATCGTTTTTTAAATATATTTTTAAGACAGCTTAGTTTTATACGAGGACAACTATCGGAAGAAGTACCGATACGAAACGTGTGTTTTCTCCTTCAATGTATACAGTACGGTACTCCTAAAATTTGGTTTGTCACTGTAAATCTTACTGCATATGAACGAACACTGTGGAGGTCATGTTGCATGACCGGTTGATTCCTCTTGCATCGTTCAGAGACAAGCTACGGAGAAAAAACAGATATAACACACGCTGCAGTCAATACGGTCTTTCTTTTATACATACTAAAAGCTACGATCCATCAATTGTACTCTCGAACTTGTCACACTAGGCTATAAAAAAGGTCTTCCAGTTAACTTAATTATGTACATAAGAATGCCGTGCCCTAATAAACTATCGCATACGACGACACGGACGTGGAGGTTAAATATACAATAAATACAGAAGTCGCAGCAGATTAAGATATAGGCCTACTTGAACGAAATGCAAACTGGTCTATGTAATCCTTTGTATGCTGAAGAAACTGTTAATCCCAAATGTATATTATCATATAATATTGACGTTACGAATATTGCAATGACAGATGTTTAGATAGAAAAAAATACAGTAACTCTTTAGAGCCACCCGAAACACTTAACAGTTTATTTTCACGGCATACTGGTAACGAATGCGTCGCTACTTTCTGTGTGAGTTAGGATTCAAAAGCTGCTCATATTACATTGATTGGCAAGACGAGAAAAAACTCGACCGGTCGCGATGGGAACGTGGTCTCGCGGGCTACCGCTCTGCATGAGACCTGACGATGTACTGCTGAGCTTCGCAATAAACGCGGAGAGCTGGATTCGCGCGCGCTGGAGGTTGCTATGGTGACTAGCAACTAGCACCCCACCACTCGCTATACCGCCAATCTTAGCAGAGCCCACTCTTGTTTCTGCTAACGTGTCATTCCATTGTTACACGTATTAATGGATAATAAGATGAAGTTTTAATGACTTCGCCGCCATGTATCATAAAGACAGGGACGAATGGATATGTTTTCCTGGCGAATGATATCTGAGAAGTCATGTGATTGTCGTCGCCCGGTAGCGGCGGTTGGGAATTGGAAGTGGATGGGGAAGGCAAAATCATGTAGAGACAAGAAAAAGCAGCGGGGGGAGGGGGGGGGGCGGTATACATACATCAAAGCTGAAAAAACTACAAAAATGAAAGTGTTTTGATGCTCTCTGGGAGAATTTCGACAGAGAGGTAAAAGTAATAATAGTTTTGAGTTTTTCATTCAATACTATACAATAAAACTTTCACTAAAAGAACAATATTACACATGCATTGCAATTAAATAGAAGTACGGCATGATTACACAATTAAAAATCATGCAGTATTTGAATACACACTAGGAAAACTAATAGACACCAAAGAGACTGTCTGACTGACGAATGCGCGCGGCAAGCGGGTGAATCATACGTCGATGTCCATGACCTCGGCAAAAAAAAGATATACCCCTGCTACCTTTCCTCACAGCAAATGCAAAGTTTCCACTACTTGCTATGGCGCTACTCAAATCTGTTAGCCGCAAAGAACGGCATTTTTTGTTGCGTAATTCCGCTAATAATTTTGTTATTAAATAAAATAAAATAAAACCGACACAGATAGGTCTTATGGCGACGATGGGATAGGAAAGGCCTAGGAGTTGGAAGGAAGCGGCCGTGGCCTTAATTAAGGTACAGCCCCAGCATTTGCCTGGTGTGAAAATGAGAAACAACGGAAAACCATCTTCCGGGCTGCCGATAGTGGGATTCGAACCTACTATCTCCCGGATGCAAGCTCACAGCCGCGCGCCTCTACGCGCACGGCCAACTCGCCCGGTTACAGTATACAAATACAATTATAATTATGTCTGTAAACTTCAGATTTTTTGCCTCACACCTCGTTTTTATCTTGGACTATTGCCGTTCTGTACCCGTCATTGAAGAGTTCGGTTTTTTTAATTGTAGCAGTATTGCCATCTAGCGGATATAAGTATCCCCCACTTATGATTCCTTCCCCCCCCCCCCCAATTCTTCTAAACGTTCCTTCATGTTTTTCTTCTCATTTCGATATCCTATTCGAGATTTTCCCTGATCAATGCGCAGTTTTGCAGCTTACAAAAACAATCACGACAACAACCACCACCATCGCCCGTTAGTTCGTTACCATGGCGCCTGAACAATATTCCCACATCCGTGATGCTCGCCGTTGATGAACTTTGTAATAAAGGTCTAAATCCATGAATATCTTCATTATTATACGTAGCTTGTACGTAAATGTATCATATACCTTCCTGTAACTTTTATTAATCACGCTTTTTAATAGAATAAATATTTCCTGAAATATAATGTAGCAATCGTGAATACCTCCGTTATTATTCCTTATATGGTACAATCGCATGAAATATAAAAGACCGAAAGTATTCTGCACAAATGCTATGTTTTTACAGTTATTCTATACATCTACTATTAATGGTGAAATTTGACCATTCCCGTTTAAGTCCCCTTAATATTGGTATGTCAGTGTACACGAATCAAATAATACATACACAACCTTGCTATCCCGAAACTTAAATACCGTGCTACCGGAAATACTCCTCAGCCGTTTTCCAACGATGTAACAAACAATCGGAAAGATAAACATTGAAATGAACTTACTTTCGACTTGTGTGTAGGTAATGGCTAATGAAGTAGGAGGCAAAACTCTGAAGTGTACATAGAAGATTAGGTAAACAAAAATAATGTTCAGTTCAATGTCGTTCTTTCTTTCTTAATCTGTTTATCGTCCAGGGTTGGCTTTTCCCTCGGACTTAGCGAGGGATCCCACCTCTACCGCCTCAAGGGCAGTGTCCTGGAGCTTCAGACATTGGGTCGGGGGATACAACTGGGGACAATGACCAGTACCTCGCCCAGGCGGCCTCACCTGCTATGCTGAACAGGGGCCTTGTAGGGGGATGGGAAGTTTGGAAGGGATAGACAAGGAAGAGGGAAGGAAGCGGCCGTGGCCTTAAGTTAGGTACCATCCCGACATTTGCCTGGAGGAGAAGTGTGAAACCACGGAAAACCACTTCCAGGATGGCTGAGGTGTGAATCGAACCCACCTCTACTCAGTTGACCTCCCGAGGCTGAGTGGACCCCGTTCCCAAATTTCGTGGCAGAGCCGGGAATCGAACCCGGGCCTCCGGCGGTGGCAGCTAATCACACTAACCACTACACCACAGAGGCGGACTCAATGTAGTTAAGTTTTTAATTCATCTTTTCCTTTTATTTGTTTTACGACGCATCGACACAGACAGGTATTATGGTAACCTCGGGATAGGAAAGGGCTAGTACTGGGAAGGAAGCGACAGTGGTACAGTCCGAGCACTTTCCTAATGTGAAAATGGAAAATTACGAAAAATTATCTTTAGGGCTACCGCCAGTGGGGTTCGAATCCACTATCTCCCGAATGCAATCTAATAGCTCTGTGACAGAGTAGGTATTCGCTTAATTTTTTTATTCATCCAACAACCATAATGTTAAAGACTGGGAATTTCCCCTTCTGGATATTCAAGGTGGTGTACGTATTATTGTTCCTGTATGTTAGAAGCAGCTGGCTCCAGTGACCAAATGGTTAGTGTTAGACATTGCTGATTCGATTATGGCCGAGGCCGGAAAGATTTTGAAAATGACTAAATTTGAAGCGCACCATGTCAGATGTAAAATTAACCCTAGTGAACACATCACAGCAAACATCTCCGGGAATAATAACCTGTCTACATAGGTATTGGTACCAAGTGTGCATGTCAATTAATAATACTGACCTACAGTTGTGTATAAATACGCTTGTACCTATAAGAAAGAATGTATTTATAATTAATATGGAAAAGCCTAGAAGTAACTAATGATGTCGTCATCAGAAAGTCGTTGGAAGAATGGATTCGAGCCAACATCAATAACATAGAAATAGGGTACTAAATAATATCACCGTAATCCTCGCTGGGAGCCAGGTCTGAACAAGATGCCGAATGAAAATGGAAATTATTCATTCGGAATTAATTGAATGAGTAAATCACGGATGCAAACCTAAGTCAGAATCAATATTGCAATTAAAGAAGTTCATAAATAGTTTCACATTTTCAACTTTGAACTTAAGTGATTTCTTTTTACAGCCGTTTGACAGTGAAGCATGAAATAATTTCTATCAACTGAGTGATTTTTACGTGGGAGCTGTCTAGCAGAGGCGGTAAATGTGTGCCCGGATCTCTTGGAAGGACAATGATTCGATTTCCCGTCAGGATGTCAAGATATTTAGGAACGAGTTCATCGCTTTTAGAGAGGCATGCCTTCGTGTTTTAGGCTCCGTGCTTGAGGTGTACAGCGAAACTTCCGCGTGCACGAGGCGGAGAGATGGACAACCTGGATAACTGGGTCCAAGTCAGCTACACAGGAAATTCAACTAATCTATGTTCCATGCAGATGTTCAAATTTTGTTAACAGCATTCTTCGTTTAGGGACTGCCTGGCCCAGGCGGTAAAGGCGTGCTTTGGTTCGCCCGGAAGGACGTGGGTTCGAATCCCCGTCAGGAAGTCGTAAAATTTAAGAAACGAGATTTTCACTTTCGGAGGTGCATATGGCCCTGAGGTTCACTTAGCCTACACCAAAAATGAGTACCAGGTTAATTCCTGGGGGCAAAGGCGCCCTGGCGTAGAGCTAACCACTCTACCCCATCACGTGCCGCGGTTAACTATGGTGGAAGCCTTTATCTTCCACTCCTCCAAGGGCCTCCATGGCCTGTACGGAGGTGACTTTTTTGTCTTTGTCATTCTTCGTTTAACTGTCTTGAAATCAGTTCAGCATAAAATGAGTGATGGTGGGATAGAAACATTTATTTATTTATTTATTTATTTATTTATTTATTTATTTATTTATTTATTTATATCGTATGGATTTTGGTGGCGGGAATGTTCGAGGACATGTTCGGCTCACCTGGTGTAGATCCTTCTATTTGACATCCATGAGCGACCCGCGTGTCTGGATGCAAGCTGCTTTACGTCGCACCGACACAGATAAGTCTTATGGCGACAATGGGATAGGAACGTGCTAGGAGTGGGAAGGAAGCGGTCGTGACCTCTCAGCATTTGCCTAGTGTGAAAATGGGAAACCACGAAAAACCATTTTCAGGACTGCCGACAGTGGGGTTCGAACCCAGTATCCCCCGGATACAAGCTCACAGCTGCGCGCCCCTAACCGGAAGGCCAACTTGCCCGATTGTGTCTGGATGTAGGATGATGATGAAACCCGGTGTCGGCACATTGCCTTCTCCTGTTGAATAACACCAAGAGGTCTGTTCAAGGGTTAACATCTTCAACCGACGGACGAATCACCAGCGTCAGATGCCCTTACTCCATGTGAACACTGCGGAGAGGAACTGAATGGGATCTAAGCTTTTGGCACCTGATCTAGTGATTAGGAATGTTATTGTACCACGCACGCCTCGAACACGCAGCCATGATTTACACAGTATATAACAGAAATCAGGAGCAGATAAGTTCGTGAAAGCAAAGACGACCGCGCGTGGGACTAATCTTTGTATCCCGTTTAGTTTTGAGGTTTTGGAGAGTGGAAACCTTTCTAGTTTTACGCGACTGTTGATATCGTGATCCTAACCACAAGACGTGAGGTTTCATTTCAAATATCCCATACACACTGGCCAGGATTCGAACCGTGGCCACCTCCATGGTGAAGCCAAAGACAAAGCCACTCGGCTATCACGCCCCTGGGAACCCTTTCCTTCTATTTCTTCAAGATCCTTGATGGAGTTCAGAGAATAAATCCCCCGCCAGTTTTACTGGGATGCTATTACTATTCTAGTAACCTAAACGACGGGATTTATTAGCTGTAACTTATGTTTTATAGCCTTACCTGTAAGAAAGAGAGCTGAATCACGCTTCGTGCTATTACAGAAAGCACCGAGAGAGTTGGTCGTGTGGTTAGAGTGGAAGTCTTTACGAGGACTGCATTCTAGTTTTATGTGACTGTTGATATAACTTGCATTCGGGAGACAGTGGGTTCATACTCCACTGTCGGCAGCCCTACGATGGTTTTCTGTAGTTTCTCATTTTCACACCAGCCATATGCCGGGGCTGTACCTTAATAAAGGCCACATCAGCTTCTTCCCCAGTCCTTACCTATCCCATCGTCATCGTACCACCTATCTGTGCCGGTGCGACGTAAAACAACTTATAAAAATAAAAAAAAATAAAAAAAACTACAGGAAGCCAAACAATTTGGAGATCTGATTCCTGGATATCGGCGCTAGTAATGATTGTTATGGTCTCTAGAAAAATAATGGCTAATTTGACGTCTCGAGCACCTGTTAATCGCGATGAATTTAAAGAGACGTCTTGGTGTGGAATGTTTTAGCCGCAGGAGTTCTCTAAGGTCTCGGAAGCCATCGACACGGAGTTGCCGCATTTATAAACTCTCAAAAGCCACCAATCTTAATCAGACAACTCTTTAAACTTCAAAGCATTACAATACATTTTCTCCACAGTAATGTCCGGCTCCATGGCTAAATGCTTAGCGTGCTGGCCTTTGGTCACAGGGGTCTCGGGTTCGATTTCCGGCAGGGTCGGGAATTTTAACCTTAATTTGGTTAATTTCGCTGGCACAGGGGCTGGGTGTACGTGCCGTCTTCATCATCATTTCATCATCATCATCATCATCATCATCACCACGACGCGCAGGTCGCCTACGGGAGTCACATCGAAAGACCTGCATCTGGCGAGTCGAACTTGTCCTCGGACACTCCCGGCACTAAAAGCCATACGCCATTTCATTTTTTTCCACAGTAACGCATTATCAAGTAATTTTCACACAAAAGTGCACGGAGCAGATTAACAAGCCATGATGAATGAATTATCGTCTGATGAACTAGTGCACTTCACACACCAGGAAGGTAATTGAAAACTGGTTTGGATCTGGGCCACGGTGACGTTCAGAGTTATTTCTCCAAGAGACAATTATTATCAACCACTCACGCACCCCCCACTCCCCATCTACACACACACAAAATGTATGCTGGTGAAGGTTGTGGTGGTTGTTACTGTTCCACAGACTTGGGGACATCATGGCCGTGAGTCTGATGTACTTACATTAGTGTAGTGCATACGAATTAATGTTTGGCAATCTGCAAGGTAATGGTTTCGCTACTCATGTACTATAATTATAGTAATTAGTGCTAAGACAGGGAAGAAGGGGGTCGTCATTTGTAGCTTAGATATTTTCTCGGCAGTGGAAAACTAAATCGAAGATGGTTATGAGCAATGTTCGAACATACTTCTGTTACCCTAGTAAGAATGAAGAACTTCGTTCAAACTCTAGAATTTCAATTTTCCACTGCATAATTAGGAGAGTCGAAATCGTGCCAAACGCGCGGAATGTTAACAGTGGTAACCCTTAGTACTGCAGTAATTAACGTGGATGTATAGGTGATTATAAATGCTCTCACATCAAAACTCGCGTTGTGTTGCAAAGCTCCTTGTGACCACGTTCTGCATTTGCACAAAATATAAAATAGTACCCTAGCATGCACCTACCGGTAACCGTGTTTCCCCACTAATGACGGTACTGGTAAATGATCGTGTTATCAAACATTATAAATATTACGAATAATAATAATAATAAATAATTTATTCAATTAGTTTTTAAGTCCATGTTACATCCAATGATTCTACGCATTTATATACACGCTTTTTGCACACCATTTACGGCACCAGAACCGCCTCCAACTGGTCCATCATTCTTTGTAAGTCCTCCGTCCACAACTCGTTATCCAAGTTGCCTCGTCTGAAGTCGATTAGCACACTCTCACACGTTCTTTTTAGTACGATGGTCTGTAGGTAGGCCTGTAGCTGTTTGCTCACTTCCAATTTGTCCATGTGCTTCTTGAACAAGTTGGTAACTAGCCCGTCCCACCTTATTACCACAGGGACCATCGTCACCTTGGCTCCATTGTACATAAGTGAGAGTTCGTTGGCTAGCATCTCGTACTTTCTTCCTTTAGTGGTTTCAGTCTGTTTTAGGATATTGTTGTTTGTGATTCCAACTTCAATTAACAGGATTTCATTCTTTAAAAGGTCATGTATCATCAGATCCGGTTTGTTGTGTTCAATGCGAAGCTCAGTTTGTATGATGACGTCTGACTTTATTCTAATCCGCTGATTGGATATGACATTTTCCATTTTATAGTTCTTTATTTTCTTAGAATTATTCGGCCCATACTTTTTTGTGAACATGAAATGCAAGCATCTGACAACATCATTGTGGCGTTTCTTGTAATCTAAATTAAGCATTCGTCCACATTGTGTTGCCAGGTGGTCTAGTGTCTTATTGCCCTGATTGCAGTGTGGGCACCTCTGGAGTATACTCCCATGACTAAAGAAGATGTTTCTGTCTTGCATCTTACAGAACAAATAATAATAATAATAATAATAATAATAATAATAATAATAATAATAATAATAATAATAATAATAATCGTAAAACCTCAGTCCCCGTCACGAAAGCCAAGACATACGGTTAAGGATGTTCTCGTATTAGCCTAACCACGTGGCACTCCGAAGTCTGCAAGCCAGGTAGGCCATGTCCTTTAACGAGCTGATGTGAATTTTTTATTTTTATTTATGGCCACATATATTAGGAAGGAGACGTTTTGAAATGGTAACATTTACACGACTAGGACAGTAATTTCGACGTTCAGATTTTCGCTGCATCTAGCAGCGTAGCGGAACTTGACTGGACAGTTCCTAAAGTACGTTATCTTATCGCATGGGCACAGAGTTCACCACCAAAGGTCTTCAAAATGTCAACAATGAAGTGATGTGCCTCGAGAGTTGCCCACTACTACCACTAAATTGTGTTTTCATTCCTCCCAAGAAGGGAGAGGCTGGTCTTTTAAACGATTTAGTGCAGGAGAATGGAAAAGCACGGAAAACGATTCTCAAGACAGCTAACGGTGGAGACCAGCCCCTCCCCGTCTCGCGAATTTAATGGTGTAGATCCTCTGCTCGGTTGGCCGTTGGGAGTACAGACATGACAGACCATGGACCAGCCGTGCAACCGCCGACCCCGTGTTGCCCAACTTCCAAAAGTCATATACTGCCTCTGTCGAAGTTCGTCTAGTGGTCAAGATCCTTAACGCGTCAAGTCTGTATGGTCTAACGCCTGTTCGAGCCCCGTTGGTGAAAAAACTAATCCCCATCAGAATGTTGGCCGGCAGGATAGAAAAGGTGGCAGTATGCACTTTCTAATAACTAGATTGCGTGCCAAAAGCATGAATTCAATTCCAAACTTCTCCGCAGTGTTCATATGGAGTGAGGATATATGAGGCTGTCGATAAGCCTTGAACAGCCCCTTTGCTGTTTTTCGACATGAGTAGGCTATGTGCCGACACCGAGTTTCATCCTCTCCCTACCTCATTTCGTCACCAACCCACATCGCGAAGCGCAGGTCGCCCGTGGGAGAACCGAAGATATCCTCAAACACTCCCGGGACAAAAAGTCATACTATAAACATATACCTACTGCACTTTATGTCTTTTTTTCTTTAAATGCTATTTGTTCGGGGCGTCGACCCATGCGGATCTTTTGCCCCTACTGGCACCATATTGTATGAACCTGCGTGTAATTGGAATGGCGGTAGTGTGGAATGTTGTGTGTGAGGAAAGGAAGATTCAGGACGTCACAAACACCCAGTCCCCAGGCCAGGGATATTAATCATTACAATTAAAAACCCCTGAACCGGCCGGGAACTTTATGCCTTGAAATCGTAAGTACTTGAAGAAACCATCTTTGGTGATTTTCTTTAAACTTCAACAGATTGTTTTAATTATTGTTCCATTACACGCTTTTAGCTGGTACTAAGTATACTTTGTCTTTAAGGACACCTCTACACTGAGGAAGTGATACTATATAACAAAATCGTAACGACATGTGTCTGCACATTGAATATTTTGGCAAAATTTTAGTACAGTTATCTGTTTCAGGTGTAATAATGACCATCTGCATATTTTTTAACATTGATGTCCGTCGGTTTGTCTGTCTGAGTTCTTATAACTGGAAAACTTCTGAATATATTTCTACCAAACTTCATATTTAGCATCTATCTGTCCTTGGTTAGGTTTTACGGCCAATATTATTTCTGAATCGTTGAATGGACTGGGGGTTTATAGGAAGATCGAAACAGTGATTTTGCACTTCCAGTAAATATACATGATCAAGCTCAGTGGAGATCCATCAGCCTTAATGGAAATCAATTTCTAAAACTTTTTTTCACGTATACCTTTTCGATAGGAGGATTAATAAGGGAGCATTAATGGACGGTTTTGCAGTCTAAGTCCAGTGGACTTAGCCCAAACGTTGGTGCGTGTAAAGCATATTTCTTATAACTCGAAAACTACTGGAAATATTTAACTTAATTTCATATTTAACATCCACCTGTCCAAAGATAGGTTTTAAGACCCATGAAAACGAAAACGAAAATCCACAGCCCGTTTCCAGTCATTCGACCGGGTCAGGAATGGAATGAATGAAGCCCCCAACTAGCAGCGAGGAAAGGAATCGTGCCGGCTGCCGAAGCCTGTCACACTTCTCTGGGACAATGATTGATGACTGACAGACGAAACGAAATGATATTGCAGAGTGTTTTTGGAATGAAAGATGACAAGAAAAACCGGAGTGCATGGAGATAAACCTGCCCCCCCCCTCCACATTGTCCAGCACAAATCTCACATGGAATGACCAGAATTTGAACCACAAAACCCATCGCTGAGAGGCCGGCGCACTGCCGTCTGACCCACGGAGGCTTTCTGTTTTAAGGCCAACGCCATTTCAAATTCCCGAAATTGACTGGGGGTTTATACGAAAACGAAACAGTGATTTCACTCTCCTAAAAATGTACAATCCCAACCTGAATAGAAATCTACCAACCTTAATGGGAATATATTTCGAAAAACTTTTTCTATATTATGCACCTTTTCGATAAGAGGATTAATAATGGAGATATCATTAAAGGAAGATTTTTCAGGCTAAGTCCGAATAGTGTTGCACGTGGAGCAGGTTTCTTATCTATATAAATACGTAACGACCGTGCGTCTACATTGAATATTTTGGCGAAATTTTCGTGCAGTTATCCGTTTCAGGTGTAAGAGTTTATAGCTTTAGTGTCTGTTTTCCTGTTTGTCTGAGTTCTTATAACAGGAAAACTAGTGGAAATATTTTAACCAAACTTCATATTTAGAATTCAACCGTCCAAAAGTAGGTTTAAAGGTTTCACAATCCCGGACCTGACTGGGGGTTTATAGGCAGCGAGGTTATCTGTGTTCCTAAAACTGGAAAACAGCTTGACATACTTCAAACAAACGTATTTGTAATCTTCTCATTCAGCGTTGTGTTATGTGGTGCATATGGCGCCGAGGTATCACTTCGAATTAGCGTCTATACGATGATTATTCCCAACTATATTCGTTAATTAGGTCTATCAAAAGACTGTATAAAACAAACATTTAAGAATATGTTATTACCGTTATTACTTATCGTACGACCATGACGAATATAAGAACCAAGTGTGATGACTCATCGAGTTCAGGCGCGCCCCGCCAGGCAGCGCTAGAGTTTGGTAGCTCCACAATACCTATCAGCTGGTCTTAGGAATGGTGACACAGGAAACGTATTACTCCGTAACTGATCAGTATATACACTGTCTTTTATAAAAAAAATGAGAGATTACAATTAAAATACCACGGCAGAGAACAATGGAAAAATATCATACACGGAAATAAGAGCTACGACTTTCATCACATGTTGCGAAAAGCACAAGGTACTCGAGTGTATATATACATAAATGACAAAACTCCCAACATATTAAAAAAACACCCATGAACTATTTAATACTCTACTTACAATCTCAGTTTGTCGGTTACTGGACTTTCGAAAGCTTGCGTGAAGATTTGACGGATGTTCAGAGATTGTAAATCTCGCCGGATTTCTTTCATTCTGAAGAAAAATCGGCACTTCAGATAATGATAAACAAGGCTGGGGAATATATTCATATCATGTTGAAGACAACAGCCAGCACCTGAAGGATCAACTGAAATTTTGTCTATAGAATCGATAAAATCAAAAAATATTTCGCTCCACATCGATTTTGAGTTCAGTTTTTCACTAAATACTTTCTCGGCCTGGAAAAGAATGTCACATATACTTTTCGAAGGGCGTGTTAAAAACACTTCATTATTGCTTGAACCGTAGTCTTTTATTTCGGAGAAAACTGAAAATGTACTATGATTATTATCACGTACAGAATGGGCACAGGGCGAACACTTAATAAATTTAGAAGAGTGCTTAACAACGTACCCAGCCAAATGGTTTACTACAGAGTTTCGAACTGTGTATTTCTAACCTGCTTCTCCAATAAATTAATTCTCGATTTTTCTGAGTTTAGACTGGATCTAGCTCGAATTAAATTTCGATTAGCATTTTTAGGCGCCTTTTGAGCGATAATATTGTCTTTTCGGCATCAGAAAGCACACTAGAATAACCCAAATTTTGATCAATATTAGACTGACCTTTTAATTCTCTATTTGCTGCTACACTCCCGTCTTTCTTCTTCTCCTAGTGGTGTCTAGATTCCTTTTTCTTGTTGGGAGTTTCATGGGACTTAATCTCACTTGAAAGGTATTTCGGCAAATTAGGGAAAATATGAGGCACTGCTCCTGGACGTAATTTCTATCTCTCACGAGACATAACCACTTTTTCGCCATTCACTATAAAGTTATCTGATTTTACTCTCAAATCATCAGAGAAATGAATTTGACAAATTCTACTATTACGCGTTAACACAGTATCCTTTCGTGGAAAAGCTCTGGCCCATTTTTCAAATTTATTTCTATCCTTCGGTGGTGAAAATAATTTTATACCATTAACTACTCTACCATAGCCTGACTTACAGCCAGGCACAAAACAGTACGGCATGTTGAACTATTAATTTAATCAGGCCACATAACACACGTGCTTTAAGTGCACAACACACAATGAACTGAGTTTAGGAACTGAAAGCAAAGGAAATTCAACTTGTTGACTTGAAATATCTCGTACGATAACATCTCCCGCACTTTTCCAACACATGGTTTGCCGGTCTATTGAAGTACGTGTTGGACACCGACGTTTGCAGTGCTCGCAGTGGCGGGTCCACAAACTACCACGCTATAACAGTTGAGTCAGCGCCTCCTAGAGAACAAGGCCTGGCAATACGAATGAGAGTAGCTGATGACGTATGCTGAAGTTGGCCCATGCCAGTAACTCAGTTAGCTTGTTGCTGCTTGTTGTATGAGGACACGTTTCCCTATTATGTGTGTTTTTCATCGATTATATTAATGTTAATCGAGTCTTGTGTGTTAACACTCGCTTAATATTCCTATTAGTGTAAGTTCAGTTAAAGGTGATAGTACTTATAAATTGTTAATATTGATAAATTGTGTTTAAAGTGCCGGCATGGCCACCACGTGAGGTTAGAACTGCGTTTATTTTTAATGGTGTGTTGTGAATTGCGATCACTGTTTTTCAAATTATGAATAACGATGCCTCAAAAATGCAGTGTTCCAAAACTATAAGGGCAATTATCGCACTGGCCCTAAAGTGAATGTTTTCTCGTTTCCAACTGACGACTCGGAGAGAGCTAAGTGTTTACGAGCTATTCGCCGGGATGATTTCGTTCCTTCCAAAACTGCAGAGGTAAGTCTTAGTTATTAGTGTATTATATATGATTCCAATCATTCAATTACTTAAGTTGTGGAATGGTCCTTGAAATGGAGCCCTGTGTTGTAGGTGTGCGAGCTCCATTTCAAAACAGGTTGAAAAGACGACCAGCATGTATGATGAGAGAAATGGGAAATTATTGACTGCTCCTTTATCTCATCCAAGGCTTGTGAAAGGTTTGTGGATAGGTCTCTTATATCTTTGCTATTGATGAATGAAATAGATTTTTTAGGGTGATTTATATCTTACTGATTTAAGCATTTGCTGTATTGAATTGACCAGTTATTACATTTAGTTTGGAATGTGCTGAGTATTCACATTACTTCAAAGGACTACTGTTGTGGGTATAGTGATATTCTGGGAAAACTTATAGGGCCTAAATTATGAAGGTATGTAAGGTATTGGCTTTCAAGTATTCCTTCTGTGCTGGACCCCGTAACTGCAAGTGAGCCAGTTCTGTTTATTATATCGCATGAGGGAAAATACCACTTAGTGTGGGTTAATATTTTTAGTTCAGGCTAGACAGCAATGTTATTGTGTTTATTGCAACTATGTTAGGTTCTGTATAATTATTATAACTTCAATGATTTTTCTCTGTCTCCTTGTGTGCTATTCATTTTATATTAAAATCAACCAGATATATCTAAGACATGACATGGTCCTGTGAAGTAAGTGGTGCCATGAATTAATAGACGAGCGCATTTATATCTAGGCGAATGCATTCTGACTTGGTCTAAACGTTTCAGGAGCTGTTCCTTCTCAGTTTCCAAACTGCCCAGAGTACTTGTCTGATACCACATTTGCCCACCGAGAAGCTCCAGACGATAGGCGTTGTTGAGTAGACAATGAAAGTTTGGCCAAGGCTCTTGCTCAAAGTTTAGAGACCTATGAAGCTCATGTCAGTACTGTTTCTTTCAAGAACTTCCAGGAATTTGAAGAAAAATTAAGTTCAATATCTGTAAAACAAGACTGGAACTGCTCTGAAAAGGAACAAATTTAGTAGCTCTATTTTCCATAGTAGTTTCTTTAGAAGAGAATACAGTAATAACACAAGAGCACTTTTATTTTATCATATTTATTGCCAGGTGTTACGTTTTCAGGGAGTGATATTACATTTGAGAGGGCACCTTTTATGTTAAACAGGTATTTTGTCATTTAACAAATACGGTTCATTACCTTGGTGGCACATATCCTACAAAATCATTAACCGTCCTTTCCTTTTGTCTGTGGTAAGCTGAGGCTTTCTAATTTTTTTTAGTACATTACTATTATTAATCACTGAGTTGATGAACCTCTATGAATTCCATTCAAAGGGAATGTGTAAACTCTGAATTCAGGGCTAATCACTGTAAGTTCCTTCAGTAGTAAACATTCCTGTTTGAGTAATTGTGAATTCAATTATGAATTTCCTCTTCCAGCATTATAGCCTATTCACACTCTGGTTATGAATTTCCTCTTGGAGAGAGTACCGGCACTCCTTCCAGCTTTTGTTATGTAATGATTCTAACATGCATCTGTGAAAAATTGGGGATTAATTACTTAATTGATCTCATGTGTGTCATATCTATATAGTGCAGCTGGTTCATAAAGCGTGAAATGAGTTGTTCAGTGTGTGTTCTGCTACTTTTTTATTAATGTAATGGCAGGGATGCAAGTTCTTAATATGGTTTCTTAGGATTTTAACAATTACTGTTCATAGAGATTTCCTTTTATATTTTCTTATATAATGTTCACCTCATGTCCATTTCAATTTTAAGCAACCTGGTGAAGTTAAATTGAAAACAATTTCAGAAAATGTCTGGCTGAAGGTCAGTTCAAATGTAATAAGAATTGGCATGCTACTTTTCAAATTTAAGAATTTAAATTTTTTTCCTGTTCTGGTTATTTGAATCAGGGTCCAAAATCATATAAGTACATTTATTTACACTAGGGAATGCGAATATAATTTTGATGACTTGATGAACAAACTATTGTTGGCATGTACTATAATCATTCTCTTTGCATAACAGCCAAATTGTGTGGGCTCTTCACGCCCTTAATTTATGTGAGGCTTCTATTGTAAAAAAAAATGTTTACCTGTTTTCATGACCGACAACACTGAGCATTACAGCTTGCATGTTCCTGGACTGCTACTAATATACTGTAAGTAAGGTAGTTTATACGTTATTATTTTTATTTAATAGCTTTTTCTGTACTTACATGCTTTTTTTATCTTTCATCAGCAAGTTCAGTTTTGTAAAAGCTTGCTTTTTCTTTTTTTTTTTGCGTCGCACCGACAGAGAGAGGACTTATGGCGAGTTTTGTACAAGGAACTGATCATTTTTGACTCTTAAATATACGTAAGAAAGTGTCATATAAACATATTATTAAAGTTGTTCAGTATTAAGACTCTTAAAAAATTATTTGCATTTTTAATTGTTCTTTCTAATTATTACGGTATATTACTCATTTCGCTTCCGATATGCGCGTCTACGAGAAAGAATATTCGTAGAATGCACTTTAACCAGCGTATTTTTCAATTTTCGTAAGGAATTAGCTTCATCTACTATCCACTCGCACTGAGCCGTGGTGGTCACGGCTGAGCCCAGTCGCGTGACGTCACGAATCGTATTGCCAGGCCTTGTTCTCTAGGAGGCGCTGGTTGAGTCATCACACTTGGTTCTTATATTCGTCATGGTACGACGGATAATGATGGGGATGCTTACGAGAAATTGGATTTTTTTTAGTCGAAGGCCCGTGGAACAGTTGGTGTTACTTCACTTCACGGTAGGTTAACGGGAAAAACTATAGAGCCATTTTACTCTTTTGGATGAAACAGATAATAAGGGAGGTTATCATCAATGGTGGGTTTCATTAGTCTTCAGTCACAGCACCACTCCAGCGGTCAGAGAAACAACAATATGTAAATGAGAAGCAGGGAGAATTTCGCACAAATTCGGACCAGAAACTGGCCTGTACAATAAATTCTGTAATTCTGTAATCATCCTCATTCTGTCTCGACTTTGTTCAGCTTTATCGTACTTCACGTTACTGCCACTTGATTTCGTAAAAAATGTCAGTTTAACATGCAGTATTGAACGTTTGAATACAGGCATGTAACTTCGCAAAAAGTCATGAGGAAAATATGTAATCCGTTACAAATTCGGTGCGAAGAACGGGTACAAATGATAGTAAATGAATAAAAAGAGATGTCTGTGCTTTGTTTAGAAATAAAAAAGAATAGTATTTCTGTATCGGTTGTGCCTACAGTAAGAAGGAAAATGTATTTTTTTTTTTTTGCTAGTGGCTTTGCGTCGCACCGACACAGGTAGGTCTTATGGCGAAGATGGGACAGGAAAGGCCCAGGAGTTGGAAGGAAGCGCCCGTGGCCTTAATTAAGGTACAGCCACAGCATTTGCCTGGAATGAAAATGGAAAACCACAGAAAACCATCTTCAGGGTTGCCGACAGTGGGATTAGAACCTACTTAGCAACAAAAATCCATGTCATAGCTGGTACGGTAAAAATGTATAAGGCATAAATGATCGGAAATTTAATACTATACAACTCTAGTTATGTAGTATTTGTCGATAGGACCACAAATAGCACAAATATTTGAGAATTAAATTTTAGATCTTCCCCTAAACTATCATTTCACCTTGCATGAATAAAATTATTTGTGGCGTAGATTGTAGCGACTTATTTCCCGACTTTGCATACAGATTTTCATTAAGATAGCACCACGAATAAAATAAATATTTGAGAATTAAATGTTAGCCCTTCTCCTAAACTGTCATTTTTCTTAGTATGAATAAGATTATTCACAGCCTAGATTGTAGCGACTTATTCTCCGGCTTTGCATACCGATTTTCGTTAAGATAAGGCCACTAATAACATAAATATTTGAGAATTCAATTTTAGGCCTTCCCTAAACTACCATTTCTCTCAGAGTGAATAAGATTATTTATGGCTTAGATTGTAGCGGCTTATTTCCGGATTTTACACACCGATTTTCATCAAATTCTCTTCAGCCGCTTTCTCGTGATGCATGTACAGACAGACAGACAGACAGACAGACAGACAGACAGACAGACAGACAGACAGACAGACAGACAGACAGACAGACAGACAGACAGACAGACAGACAGACAGACAGACAGACAGACATTACGGAAAATTAAAAACTGCATTTCCTTGTTACTATGGATACGGCCGATACAGAAACACCATTCTTTTTAAATTCTGAGCAATGTACAGACAAAACTCTTATTTTATATATATAGATGTGAAAATGTTGTTTATAAGGTCGGCTGGTGCGGGCATTTCAGTGGGCTTGGCAGATGTGTTTAAGTTTAAAAGTTTAAATTAATCCATGATTGAACATTGTATTTCCATATGAACTTGTAGATCCTTCTTAGGACAAGTAAATTTATTTGGGAGGAGGAAGTTTCTTTTGAAATTCAATATTTTACTTGTGATTAAATTGAAGTCATTCCCAGATTGTAACATTGGACGATTAGGATAATCAGCTGACCATGACAAAGTTGTCCAGACATGGTCCATATCCGCTAGAGCGAAATTTTTTTCCTGTCGCTGAAGTGTTCAATTACAGTAACCTGCATGACCACTTGTATAGGAGTAATACTAGATTATAATAATCACATTGACTTTCATTACGCCAGATTAATCAACTTCTGACTCAGTGAGGAAAGCAACGGGAAACGACCTCACTCCTCATTTCCCTAGTACGCCTCTTCAGTGATGCCTGGGCCGCTTATGACGTCTGATGGCCGAACTGTTGAGCTCCAAACCAGCCTGGGGGCTGAGTACTCACCGTACCTACAAAAATAAAATGATATGTCTGTTAAAGAAATTATTATTGTTGGTATCAGATTTAATTAAATAAGCAGAGATAGAATTATGAGTGTTGACGCAAGTGTGAATTTAGGGTGAGATTCCCAGCTGTTGTGTGATGTTCAAATTAGACTACAGTCTGATGTGGAAAGAAATACTGTCATAAATTATGGCGACCCGGAGTTAATTTTGAGATACCGAGCTGTGAGGTAAGTTCTAAACAACGAGTATTCT
Source organism: Anabrus simplex (assembly GCF_040414725.1). Classification (NCBI taxonomy): domain Eukaryota; kingdom Metazoa; phylum Arthropoda; class Insecta; order Orthoptera; family Tettigoniidae; genus Anabrus; species Anabrus simplex. The sequence goes on from NC_090265.1 coordinate 1,377,982,498, forward strand.
CCGTTTGATGGATTGATTCAGATGAAGTTGTTCGCTTCCGAATGAGAGCGCATAGTATTGATTTATGTGATTTGTTCGCCTCCGATATGAGAGAGCGTTGTATTAAAAGAGACGGAAGTGAGGTATATCTCCAAGATGTCAGTGTCAAGAGAATGTAAGTTCTCCAAGAGACAAATGAGGTATATGGCCAAGATGTCAGTGTCGAGAGAATATAGGTTCTCCAAGAGACTGCTATTGTGAAGAGATATGATTGACATAACGCTGCGAAAAATGAAATGGCGTATGGCTTTTAGTGCCGGGAGTGTTCGAGGACAAGTTCGGCTCGCCAGAAGCAGGTCTTTCGATTTGACACCCGTAGGTGACCTGCGCGTCGTGATGAGGATGAAATGATGATGAAGACGACACATACACCCAGCCCCCGTGCCAGCGAAATTAACCAATTAAGGTTAAAATTCCCGACCCTGCCGGGAATCGAACCCGGGGCCCCTGTGACCAAAGGACAGCACGCTAACCATTTAGCCATGGAGCAGGACACATAACGCTGCAAATGTCACCCGTGAACTGCAAGGAATTGCTCAACCTTGTTAAGTAATATTAATTGCTCACATTTGCGTAGAAAATACCAGGGTACCCAAGGTAAATAAAAGGGTAAATTCAAATAAACGTGCAGAGATCTTTTCAGTAACTATTTTACCAATGAAGTTAGTATGCATTTAAGTTTAAAAGGTTAAATTAATCCATTACTGAGCATTGTATTTACATATGAACTTTTTAGGACAAGTATTTTAATTAGGAGGAGGAAGTCTGTTCTGAAATTCAATATTTTACTTGTGATTAAATTGAAGTCATTCCCACATTGTAACAATGGATGATTAGGATAATCAGCTGACCATGACAAACTTGTCCAGACATGGCCCATATCCGCTACAGCGAAAGTCGCTGAAGCGTGCAATTAGAGTAATCTGCAAGACCACTTGCATGGGAATAATACTAGAATATAATAATCACATTGACTTTCATTACGCCGGATTAATCACGTATAATAAACAATGCGTGGAATCCTGATATAGTGCATGACAATTTAGGTAAGTGTCTGTGTGTATTTCTCAGGGCAATGAGTGTATTGTCCGCAGACTTAGTGCTTACTAGCTGCAACATAGGTACTTGTAATTGAAATTTAGGCGCCTTCCCCTAAACTACCACTTTATCCAGCGCAAATAACCAAATAAAATTTATAGCCTAGATTGCAGTGCTTTATTCCCCGACTTTACATACCGTTTTTCATTAAAGTATGCTCATCCATTTTCTGGTGGATCGGCACTAATATGGAATTAGCACAAAAATAGAAATCTATGGATCTCTCTGTTATTATAACCAGTATGATAAAAATCTGTAAGACATAAATGATACGAAATTTAATTCTATATAACTGTAGTTACGTAGTATGTATCAATAGGACCATGAATAATAATGATTTCTGAGGGGTGAATTTTAGGCCTTCCCCTAAACTACCATTTCACTCTGTGCGAATACAATTATTTATAGCCTTGATTGCAGTGTCTTATTCCCCGACTTTACATACCGATTTTCATTAAATTCTCTTCAGCCATTTTCTCGTGATGCACAGACAGACAGACAGACAGACAGACAGACAGACAGACAGACAGACAGACAGACAGACAGACAGACAGACAGACAGACAGACAGACAATTAAAAAGTGTATTTCCTTGTTACTGTGGAGCAATGTACAGACCCATGAAGCTAGATGTTAAAGGGCTCAATATATAGATGTTGACTGTGTGGTGCTGTCTTTGTGTTATGGTGTTTTGGTTTGTATTGTTGTGTTATCCGACCAGCGTTGTATATAAGTGTAACATATTTTTCATATGGGGAGCGTAATGTTAGACGCTACTGTTAGGATAGGAAATCGATCGACAACTGGCGCAAGTTAATTAAGTGTAGGCATAATCTTAAATGTTACATGTATCACAAAATAATTATCACCAAATGGACTTCATTATATTTAGTGGTTTTCTTTTCCGGACAAATATAATATTAAACTTGCGTGAAATTTCATGTGTAAATTAAGGATTGGTTAATGAATCAAGTAATAATAATAATAATCGTATGGCCTCAGCTACCATGTGCAGACATTTCAATTTGACGCCATCTGGCTGTCTGCTCGTCAATTTCGACGTTCCGTTTTACTCTAGGCCCCCACTAGATGGCAGACCGAGTAAACCGAAACTCTCTTGGGCGTCTATGGCTGAGATTTAATGAATTTTGTCGGGTAAACACCAAATGTGTCACCAGAGATCTTTTACATGCCGACATTGTACGACATGGAGTGTCGAATGGACTTTTTTCCGCCCTTCAAAAATCCGACTACCTCTGCCGGGTTTGAACCCGCTATCTTGGGATCCGGAGGCCGACACTCTACCGCTGATCCACAGAGGCAATGAATCAAGTGTATGTCATCGACGTCCGTTCAGCTGGCAGTGTTTATTTTGTAATTAGGGCGATTGGCCTTGCAGAATCTGTGGAAATTGTCACCAAAAGTAATGTAGTATCACAACGAGGTCAATGATATGTCGAGGGATGCATTTACTAACGCATCTAGAGTTTTCTTATGTGATAACTGTTGAAGAGTGATTTTCTCCGACGAGTTAGTTGTAAAGAAATGGCCAACCCGGAAAATGAAGATGAGTATGATTTAGGAAAGATCCCGTGTTCGATGCTCATCAAAATGCCATGTTGAGTCCACGAACATATTTAGTCACCATTACACGTTGTGTGTACGTAAGAAAATATAGGAGTTCAATAGTCATGTGTGGATTACATGATCAGAAGATCAGATGATAATTTTGATAGTCATCAACACTGCATTAACCGGATGTGACTAAATTAGTGTATTGCAATTTAATTCCACTTAATTAGAATTCAACTAAATCAACCACATCCCATCTGATTAATGTAAATTCTGATTATTAGACAGAGAGGAGTCGAATGTTGTCACTAAATTTAATCTCTATTATTATATATGGTATAATTAAATTATTTCAATTTATTAATCAATTTCGAACTTGTAATCGAAGATTATTTATTTACATTTTCTAATTAGTATCTCAATTCCTTCAATCCAGTTTGTTAATGTAATTCTATTTCATTTCATTTTATTAATTACATGTTAAGTTTTCATGTTACATTCAATTTTCAATCAAGTTTTAGTTTCTTTTATTTATTTTTTACTAAATTCCTTATTTAAGTAAGAACCAGTCTGTTCATTCCATAGCTATCTTGTAGAGTAGTAATCCTTATGTTACCCGAAGATTACGAAGCGACAGACGGTCTGGGTCTGCGCCCTGGGAGAAGAGTCATATATCAGAGCAGCGCCGAATGCAGAACCCGATGACACGAAGAAAGCATGCTCCGGCGAATATTCAAGTTCAATATTCGAGTTCAGTTCAATATGTGTCTGTACCTGTTACTACAATATAGTTTAGGTGAATTGGAAATACTAGAAAGGAGAATCATAAGAAAAATCCTAGGTCCAATGAAAACAACAGAACAATGGAAATTGATAATATAACAGAAACAATAAGAAAAAGGAGACTGCTATTTTTATTGGATAGATCTATAGAATGGATAATAAGAGATTGACAAAAGAGATATTCGCGTACCTTTGCGAGAAATACGAGCGGGATAGAAGAGGTCAAGAAAGATTCAGAAAGAAAATAAGAGAAGAGGAATATACAGAAATTGAGATTTTTAAAAAAGTTTTAAGAATGGAAGGACTCCAAAGAAGAATGAAAACGAAACGCGATCCAAAGTGGTCTGAAGAGAGAAGAATAAAGCATAGTGCAATGATGAAAGAATACTGGAAAGAAAGGAAGAGGAAACAAGAAGGAAGGGTGAACAGAAATTGGCACGTGGTCCCTAGCAGAACTTATAGTAAATAATAATAATAATAATAATAATAATAATAATAATAATAATAATAATAATAATAATAATAATAATAATAATAATAATAATAATAATAATAATAATAATAATAATAATCTCCACTCGTAAATTTTATTTTGGTTTAGCTATTCATTCCGTTAATTCTATAATATTAAACACTTTTACAAATGCGTGCATTCTAATATTTCAACTGCCTGTAGTAGCCTGTATTCACAACGGTGTTACAAAAAGTCGGTATTATTGTATTTGATCGATAAGTATTAAAAAACCGTTTTCAACAAACTCGCTGTAGAATTTAATATTAAAATGTTTCGCTATTTTGCGCTCCCAAAGCTCGTTCGCCCCTGGTCAACTGGCCTTTCTGCCCAGTTATAAAAGCTACACTGGTGCCGATCACACGACACCCCGTAATCTGCACGCTTTCGGAGTGAGTAGCGGTCGCTCCTGTGCCATGATTGGGTGGACGGTGGAAGGGGGGGGGAATGGGGAATTGTGAAGACCATCTTTCGCCGTGCACCCAATCAAGAGAGCATTTCGGAGATCGAGCCCCAGAAAACTGAGCCTGGAACCCAGTTTACCGACACACCGTCAGTCGAGAATATTACCAGATCTAAGCTAGCAGCCGCTCTCCAATAAGCTTGCATCAGTCCAGTTGACCACTACGAGCCACAATTAGTGACACCAAGAGCATTTGTCCCGACAGCATGTTGTCCTGTGTTCTTGACTTGCCCGTAGCCTAATCCACTTAAAAACCTAGCCTGGCGCGACCAGGGCAACAAGTTGTCATTACATAGTCCGGTCCGTACGTGCGTTTGACCATCCGGTGTCCTTAAGCACTTCTTCAACCATTGCCACCCCCCCCCCTTTTTTTATTAACTGAAGTAATTTTTCCCTCTCCCACCATATCAAGGCGCCAGGACAAGCCCGGTGGATTGAGTAGCCGGGCCCCTGGCTCCCTCACCACCAAAAACCTCTCTGACATGGATCAAATTTCCCAACAGATGGACCAGATCCTCTCCTCCCCCGACAACTCCACTGGCAGCCAAGTTCGATCCCCATCGCCAGCCTGTTCCCATGTCTCAACTGCCACATCCTACTCTCTCACAAATTCTGAACCTCCAAATTTCGAATATCCGTTTCGAGACGTCAGAAATCATTCCATATTCCCATTTTAGCAGAAATGCACAGTACTCACGTCTCCGCAACCCCAGTTTTGGTCCAGTGCCCATGTCAGGATGCACAATCCTGGGGGCTATCAAAGACCTTATTCCAACCCTTATTGCTCTGAATAAGGGGTCCCATAACAACATGTTAATGGTTACTCCCATCCGTAATATCTGTGTTATAAAAATTCTAGAACCGGACGAGTTGGCCGTGCGCGTAGAGGGGCGCGGCTGTGAGCTTGCATCCGGGAGATAGTAGGTTCGAATCCCACTATCGGCAGCCCTGAAAATGGTTTTCCGTGGTTTCCCATTTTCACACCAGGCAAATGCTGGGGCTGTACCTTAATTAAGGCCACGGCCGCTTCCTTCCAACTCCTAAACCTTTCCTATCCCATCGTCGCCATAAGACCTATCTGTGTCGGTGCGACGTAAAGCCCCTAGCAAAAAAAAAAAAAATCTAGAACGAAATAAACCTCTGTGTAACATCAAACCCATACTTATCTCTTTTTTTCTTTTTTGCTAGTTGCTTTACGTCGCACCGACACAGATAGGTCTTATGGCGACGATGGGACAGGGAAGGGCTAGGAGTGGGAAGGAAGCGCCCATGGCCTTAATTAAGGTACAGCCCCAGCATTTGCCTGGTGTGAAAATGGGAAACCACGGAAAACCATCTTCAGGGCTGCCGACAGTGGGGTTCGAACCTACTATCTCCCGAATACTGGATACTGGCCGCACTTAAGCGACTGCAGCTATCGAGCTCGGTCATACTTATCTCACCCCTCCCCTCACCGTCTACTCATCAGTTCAGCTCGGATCATGAACAAGAACCGGACGAAGAACAAGAAGAGGGTGATGAGGAGGAAGGACAAACATCGTTCCTTCCAGAACTTACCTCCATCAGCACTCAAACCTCACCCCCAGTCCCCACTTTCGACACAATCATTCAAACCGAACTACCCCCTCCCCCAATACACCCATCAAATTGAAACCCAAACCAAACCCATCAAACCTACGCTATCCAAAACCAAACAGCAAACCACCCAAACTGAAACCTTTAGCCATTCACACTACAATATCATAGGCCACCCAAATCAACGTCCAGCCAGCTGCACCACCACCTTTCGAACCAACAACCTCATTGATCCATAGAACTCAAACCAACACTTCCGCCAGGGTTCCAGAAAACCTCAAGCCCAACAATCTCTGATAATAATGTGTTATAACTGCCTCCAGTTGCACCACTCAGTTGCAGAGTGTCGAACGCCACCCACTGCAACGGGCGAAGAGCGCGAATAGTCTCGGCAATCACACAGCTTCGTATTGTGACGGACCCTTCCTCAAGAAAGCCATTAAGGCACATTATGCCCGCCGCCAACATAATTCAAGACCACAGCCACACTCTCAGCGACCCCCCCCCCCCCCCCCCCCGTCTCTACTACGCCTCAAACTCAACCCCCCATCCCACCTTAACAGCAACAAACCTTGTCACACAGACTCACCCTACAATAGAACTCTTAAAATCACTACGTTCCCCACTTAAACACACTTGTTAATCCCTTTAGCCGATTGCCAAGTGTCAAGTGCATTAGCATACATTTTATAATGATTGGCTAGAACACTCGGAACAGCCCTCCTTCCCCTTAAACACTGCATAACCAAACTAATCCCCGGCATCCCACACAGTCTCTCGCAGACCTCACAACTGGGCTACTACAGATGACAGATTCCTTCCTGCTATACACTAATAAGCCCACCCCCGCAAAAACCCTCGTCAAGATTCCCTTGATTGTAAACTTCTCCTCCAAAAACACATTTCAACTACTCCACGGGGACACAGAAGCGAGCCGCAAACGAGTTTGGATTTGGATTGTGAAGATGCAACACTTAAGTTCTCCTTCTGATATTCTGTACACATTATTATTTGTATAAACGAACTCTATAAGCTATATCTAGGAACACATTTTCACTTGATCTGCGCCATAGTGTATTAACTTTTCTCATGGAATAATGTTGGAATACAAACAGGACTTCACGACACTATGGTAGGAAGTAATTATTGTTCAGTCGCTACATTATGATGTGCCATGTTGTTCAGAATTTACTGTACATGATCGTAATCAAATACAAAGAAGGTGAATGCTGTGTGTATCCAATTATGCTTACATTATCAATAACCCAATTCCCCTCAGCCGGCTGCCAAGTGCATTAGCATACGTCTTATAATGACTGACTTGAACAGTCGGAACAGAGCTCTCGAGCGCATGGCAAAGCATTTCCGACAGGCACATGTGCTTACTATCTGATACCGACTGCTAGTAAAGAAGGATACTGCTACGTAATCATGGCACGTTTTAAATACAAACATTTCAAACTTACATACTTTTTTTTACAATTTTCTTTGTGTCGTACCGACATAGATAGGTTTTATGGCGACGATGGGAAAAGGGCAAGGAGTAGAAATGAAAAGACCGTGGCCTTAATTAAGGTACAGCCCCAGCAATTGTCTGGCGTGAAAATGGGAAACCAAAGAGAAAACCATCTTCAGGGCTGCCGACAGTGGGGTTCGAACCACTATCTCCCGAATGCAAGCTGATAGCTACGTGACCCAAACCGCACAACTACCTGCTCGGTAAAATATATTACAACAACAACAATAATAATATTTGTTTTTGCGTCCCACTAACTATGTTTACGGTTTTCTGAGACGTCGAGTTACCGGAATTTGGTCCCGCAGGAGTTCTTTTACGTGCCAGTATATCCAACAACACGAGACTGACGTATTTGAGTACCTTCAAATACCACCGGACTGAGCCAGGACCGAACCTGCCAAGTTGGGGTCAGAAGGCCAGCGCCTCAACTGTCTGAGCCATTCAGCTCGGCAAATTGTACTCATGCAGGCTACTTCCATTTGCCAGAAGGGTAATGAAATCAGAACATGTAATAGGCAATTCTTTCTGAGCAAAATAGTGATCTAATGATAATCAGTAACACTGTCTAGTTTCATATAGGGTTTTTCAAAATTAGCTTAATGAAAACAGTTTTCATTTATACGTTCTTCTAGTTAGGTGCACTTAAATGACGCAGTTCTTTACAAAGGACATGCATTCTTTTCTGAAATATCAATAACACTGTCTGACAAAACGAATGTGTTACTGTTCTGATAATAAGTAACATGAGCTATGTAGAAATTCACATTCTTTCATAATATATTTTAATTTTTAAATCTTGTAATGAAGGTTTTTGACAAATATCTCTCCATTCATTCTGTAAAATTAAATGGTTTGCAACACCAAACAAAAAATCAATTGCCGGGCCGAATGGCTCAGACGGTTAAGGCGCTGGCCTTCTGACCCCAACTTGGCAGGTTCGATCCTGGCTCAGTCCGGTGGTATTTGAAGGTGCTCAAATACGTCAGCCTCGTGTCGGTAGATTTACTGGCACGTAAAAGAACTCCTGTGGGACTAAATTCCGGCACCTCGGCGTCTCCGAAAACCGTAAAAGAGTAGTTAGTGGGACGTAAAGCAAATAACATTATTATTAAAAAATAAATCCTCTACCTTAAATATATTTTACGAAGATTTTCTATGCTGCAGATGAAATTCAGGAAGGCCTAAACAGATTACAAATTAAACGCGAAACTTGCACTGCGTGTAACAAAGTAAGAAAGACCCGTAAACATCGAAGGCAGTCCCCATTTCAAGAATAGCAAGGAAATGGAGTAATTAATACACAGATTTGGTGTGGCCGCAATCGTAAGGAAAGCGAGAGAGGCTCGACTCCAGTGGTATAGCCACGTCATGCAAAGCGACGATTATCCCGTGATAATCGCTCTCCAACTTACCCAGGGGGCGCTGACCACGAGGGAGACAGCATCATGGAAGACATGCGTGCTGTGGACATCAACCCATCCCTCAAAATGTCGTAGACAGGGCCAAATGGCGAAAATGTAGCCGAACAGCGCAGCCCAATAAATAAGAAAAACGCTAGGAAAAGGAGATAAACTATTCCACACTGCTGTAAATGCTTTTTTCTGTATTAAATCACATCTATGTGTTTATTGTTGCTGAACTTCATTTCTGTACCTAAAGTAGTATAACCCACCAAAAATGAATGTAAGAAATCAGAGTAAACCTGACGTATACGATCGTAACCGCCATGAGGACGTCGCCAGTATATGATCAGCAGGAAAAGGGAGTCGTAGGTATCAAAACTTTGAAAACTGCTGAAGTAGACTGTAACATTAACTAAAATATGAAAAGTTGAAGATTTCCATCACGGCTTTGTCCTTCCACGACCTGCGCGATTTGCACACGCCTAGTGGAGTGCATGCATCTTTATTGGTGTTACTATTTTAATGATTTGTAGTGTAGCTCCACGGACACCGAAATAGGGCAGATCACAGACACACACACACACACACACACACACACACACACACACACACACACACACACACAGAATGATTAGCTGAACAAAGTCCCCGAGTAAATGATCAACTGAAAGGAACGCAATATCGTAGAGATTCCTCAGTTCAACATTCCTTCCGACGTCGGATTCCCAAGTTCGATCCCTAGCCGGTCGTGACATTTTAATGGTGAATGGATAATTCCAACAGCTCGGGCAATGAGCGGTTGTAGTGTCCTCAACATCCCTACAACCCACACACAATACTATCCTCCACTACGTAACTCAAAGTCTCCTACAGATAGGAGACGCCGTCCACTCTCTTTGAAGGGGCTGCTGTATCAAGGCTAACAAGAAACAGATTTTATGGTGATGAAGATTATTATTATTATTATTATTATTATTATTATTATTATTATTATTATTATTATTATTATTATTATTATTATTATAAACGGAGGTCCACTTGCATTTTACCAGTAAAAGGGCGCATTTATATGTACCTTTAGAACGAGTTTAAATTATGACATTCGCTACAAACTGCCCCGAACGTTGCTTGCCACTTTCTTAGCATGATATAACTATGTACGTTTATTGGTAAAGTGTGTGTGAAGATATGAATGTTCATAGCAAGGGACGAGATACACCGTACAAAAATCAACTCAGTTTTCGTGTCGAGAAGTGTACACACGTCATGTGGTCTAAACAGTTCAAGGACAACGAACATGGATAATTTAGTAATGTATGATAGTTATTACGGAAATGAAGCCAGAAGCAACAGAACAAGTTACAGAATGATATTTCTCGCAATATTTGTTTGGCAGTAGCGCTATCCAAACAAAACAACGAACAGCAACGAAGCGAAGAAGGGAAATCAAAATATTAAGAGTTTAAACAAGTTTATACACCCCCATGAGAGGAAATTATTATCATGTATAACGGAATATTCACAAGATATTACATAACAATATTATTCTAACAGTGTGCCTGATCATATCCGTTGACGAACATACACATAATTTACCTGTAGATTCTTCAAGCTTAGTAATACTCAATTCTGTATTACAGTAAAGTAAGAACTGCATTTTATACAAAACGTCACAAACTGTTTACTCTTGTCAGAGCCTTTTAAAAAATGAAAGCAGCAATCAATCTGGAAGGCATCGTAAAAAATACCTAATACGTTTTGTGTCATATTTTTTTAAAATAAAAAAATTCAAGATACTGGAATGAAACAGAAGAATCTGAACCAATGCTGATAAGTTCTTGGTAACTTAATTCCCTATACATGGATTTCATACATGGATTTATAAAATAACTGATTGATTGATTATTGTTGTTTGCATATCTGCATCAGATAACCTGTGCAATTGTTGGTCTCTGTACTGGCATATGCATGTTTTGCAGTTAACTGGGGCTAAGGACGAAGAAAAAAGCTAATGTGATGGTTTATTAGGTACCACCTTGACAGTCGCCTACCGTGGAAAAGCAGTCCTGGCATGGCCAAGAGTGTGATCAATGTCAGACTCGACTGGGGACGCCGGATCTTTATATACGTTTCACAAGTTGTCAGATCCTTGGGTAATCGAATGAAATAATCAATCAATACTCATCTGCATTTAGGGCAGTCGCCAAGGTGGCAGATTCCCTATCTGTTGTTTTCCTAGGCTTTTCTCGAATGATTTCAAAGAAATTGGGAATTTAAGGAACGTCTTCCTTGCTAAGTTATTCCAGTCCCTAAATCACCGTCCTATAAACGAATATTTGCCCCAATATCTGTCCTCTTGAATTCCAACTTTATCTTCATATTGTGATCTCTCCTACTTTTAAAGACACCACTCAAACTTATTCGTCTACTAATGTCATTCCACGCCATCTCTCCACTGAGAGCTCGGAACATACCACTTAGTCAAGCAGATCGTCGTCTTCCTTCCAAGTCTTCACAGCTCAAACTTTGCAACATTTTTGTAACGCTACTCTTTTGTCGGAAATCACCCAGAACAAATCGAGCTGCTTTTCTTTGGATTTTTCCAGTTCTTGAATCAAATAATCCTGGCGAGGGTCCCATACACTGGAACCATATTCTATTTGGGGTCTCACCAGAGACTTATATGCTCTCTCCTTTACATCCTTACTACAAGACCTAACACCCTAATAACCATTTGCAAACTTCTGTACCCTTTATTTACAATCCCATTCATGTGATTACCCCAATGAAGATCTTTCCTTATGTTAATACCTAGGTACTTACCGTGATCCCCATAAAGAACTTTTACCCCATCAACGCAGTAATTAAACCTGAGAGGACGTTTCCTTACTGTGACACAACCTGACTTTTAACCCCGTTTATCACCACACCATTGCGTGATGTCCATCTCACAACATTATCGAGGTCATTTTGCAGTTGCTCACAATCTTGTAACTTATTTATTACTCTGTACAGAATAATATCATTCACAAAAACCCTTATCTCTGATTACACTTCTTTACTCATATCATTTATATATATAAGAAAACTTAAAGGTCCAATAATAATGCCTTGATGAATTCCCCTCTTAATTATTACAAAGTCGGATAAAGCTTCGCCTACTCTAATTCTCTGAGATCTATTTTCTTTTGTCTAGTCAAACTGCACTCATTTTTGCCAGTAGTCTCCCATGATCCACTCTGTGAAATGCCTTAGACATGTCAATCGCGATACAGTCCATTTGACCTCCCGAATCCAGGATATCTGCTATATCTTGCTGGAATCCTACAAGCTGAGCTTCAGTGGAATAACCTTTCCTAAATACGAACAGCCCTCTATCGAACAGTTATTAATTTCGCAAACATGTCTAATATAATCAGAAAGAATACTTTCCCGAACATGTCAAACCTACCAGCCTGTAATTTTCAGTTTTATGTCTATCACCCTTTCCTTTGTAAATAGGGGCCACTATAGCAACTCTCCATTCATTTGGTATAGCTCCTTCATGCAAGCAATAATCAAATAAGTACTTCAGATACGGTACTATATCCGAACCCATTCTTTTTAGTATATCGCTAGAAATCTTATCAATTCCAGCCGCCTTTCTAGTTTACAAATTTGTATCTTATTTTAAGTGTCATCGTTATCATAGGTAAATTTTAATACTTCTTTAGCATTAGTCACCTCCACTATCTGGACATTATCCTTGTAACCAACAATCTTTACATACTGCTCAATGAATACTTCTGCCTTTTGAAGATCCTCACATACACACTTCCCTTGTTCATTAATGATTCGTGGAATGTCCTTCTTGGAACCTGTTTCTGCCTAAAAGTACATATACATACCCTTCCATTTTTCACAAAATTTGTATGACTGCCAATTATGCTTGGCATCATGTTATCCCTAGCTGACTTCTTTGCTAGATTCAATTTCATATTAAGTTCCTTCAGTTTCTCCTTACTTCCACAGCCATTTCTAACTCTATTTCTTTCCAATCTGCACCTCCTTCTGAGTCTCTTTATTTTTTTAATAAAGTGGATCTTTACCATTCCTTACCACCTTTAAAGGTACACACCTGTTTTCCTATTCCTTAACAATTGCTTTAAACCCGTCCCAGAGTCTGTTTACATTTTTATTTATCGTTTTCCACCGAAAATAGTTACTTTTTAAAAACTCCCTCATGCCTGCTTTATCAGCCATATGGCACTGTCTAATAGTCCTACTTTTAATACCTTCCTTTCTATCACATTTATTTTTAACTACGACCGAAACAGCTTCGTGATCACTAATACCAGCTATTACTTCGGTTTCTCTATAGACCTCATCTGGTTTTACCAGCACCACGTCCAGTATATTCTTCCCTCTAGTTGGTTCCATCACTTTCTGAATCAACTGTCCTTCCAATATTAACTTATTTGCCATTTGTTGTTCATGCTTCCTGTCGTTCGCATTACCTTCCCTACTGACCCTTGGTAAATTGAGACATCCCGCTACAATCACATTCCTTTCCAAGTCGTTTTCCACATAGCTGATTATCTTATCAAATAATTCTGAAGCAGCGTCAGCGATACCCTTTCCCGGTCTGTACACTCCAAAGACATCAAGTTGCCTATTATCTTTAGAAATTAACCTTACGCCTAGAATTTCATATTTGTCATCTTTAACTTTTTCGTAGCTTACAAATTCTTCTTTCACCAGAATGACAGCAGTCTGAGTATACAGTAGAGAAGGCAGAATAATACAAGAGGGAGCTGACCCTTCGACCCCTCAGATGTCACGTAGGTGCTCTGTCGACTCCACTTAACCCAGGTACTTGTGCATAGCTTGCTATTTGCATTAATACCGTGATGTGCCTCCGGGACTTGATCCGGAAGTCTCTTTGAGCTAGGAAAAGTTTATTCAATCGAGGATTGAAATGGTGCACGCGGCTGAGTGGCTCTGACGGTAGAGCGCTGGCCTTCTGAGCCTAAGTTGGCGGGTTCGATCCTGATTCACTCCAGTGGTATTTGAAGTTGCACGAATACGCCAGCCTTGTGTCAATAGATTTACCGGCTCCCAAAAGAACTCCTATTGGCAAAATTCAGGCATCGCGGTGTCGCTGAAAAGTAACTTTAATATTGACAAACGGTACCATCGGATTCCAAATGTACGTCCTGCGTGTCCCAATTTCATCTGTACCGGGCGAGTTGGCCGTGCGGTCAGGAGCGCGCAGCTGTGAGCTCGCATCCGGGAGATAGTGGGTTCGAATCCCACTGTCGGCAGCCCTGAAGATGGTTTTCCGTGGTTTCCAATTTTCACACCAGGCAAATACTGGGGCTGTACCTTAATTACCACCATGGCCTCTTCCTTCCTACTCCTAGGCCTTTCCTGTCCCATCGTCACCATAAGACCTATCTATGTCGGTACGACGTAAAGCAAATAGCAAAATAAAATTTCCTCTGTGCTCTTTGTCTTCCAGGAAAACTAGCAGATAACTGTTTCTTACCAGTATACATTACTGTATTTAGCAACTGGAACAGTAGTGTTAAAACTCAAGACCAAGAGCCCTTTGTTAGTTAAGAAACACTGGAGATAGTCCCTAACTGGTTAGACGATCGCTCACTGCATGTACGTGTAAAACTTCATCCCGTTCCTTGATGCGGGATCGGGGATAAGGTGAGATGAATTTACATAGTATGTCTTTATGACCCGATGCCCTTCCTGATGCCAACATCATGTGAGGAGTTAATGAAGATGAAATTAATGATGTGTGAAAGGAACGAGCTGTGACCTATGAATAGGACCTGTCCCGGCATGCGCCTGGAAGTGAAAATGGGAAACCACAGAAAATCATTCTCAGAACAGCCGATGGCGTGTTTCGAACCGAACTCGAGCCAAATTGACAGGATACTTTAAGTCCTTTACAGATACATCCTGGCGGGCGATCTCAATACGCCTTACCATGGCCGTTTCCTTCCCACTCCTAGCACTTTCCTATCTCATCGTCACCATAAGACATATCTGTGTCGGTGCGACGTAAGACAAATTGTCCTTCCCCTTTGAATATAGCCTATGTATTATTAACATTAAACACATGTTTTCACGATTAGACTTATTTATTACACGTTTAAAATTATAATTATAATCTGTTATATACTCTGTCCACCAGATGCTTACCATTTCTTGTGCTGAACTAAAAGTCTGGTTTATTATTCAGTATTTTATTAACAACCAGGCTCGGGGCTTTTTATTCCGATTAATAGATGGGTGCATATGTACGAAGAATTCATTGCAACGCACCAGCCATCGTTTCATATATTAAAATGAATGCATCTTAATGTTACTTATAAATATTGAAAGATCATATGAGCCAGCCCAGCTTTGTGTACAGACAGGGTCTAATGGATGTTCAGCTAGAGCGCAGGGCTTCAGATATTACATAAATAATGCACTAGGGTTATAAGGTTGCCTGTCTTCGCGCAGTAATACACTGGTTTAGAAGGCAGTTGGGGATGTTCTTTCAGTCTTCACAATATTAAATTTACTTAATTCTGTCTGAAAGCGAACATACAGGGGATTGATGGTTGACGTACAGGCGCCTGACTTGTAAGATAAGCGGGCGTATGATAAAATCATGTCTTCTGTACAGTATATCATGTTGAACATTATTTTCTCGATTAACAATAATTATATTTCTAATACCGTAGCGGACCCCGCCTTCAGGAGGAACAAACGATGAAGAAAATAAGAAGAAGATATTTCTAATACGCATATGGAAGTTGTTTTACTTCACCTGACATTGGGCATTTGTTCAATAACTGAAGACTCAATTCATATTCGTAATAGGACATAGTGCCTCACGGGAATGAATCCTAAAGGGGAAAACGATGTACTTAAGAGTGGCGTTCTTATCTATATATATAAAATAAGAGTTTTGTCTGTACATTGCTCAGAATTTAAAAAGAATGGTATTTCTGTATCGGCCGTATCCATAGTAACAAGGAAATGCACTTTTTAATTTTCCGTAATTTCTGTCTGTCTGTCTGTCTGTCTGTCTGTCTGTCTGTCTGTATGTATGTATGTATGTATGTATGTATGTATGTACACGCATCACGAGAAAACGGCTGAAGAGAATTTGATGAAAATCGGTATGTAAAATCCGGAAATAAGCCGCTACAATCTAGGCCATAAATAATCTTATTCACTCTGAGAGAAATGGTAGTTTAGGGAAGGCCTAAAATTGAATTCTCAAATATTTATGTTATTAGTGGCTTTATCTTAACGAAAATCGGTATGCAAAGTCGGAGCATAAGTCGCTACAATCTAGGCTGTGAATAATCTTATTCACACTAAGAAAAATGACAGTTTAGGAGAAGGGTTAACATTTAATTCTCAAATATTTAATTTATTAGTGGTGCTATCTTAATGAAAATCTGTATGCAAAGTCGGGAAATAAGTCGCTACAATCTACGCTACAAATAATTTTATTCACGCAAGGTGAAATGATAGTTCAGGGGAAGATCCAAAATTTAATTCTCAAATATTTGTGCTATTAGTGGTCCTATCGACAAATACTACATAACTAGAGTTGTATAGTATTAAATTTCCGATCATTTATGCCTTATACATTTTTACCGTACCAGCTATGATATGGATTTTTGTTGCTATGTCCCATATCAGCGCCGAGTAGCGAGAAAATGGGTAAACAGAATTGAATGAAAATCGGAATGTAAAGTCAGGGAATAAGGAACTACAGTTTACGCTATACATAATTTTGTGAGATGCCCTAATATTAAAAAGTCGAAAGAAAACTAAATGTGAATGCCTACAATACAGAAAGCTCATAACATTGATCAACAATGACACTGCATTGACCATTGTTTGTTGTGATGTGCTTTGTGTCTTTGTTTCCACTCATCTGCGATAGATGGGATTACTGCTGTATACCGAGTATTTATTTATTTTTTGCTTTACGTCGCACCGTCACAGATAATCTTATGGCGACGATGGGATAGGAAAGGGCTAGGAGTGGGAAGGAAGCGGCCTTGGCTTTAATTACGGTACACCCCCAGCATTTGCCTGGTGTGAAAATTGGAGACCACGGAAAACCATCTACAGGGCTGTCGACAGTGGGGTTCGAACCCACTACCTCACGGATGCAAGCTCACAGCTGCGTGCCCCTAACCACACGGCGAACTTGCGAGGTCTTACCGAGTATAACAGCCTGCCTGAGTATTGGCGGGAAGTAACTGGGGAGTTAAGATATCTTTCTTCTTTAGCATGTCATTAATATGGTTCATAAATTTTCTGATACTACTGGTACGTAACAAACTGGTTCATCATAGCATTCGAGCTATTCAATCTCCACTCTGAGGCACTGATTGGGATGAGCAGTGTGCATATTTTACGGCAGAGGAGTGTTCACGGCTGTCTGCGGCCTGGTCATTCCAGCACTGGAACTTTGGACTGTTTGATCGGCACCGTAGTACTGTTCGTTAAAAGTGAGAAAATGTGCGTTTTTTCATTTGATCGAGTATTTTATATGATAACATTGCTTTTAATAGCTACATTCCTACTACCGTTTTTGTAATGGCCTAAGTTGACTTCAATTGGGAAAACCACAAAGACAGTCTTTCTGAGAATACCGTAGCGAAGCACGGGTACATCAGCTAGTTTAAATATTAGACGCAGTGACTTCAACTTCTTCCAAGCGAAGCTATTCCAAATAAAGTACATTCATCTGCATAAGTTGAGGTCATATTTTCCTTTGAGGTGATGAAGTATCAAACTGTACAGTGAAAACAGTACTATAGCACTGCCCTCGTGATGTCCAGGCCGTGCTGTAACTCTGATGACGTCACGCTTTGGGTGGAACTTGGAGGCGATACCCATCCGCTCCACTTGAATAACACACTCGTTTAAATTACTTTAGAATCTGTTAACACCTTATAAAACCAAAAACTATTCATACATATTTGTTAGTTCTGATATACAATGCATATCCTTCCCCGTAACGTTCTATTTCTCGCGTATATCCGTCCGTTTCCTTGAGTACAGGCTAACACTTTGAGACATATTTTTGCGGTTTCTATCCATTTTATGGTCAACTGGAACATTCACGTCATACAAACCGATAGAAAACAAGCAACAGATTACCAACACAATATACTACAAATGTAAATTATTTATTTACCACCGATTCAGCACCTACAAGAAAGATTACAAGTAAGCTAACTTCCAACAATAACAAAACATTTACTGTCACTGTCATGAAATTCAGTTATTGTTTAAAAATGTAGATTTTTGAACAGCAAATAATACCTATACAATTATTTTCATATTAAATTTTCATGGAATAACCATGTTTCATTGCCTATGATATGAAATTTGATAGGAAAAATCCGAACAGTGTTATTTCACAATACATTTCTACCTAAAATGGTACAATGCATAAATTGGACTTGAATTTTCATATACCGGTACACCGAATTCAAATAATCCGAGTCTTACTACATAAAAATATATCTAATGTTACCTATGTTTTTGACATAAGAAATTTTAACTCACCATCTGGACGATACACTCTTATTTCCCTCAGCATTTAGTGTTCAGAAAATTGGTTGATACACACAACTGTGTGGTGATTAACGATTCATTCTACCTAGGAATAGCCTTCTTCCGTATCCTAACTCTTTCTTCATCAGAAGGAAACACAAATACTGGAGTGTACTCTCCTCGTTTATAATTTGCTTTGCAGCCAGGCACACAGCAACTCTTAGCATGGTGATTTCTCTCACTGATAACATTAATAGAACTTTATACACATCGCCGTTGATAATAAAACGCTGAATGCATTAACTCCATTTTACACTAGGGATATAACATTACACAAATAAACTACAAAATTAAAACACGGCAGAGCGATATTCTTAACCTAGAGCCTCACAAGAATACACGCTCACACTAAGTTTTCTTCACGAACTGAGGACTTTTCACTTAATAATGCGGTCGATAACGACTCAATCTGATATATATCTGAGCAAACATGCGGCCAACGTTAAAAGTTTCATTAAAACAGCGAATTCACATGTAACCCAACTAACTCACGCGCTTAACTTCCCCCCTAACGATCAGCTGATTGCTTTCCCGCGCTCCCTACAGTACGGCCTGGACATCACGAAGGCAGTGACAATAGCCAGATAATTAAAATTGCTTTAAAGATACAGTATTAGGTTCAAATATCATCGCTGACACTGATGCCGTCTTCAACAACACCAAAACCTCACAGATCGCTCAATAACGATAAATCAGACCCCGAGTGATGTTTTTTTCTCGATGCTTATCCTCATTAAACAGCTAAGACAGTGACTTATTAACTGGGACATCAACCACACTCACAACCTTGTTACTTTAAGAGACCCAATATCTAGGTCATTAGCATATTTCACAGTTCTAAAGATAGGTGATCGTCTTTGCGCCTAGAAAAACCGCTTTGTGGTAATATTTCAGCTTAGAACTCTGACCAGAAAAGGTTCTGCCATCTAAGGTTCAGAATTGTATGAACTATATCAACGAATTGTTTTCGTTCTAACAATGTGATACATGTGCTGCGGGTCAGTATTTCTGCCCTCAACATTGGTACATAGCGGTATTTCGATAATAAAAATGCATACAAAATCCTCTCCGCAGTCCTCCTCCAAAGAACGCAGGAACAACTAGAACCACTCGTAGGCGAATACCAAGCGGGCTTCAGGCCCCACAGATCCTGTGCAGAACAGATATTCAACCTGAAAACCATCTTGAAACTACGACACACAAGACAACTCACAATCTGCACCTTCGTGGACTTCCAGAAAGCATACGACTCCATTGACCGGCAATCCCTCTTCCAAACACTGAGTGAATACGGACTGGACAACAAGACTCAAAAAATCATC
The DNA here is from genome assembly GCF_040414725.1 of Anabrus simplex. NCBI lineage: Eukaryota > Metazoa > Arthropoda > Insecta > Orthoptera > Tettigoniidae > Anabrus > Anabrus simplex. Next base: position 1,378,002,418 of record NC_090265.1, read on the forward strand.
AGACTAACTCTCACCAACACAACCTCCCAAGTAAAATTCATGGGAAATATATCTGAAAAATTTCAGATAAAAACCGGTGTCCGACAAGGAGATTGACTTTCCCCACTACTCTTTAACATAGCCCTGGACAAAATCATGAGAGAATGGGAACAAGCTCTAAAAGCTCACAGAAATTGGCAACCATTAAGTATGACAAGAAGACATGTAAAAATCTCCTGTCTCGCTTTCGCAGATGATCTCGCGACAAACGAACAACAACAGGCAATCAGCCAAATCGAAACTCTCAAGAAATGCTCAGAAAAAATCGGCCTACAAATCACCTTCTCAAAAACCAAGGTCATGTGTAACCACTACAGCCTCCAGAATTTGAACACGAAATTTGGCACAATCGAAAAAGTAACTGAGTTCCGATATCTCGGAGAAATTATAGTACCAACAGGAAAAGAACAGAAGGCCCTCGAGGTCCGCATCCAGAAAATGAAGAGAGCCCTCAGCCGAACGCAAAACATTTACAACAAAAAATGCCTTTCAATCTTCACCAAAATTCGACATTATAATACTGTGATCAAACCTGAAATACTGTAGGCGAGTGAAACACTGGATCTCCACAGGAAAACAGTACTCGAAGACATCCTGAAAGAGGAACGTAAAATCATCAGAAAAATTCTCGGCCCAAAACTCACTGACGAAGGATATAGACTACAATCTCGTGCAAAAACTGAGGAGCTCTCAAACCTTGCGGCCGACATCAGAAAAAGACGCCTGAAATTTTACGGACACATCAAACGCCTTCCAGAAAACAGACTGACAAGAATCTTACTTGAGGCAACAGAAAACATCAAAACAAATAGGTGGACAACGGAAATCCGCCAAGACCTGGAAAAATAAGGAATCAAAGTGGCCGACATCGCTGACCGAACCTGCTACAGAACGAAAATCAACAAGTGGGAAGTAGAGTCAGAGAGAAACCACAAGAAAAAGACAGGAGCTAAGTGGACAGAAGAACAAAGAACCACGATGAGAGAAAAATTGAAGGCTGCCTGGCAAAGAAGAAAATGCACAACTTCTAAGTGAGCTTTGCGTGATCAGTTTTCTGGTCTTTTTCGCATCTAATAATAATAATAATAATAATAATAATAATAATAATAATAATAATAATAATAATAATAATAATAATAATAATAATAATGTTATTTGCTTTACGTCCCACTAACTATATGTTTACGGTTTTCGGAGACGCCCAGATGCCGGAATTTAGTCCTGCGGGAGTTCTTTTATGTGCCAGTAAATCTACCGACACGATGATGATGTATTTGAGCACCTTCAAGTACCACCGCACTGAGCCAGGATCTAACCTGCCAAGGTGGGGTCAGAAGGCCAGCGTTCTACCGTCTGAGCCACTCATCCCGGCGCGATATTTCAGAAGCAACGACGATATCCTGAAACTCCCAAACTCTCGTGGCTCTGGAAACACGACTATAAAATAATATAACGTGGCTTGAGTTTCTTTTTGTAAAAGCCATAACCTTCGGTGTTGTCTATATGTAATTTGTCAGTAATTTAAATAATCGACGTTATTAAAATTATATTTTATTTCTATCTATGGATAACTTTTACATTTTAAACTGATTACGCAACTGAATTCATTTGGAAATTCATCTCATGTTCACCAATTAGACAATATTAAGGTTTGCGTGACAGCCTCATGATTGCTGCTGGTTTCCCCATTTTAGGAACTTGCTACACCAATAAGGTCAATTTTAATGATTAACCTTCGTCTGCTCGGACGTGCACGAAATCAAACGAGTATCGAACTTGTCATAATGTTAGCAGTACAACTTGATAAGACTCTTGGGTACAATAGCCCGTGCAATGCCTCTGAAGACAGTCAGATTTTTATCCTTATTTTATTCCCAATAGGGGTTAAGGGGAAATGTGTTCCGAACTCACGAGTATTCTGTATGCCGTATGGGTACCATATGTATGTTTGTTTAACGGCAAATGAACTCTTCCTTCCCGAATGCCAAACCTGTCATACTTAGCGTTAGCACTGCAATCTGTACTGCAAATTAGAAAGGCCCGGCAACACAGGTGATGGGCTTCATAAGGCCAATTGCAATCAACAGCATTCTGTAAGAAAGAAGTCGGCTCCCGGACGAAACTATCATTGCACAGGTCTGTTTTCAGGCCATCTATACGGTACGAGAGTGAAAGCTGAGTGGACTCAGGATATCTGAGGTTACAGAGAGATACACAACGTACGTACGCTATAAGCAATTTGCACGATTTATGAAAATATTTGAATCAGTTAACAGACTATGTCCAGATCCATGACTAAATAGTCAGCGTGTTGGCCTTTGGCCCAATGGGTCCCAATTTCGATTCCCGATCGGGCCGGCGATTTTAACCTTCATCGGTTAATTCCGATGCCTCGGGAGCTGGGTTTGTGTGCCATATTCGTCATTAGAATTCAACATAGGTAGGGCTCCATCCTCAAAGATGCGCAGGTCACCTATACGGCGTCAACTCGAAAGACCTGCACCAGGCCATTAGTTAAACCAGACTATACATGTATGACGTTCGGATTACTTCTTTCGTTACCAAAGCCCACTTCCACGTTTGGTATTCCAGCAGCAAGTCCCATGTGCCCCTAGTACAGAGGTCAGCACTCAAGACACTAAGCAGATCTGCGTCCCACTCCCGGTAGTGCAATGTATTTTCTTTACGTTTCTTTCTTCTCATCGCTCCTCGTTTTATTTGCGGCTTATCTTTTCTTTCTCTTGACCAACAAATACTACAACAGATTTTTTTCTTCTTCTTGTCTGGAGATGACCCGTCATTCTAATATCTACGGCTCTCGAACACAGAGAATTCAATTTAAATGATACGTCAGAACAATAAGTCCGTTTTCACTGATTGACGTAAATGACATACAGAAATTACTACGAATAAATACGCGTTGATTGAGAGCATAGCTAATAAAATAAGGCTGACGTATTTGAACACCCTCAACTCCTTCATGCGCGGAAAGGCGCAGGTAAAATATGCATGTAAGTATGTAAAACATGTATGTATGTATGAGAAGTTAAAGGGCACATATTCGTAACAGATGCACATATTAGATACACAGTAGTCGCCAGGTTAATGACTCGTTTCAATCGAACTTCCTCGGAATCCTCCATGCTTTTAAAATTTGCTTCATGTGAACACATTTTTGACCTTATGAGCAGTATGTGATGGGATAGAAATTTAGTTCCAAGTGATTCACTTCCTCTACAAATTAATCCAACATATCAATTATTACTGATTTCCAAGTGTGTGTATTGTGAGTTTTTTTTATTTTTTACAACTTGCTTTATGTCGCACCGACATAGATATGTTTATGGCGACGATGGGAGAGGAAAGGGCTAGGAGTGGGAAGGAAGCGGCCGTAGCCTTAATTAAGGCACAGATTGATTGGCGTGAAAATGGGAAACTACGGACAACCATCTTCAGGACTGCTGACAGTGGAGTTCGATCCCACTATCTCCCGAATACTGGATACTGGCTGCATTTAAGCGACTGCAGTTTTCGAGCTCAGTATTGAGAGATTAGAGTGTAGAATTGAGTTTCAAAAAAAAAAAAATGTTTACAGAGTCGCAGTAATAATCTCATGGTTTGTTTCATGTCCCTTATATTACTACAGACATTGAGAGACGCCAGCAAGTCGGAAATTGCCCCGCAGGGGTTCCTTAATGTGCCGGATGCCTTACTGAAACATTCTCAAATACTATCGGTACCGTCCCATTGGAAATATATATTTTATCCCGGTCTCTTTTTACAATCTTAAATTAAATACATTTCTAGCTTTTGTGAACACGATGACATGGTTTATATTAGTCATTATTTCACTACAGTACTTGTATTCTCCCACGATGACAGTGTTGTAAGTGAGATTGAATCAAGGTGCAGCAAAGATAATGCAGTGAACTCGCAATTGGGATCAACAGTATTCTGTAAGAAAGAAGTCGGCTCCCGGACGAAACTATCATTGCACAGGTCTGTTTTCAGGCCATCTATACGGTACGAGAGTGAAAGCTGAGTGGACTCAGGATATCTTATTCATAAGAAGTGATCGCTGGTACAAATAGGTCTGGGCCGATGATGTTAGGCCCCTTTAAACAACAAGCATCAACAAGCATCAGGTACAAACAGGTAGGAAAACCATGTGTAATAGCCTACATTGTTAGTAGCGGAAATGATTTCTGATACAAACAGGTAGAACAATGGCAGGAGGGTACTGGGAATGAGGAGATAAAGGCTAAGTTAGGAATGAACTCGATGGAAGAAGCGGTAACACATTAACCGACTTCGGTGGTGGGGACATGTGAGGCGAATGGACATAATATATGTCAAATTAGGAAAATTAGGAAAACTTTCTTCATTCTGGGCTATTTTACCTAGGATTGTTCCTTTTATGTGTTCTTTATAATTATACACACTTTAGTATTATAGTGTGAATGTAATCTATCTATCTATCTATCTATATATATATACAATATACATATATAAAATAGACGTATGCGTCCGTATATTTCACCTTGCAGCCAAAACCAAGACCACTGGTGTTAGTGTGTGATAGTTGCCTCGAGTCCCCAATCGTGCACTATGGTGGTTCCGTGTCGGTAGCTGTGGTGGAATGGGAGATGTCGGGGTTGAAATTGGCCGAGTATATAAAAAAGTAGACGTGTGTGTTCATATACTTCACCTTGCACTCACAACTACCCATCGCAGACCACTGACAATTGTGTATTGTAGTACCCTTGTGTCCCCATCGTACATTACAGTAGTTGTGTGTCAGTAGCTGTGGTTGTGTGGGAGATGTGGGGGGTTGAAATTGGCCGAGTATATAAAAAAGTAGACGTGTGTGTTCATATATTTCACCTTGCACTCACAACTACCCATCGCAGACCACTGACAATTGTGTATTGTAGTACCCTTGTGTCCCCATCGTACATTATAGTAGTTGTGTGTCAGTAGCTGTGGTTGTGTGGGAGATGTGGAGGGTTGAAATTGGCCGACTACATATGAAAATAGACGTGTGTGTTCGTATATTTCACCTTGCACTCACAACTATCCTTTGCAGATGTCTTATTATTCTGTGTGGTACTAGCCTCGAGTCTCCTATTGTGCACTATGGTGGTTGCGTGTCGGTAACTGTGATGGTGTGGGAGATGTTGTGGTTGAAATTGGCTGACTATATAAATAAACAGACGCCTATGGCCGTATATGACACCTTGCAGCCACAACTATCCATCGCAGACAACTGGTGTTTGTACTGTATGTAGCAGTAGCCTCGAATCTCCCAAAGTGCACTATGGTGGTTGAGTGTCGGTAGCTGTGGTGGTGTGGGAGATGTTGTGGTTGAAATTGGCTGACTATATAAATAAACAGACGCCTATGGCCGTATATGACACCTTGCAGCCACAACTATCCATCGCAGACAACTGGTGTTTGTACTGTATGTAGCAGTAGCCTCGAGTCTCCCAACGTGCACTATGGTGGTTGAGTGTCGGTAGCTGTGGTGGTGTGGGAGATGTTGTGGTTGAAATTGGCTGACTATATAAATAAACAGACGCCTATGGCCGTATATGACACCTTGCAGCCACTTCCTATGTTTGGCGTGGAGAATCGTCACCCGGTTCCTTGCAATTACCAACACGCTAATATGAAAATATGTAAGCCTATCGCTGTTTTGCCTGATTTATGAATCAATGTTCCGTTATATTTCTTCCTCAGTATCTTAATTATGCATCGGTAATTTCATTCCCTTAGTGTCTGATTCCCGTTAGAGATGTATGTATATTTGTTTCTAGAATTATGAAAACCCATTGAAATGACCACTCCTGCATCTTCCTGAATGCAAAATCAACAGTAAAACATTCTTGACTACCTTCTTCGATACAATTTGTACTTCAGAACTCATGACGACATGCATTTTTAATACCGCTTGTCATAAGAATACCAGGTGCATGATTCATTCTTCTACAGTAAGAGATCTGACTTACGTGCGGTGTTACATATGACCAGTATGTCCGTGTGTGTTACAGGAAAATGTGATACGGTATGACTCATCCTAGTCCTTGAGTCAGATGTGAGCAGAAATCGAGTGTGGATCGAAAGAGCACAAGGGCGATTCTTTGAAAGTTTTAAAAAGTTCTGAACTGCACTTACAAACAAATATGTTCTCTGGTAGTTTCTACATGCAGTTGTTAGGGTGTGTCAGCAATAGTGAATGACTGAAATCATTCTTTGTTTTGCGTTGGCTTAGTATCAGATGAAATCGAAGATACCTTTTGAGAACTTACCAGAGTTACGCTAGAAACGGATTAAATTAGATTGTTTGTATGGTTGTATTGTATTTTATTATGTGGCTGAAGAGAGCAACATCCTAACCCCGCCCGCATTATGTTCTCTTCTTTCTACTGGCATTCTAGTCTCTACTCATAATTCAGAGTAATTTCACAGACATCTTAAAGACATTTTTATAAAACACACACACATCAATTCACTTTGTTTTAAATGTCCTCACCAAAGCTCAGTCCGACTCGTTGGCTGAACGGTCAGCGTTCTGGCCTTCAGTTCAGAGGGTCCTGGGTTCGATTCCCGGCCGGGTCGGGGATTTTAACCTTAATTGGTTAATTCCAATGGCACGGGGGCTGGGTGTATGTGTTGTCTTCATCCTCATTTCATCCTCATCATGACGCGCAGGTCGCCTACGGGAGTCAAATCAAAAGACCTGCACCTGGCGAGCCGAACCCGTCCTGGGATATCCCGGCACTAAAAGCCATACGACATTTCATTTTACCAAAGCTCAAGCAGAAATATATTTGAAAATTTAAACAAAACCGACGCAAAGGAAAGCAGGAGATAATATACACGCAGATTATATTTTAATTAATTTAATTGATTAAAATAAAATGGCTACAAGAACGTGTACAATATTTTAACTACACCTCCAGTATTGCGAACGACGCATCCTATGCACATAAATAGCCACAGGCAGTCCTTAGTTTGTAGAAGTGGGAGGGAAAATTTGTGTGCACTTTTCACATATTGTGAGGTGCGCTTAAAATGCATTTTCGGTTTTACATGTGCGTTTTAGGATAGATAAAAATGTGTACCGTGTGCTCTTGATGACCAGCAGAAAATTCCTTGCACATAGATCGTGTCGCAAGATAATGTGTATTGAATGTTCGATGTTGTGGATAAAAATGGATAAGATGGGTTCTCCGTTTGAGTTTACGGGGAAATGGAAATAAATATTTCAGAGTTTTAGCGTCGATGTTGTCTTAAATGAAGCCTTCGTGTTAGAATATTTCATGACACTTTGTTTCGAAAGAGAATGAAAACCTACAACCTGTTTTCCAGTCTTTGACCGGGTCAGGGATGTAATGAATGAACCATATAGGCTATTATTACAATGGGGTCGCCACTCCCAAGGTGATATTAATGAGTGATAAATGCTATGGAATGATAATGGAGAGTGTTGCTGGAATGAAAGATGACAGGGAAAACCGGAGTACCCGGAGAAAAACCTGTCCCACCTCCGCTTTGCCCAGCACAAATCTCACATGGAATGATCACGATTTGAACCACGATATCCAGCGGTGAGAGGCCGACGGGCTGCCGTCTGAGCCACGGAGGCTCTCCTGTTTCGAAAGAGAATTGTAAACAAATAGATCTTTATAATGAAGAGCGCTTGAGTGAACTGGAGTGGTTTACTCTCGGGTCAACGTGATTTATGGACCTTCTTCTTGTCCATCTTCTGCCGTTTATCACGTAGTCTGGAGTGATCGCGGGTGCACATGTGGACTTGGCCAAGTTTTCCATCCGGATGCTCTTACTGGCGCTAAGCCTGAGGGATAGACTGAAGCAGACAGACAGCCCTCCTGAGTATGATTTCCTTTATGTCCTATTCTTCCAACAGTACTGTACACTAATAAAACAACACATGCTATCAGATAGCTCATACACGGACCTGGTAAAATTTGTCCCAAACACAGAAGGTGAAACAGTGACAACATGAATAACAACAATAAAGATCCAAACGAGGTAAACCGATTTAAAGAGATCTTACGTTCCTGTGGTTTTAATCCGTTGTTTGACTGTTATGAATATACGCAGTTGTACTAACTATATAGTAGCCGAGTATCTCACAAGTTAAACACTGTTTACAATATTTTCTTAATACAATGTACTGTTAATATAGTAGGATGGAATTTACAGACTCTATCAGTATTAAGGAAGGAAAAAAGCAACGTCTCGAATAAGTACCTGAAAGAAGGAAGCAGAGAAGCCCAAGTCTATCGGTACAGCGGCTATTAGGAGCATTCCCTCCACAACAGTTCATATGATTTATCAGTCTGCGATTACAGTAAGCGCTAGTGCTATATAAAGTAAAAAAACGTTAAGTTTATCAACATAGCGGGTACTGCAGTCGATTCCTCCGACACATTTCTTGTAGACGTGATGCAGGATTTTGGGCTTAAGCCATGTCAAGAAAACAAGGTGAAACTCTTTACGTTCCGCAGAGAACTTTGCGCCGCGTCTTCAGAAGAATATCTGACTGTTCACGAGGAAGACTCCTACCTACCTTGAGGGTTTGCTTTTAATGTTAGTTGCTGTTGTTACGCTCATTCGTCACCAGATGGCGCGCTGTATGCTAGCACAGCGCTAGCATCTCAGACGGGAGCTGACGACACCACTAAGCTCCAATTACGATGTTCCATCACACCGTGTGTGCGAGAGAGTAACAAAGAGGTCATCAGACGAAACAGGGACGAATGTGGTAGAAGACATAAATAGAGAATAATAACATAAAATAATGTGCAACGAAAGACGCCCAGAATAGAATAAACCAGAGCAGAAGAATGGACAGATAGTGTGTGGAGAAAACCCACAGGATGATAAATGCCAGACGGTGCGGGAGGGGGGGGGGGTGTCGCAATACCGGTGTGTACACGTTATGAACGTATGACACTTAACACGTAGCCTAGAATGAACCGTCTGATGATGAGGAAAGTACGAATTTGGAAAACACCGAAATCATATTTCGGAAGAGAATTGTAAACATACCGATCTTCACAATGAAGAGCGCTTGAGTGAACTGGGATGTCGAACTGGAGTGGTTTACTCTCGGGTCAACGTGATTTATGGTCCTTCTTCTTCTGCCGTTTATCACGCAGCCTGGAGAGATTACGGGTACAAATGTGGACTTGCCAAGAGTGAATGCCTTACATCCTTAACTCCTCCATTTGCTGCCTCTTTCGTTCTAGAGTGGAATAGATGGCGAGACTACACCAGCACCACACGTAGTCTAACAACGGAACTAGTACAGTTGCGCGGAACTTTTGAACTTCTGAGAGATGAAATCGTTAATATCTGACTTGAAACAACCTAAAATCGTACTTCAGGCAGTTCTTTGCGTTATCATAACGCATGCAATGAATGCCTTGAATTCAAGGAGAACACGCTGGCAACCAGGTATTACTCAACTGATAGCCAGTATCACTGTTGAAAATGTTAGGATGTTTACGTATTTCCAGAGCTTCCCGCATAATCCTAGACCTGCAGTGTTTGGTGTGAGTAAGAGCTCGAATACCTTGGAACAGGACATCATGACCGGACGATAGGGCATGCTCAGCTATCGCTGACTTGTCTGGCTGGTTGAGAGGGATATTTCTCTGGGGTTCCTTGATACGAGTACTAATGGACCTATGTGTATGGCCAATATGTACCTTGCCGCAAGTACAAGGAAATTTGTACACCCCAAGATACTGGGGACAGTTTGCCCTTACTTTTACGTAAACTGTGAGCAGTTTTAGTGACCGTGCCAAACACGGTTTTTTATAATTTGCTTGCGGAGGACCTTGGCAATTCGATCTGTGGCATTGTAAATGTATTTATTTATTTATTTATTTATTTATTTATTTATTTATTTATTTATTTATTTATTTATGCCTTTGTATGTGGCGAAGTTAGGGCTCACCGCTATCTCTTACACTTAACCACAACATATAGTACTTAGTCACATGATTTAGAATATTAACATTGTTAACATTCTCTAGAAACTAGCTAAATTAATGGAGTAATGTTATAACTTATTATAATTGTTATTTTTTAATGATTAATATTATCTATCTACATCACCTAACTCTAAATAATACTCGCACTCATACACACTAACATTCATACAAGCTGATTACGTATTTAAGAGGAAATGAGACTATTGGAGTGCTATTACGTATACTGACAGGGAGAGTGTTCCGTAGCCTTGTCCCAGATACTTGGAAACCGCGGCTGTATACATTGGAATGATTAACCGGTATCATAAGGGTAGAAGTCGATCTGGTATTATGCCCATGGATAGATGAGAGGAAGTTAAAACGTGAGGATAGGTATTCAGGTGTAGATTCCTTTAGAAGTCGAAAAATTAGTGTCGCAGTATGTAGATTTTTTAACTTGTCGATTTTCAGCCAGGATAGCTTCACATAAGGAAAATATGTGTCCTAAAGTTCAAAGAAAATACAAATCGTATGCAAGAGTTCATTGCCCTTTGAAGTTGCATAGTTTGTTCTGCAGTTGCATCAGTTAATACTTCACAGTAATAAATTATTGGAAAAATGAGAGTTTGAATTTTATTTTCATGCTATATGGAAGAATGGATTGTTTCATTTTTAGGGGGTGGCGAGATGCATATACCTTTCTGCAGACACTAGTTATATGGCCATTTCAGTTTAAAGTGTCACTCGTGACAACGCCTAGGATTTTTACAGACTTCTGAAAAGGTATAGCTTCACCACATAGTGTGAGAGTAGACTGTTGTGTGATGTTTAGCGTATTTAAAAGCCTAGATTGCCCTGTTATGATTTCTTGCGTTTTCTTATTTTTTTCTCTTTTGCATATGAGCTAATGGAATTTAAAGTCGAGTTCATTTGTGGGATTGTTGTGTCAATGTCGGAGACTTTAAAGTGTGAGTATATCTGAAGATCGTCAGCATAAAGATGATAGTTGCAGTCTTTTGGATGAGAAGAAATGCCATTAATATAGATTAAGAATAAAAGAGGTCCAAGAATAGACCCTTGGGGAACGGCAGATAGCTTAGTCCTCCATTCTATAGTCGTCATGTTTGATGCAACTCGCTGTCGTCTATTTTTGAGGTATGAGCCCAAGAGTTGAATAGCAGAATGAGCCATGTAAAGTTTTTGTAACTTGGCTAAGAATATGTCTATATTTATAATGTCAGACGCACTGCTGAAGTCTAGAAGGATAAGTATAGTCAGTTTTCGTTCGTCCATAGCTCGTCTAATGCCATCCGTGATTTTGATTAGTGTTGTTGAAATACTGTGTCCTTTCTTAAAACCCGACTGTAAGGGATCAAGTGAAGAATGTTTTTCCAAGTGTTTAACTATTTGTTTATGCATTATCTTGTCCAGAACCTTAGAAAGTGCTGTTAGAATGCAGACAGGTCGGTAGTCAGATGTATTGTTTGCAAGAGAGTTATTTGGGACTGGCACGATGATTGCATCTTTCCATTTAATTGGGATATTGCCTGCAGTAAGGCAGGTATTAATTAAATTCGTAATAATGGGTAATATTATGTCGATTATGTAGGTCACGAATGAAATGGGAATTCATCAGCTCCTGTTGCATGAGATTTAATTGACATAACTTCCCTTCTTACTTCATGCTCTGAAACAGTATCAAATTCAAATACAGGATGGACTGGAGATGTTTGCCTTAATATATTGTCAATGGTGTTTTGTACTGTCGGTGTGTCAGGAGTGAGACGTACCGTGCAGAAATATGTATTTAATTCGTCAAGGGACACCTCGGGATCAGTATGCTTCGCAAGTAGTTTGCTAATACCCAGTGAATGAAGTTGTTGCCATGTGGAACCAGTGTTCATATTATTTTTAATGCTGGAAATAATTAAATTTCTTATTACGAATTACAAGCTTAATTCAGTTTCGAAGAACACGGCACTGCTCATGTACGTCAGCTAGTTAAGTCTGTTTATAGCGTCGGAGTAGTGCGTCTCGTTCTTTCATCAAAGTCTTAACATCAGTAGTCAGCCAAGGAGAGGGCGGATGTGTTACTCTCACATTACGCTTTGGTGCGTGTTTGTTGTACAATTCATGTAAATGAGAATTAAATATTTCCACTTTCTCGTCAATGTCGCTCGTTATCATTATGTCATACCAGGGGCAGAGATGAGCAACTTGTCTCAGTTGTATTAAATTCATGCCTTTAAAGTCTCTAAACGTTACATTTTTCGGTCGGCACTTAGGCACCCGAAGAGAGTATGCTAAGTATATGAGATCATGTTTAGATGTGTCAGAAATAGATACTTGACCGTGGTGAAGGATTTTTTGGGGGGTTATTTGTTATTACTAGGTCTATGGATGTATCAGCAGAAATGGTGGAAGTATGGACGTGGTGAGTGGGTTTAAGGGGCATATAGTCATGTCACAGGATTAAAAAATTTGTAGTCGTGGGGCGTCATTGTTCTGGATTAATAAATTTGTGTTACAGTCTCTAAAGTGTCCCGTGCTCGTATGATGGTAGCAGTCTGTCTTCTAAGTCACGGAAGTCTCGCACTGCATCAGGAGGCCTGTGTACTACACCTGCAAGTATTTTTACAGAATTGACAAACACCTCTAGAAACATATATTCAGGGGCAGTTTTTACAGCAGGAGTAGACGTGTGAACAACTCTACTCTTGAGCATAGATTTGCAATATAGGGCAACCCAACCACCTCGTCTATTCGTCCGATCATACCTGTGAATATCATAGCCCGATATGTCAACCATGCTTGAGAGGACCGAACTACGGAGCCAGCTCTAGCTTACAGCAGCAATATGAATTGGACTCTCTTCAAATATCGTCTTCAGTTCGTCGAGGTGAGCAACGATGGATTGGCTGTTGACATGCGCACACAACAGGGCACAAGTAAATGACTTGAGTTCCTTCTCAAAAATGGTTTGGGTAGAATAGGAGGGAGAAAGTGCTGAGAAACGGTCGGAGGCAAGCCGTGTCCTTCCAGACGTATGCACCGATGAAAGGGCTGTGAAGGGAGTGTGAGGGGTGTCTGGCCTACTGAAGAGTGCTGAGGGCTGAGGGAGGGAGAAAGGAGGGGCACTTTCAATAGCACTTCTTAACTCAGGCATGCTAAAGGAATGTAAAACATGCGGCTTACCTTAATTTCCTCGTATATACGGTGACCAGCTAATTCACACAAAGACACACATTCACAAATATATACTAAGTTAAAAATAACTCCACAGAATGCACATTATTCACATGTTGCTTTCACCATATTGCCTCTTTAATTATTGTAATTCCACGAGTATGGTCACATGGAACTTCTTACCGGATACTCCATCTTAGCTGTATGTGTTGCGCAGTCCAAAAGTGTCTCGTGCCTTGTTCAAAATGCCCTTTCTCAACTTAGTGAGGGATTCAGTTAAGAGTAGTTTGGAGCCGTTCATCTGTCGCTTAGCGCTCCAAACTTGAACCCGCTGGGGGTAGCGGAGGAATTTTATAATGATAGGCCGATTACCCTCAGTCACTACGTCAACAGTCGATCTACGTTGCCGTCCCAGTCGATGACAGCGATCGATGGAGTCCACGGACAGTTCGACTTTTAGTTAATCGCGGATAGTTTCCATGGCCTCCCTAGGCTCCTTGCTCACTCCATGCAGAAGGAGACAATTACGCCTACTGTACTGCTCCGCTTCGTCGCTCCGAGCCTCCTGAATTTCTAGTTGTTTTTCGATATCAGCGATGTCTTTCAAAACCGAGAGTTCAGCATGTTCGGAAGTCCGCTTGAAGCATAATCAGAACATCGCTGGGGTTGGTAGCACTGGCGGTAGGAGCAGACATGGCTTCCTCCAGGCGGGCTTAGAATTGAACAATTTGCTTTTCGAAGCCTGTAATATTCTTTCCTTCACTTCTTTCAGGGTCATAAATGCGCACACGATGAATTTGTATCCTGAAGTTTAAAAGTACACTCACTCGCCATCACATCTTGCTGGTTTTCTTGCGATTAAGGCAGGTGAATTGCGTAGCACACTTACACGCGTCTAGCTCTCAGTCCTTTCACTTCTTCTTTCTGTGAGCTTCGCTTAGTTGTCTCTCTGGGATGCAGGGACACAAACCAAACTCCATGGCGCAATCAGCACGACGGATCCTCTCGGCCGTTATTCTTGGCTTTCTAGACCGGGGCCGCCATCTCCCAGTCAGATATCTCCTCAATTGTAATCACGTAGGCTGAGTGGACCTCAAATCAGCCCTCAGATGCAGGTAAAGATGCCTGACCTGGCCGGGAATCGAGCCCGAGGCCTCCGGATAAGAGGCAGGCACGTTACACCTACATCGCGGGGCCGGCATGCAGGGACACACTCAACGTCAATTTCAAGGGTAATGGTTACAACGATGTACAGATTCATAGAGCCCTGGAAGGGTTACAGAAGCCTGACAGGAATTTTAAAAAATCACTACTACTGTAGACGTGAAAGCCATGCATGTCTCATGATCTTAGAACCCTTGAGAACCGGAGGGTTTGAACGACACAAATCTGCAGTTATGTCGCTTTGTTTAACTAAGCTACAGCACCATGTAATGGAAAATGTATATTTTTCAATTATAATCGACAGAGAACCTTCAAATATGAGACACTTTACAAAAATGAGAAGAAAAATATGGATTAGGAAAACACTGGATATCGAGAGTTTATATTCCTAACACTGGAGGAAGCACTAATTTATGAAACTCTATAACCTTACATTATCACGAGTTATTCGCTGACACCTGCAGTACATGAATATTTCAGCTACATGTTCCGTCAACAGCAGTTTCTCGTTTCCACTTTCATCAAATATGAACGCTAGTACGAGTGTGAAAGCAGAATAAAACGCGGAAGTGTCCATACATCTCCATCAAGCAGTGAGCACCATTCCATCCTTCCCGAGATAGACTACTGCTCATAAGGAGAGACATAATTGCGCCCCTTCACTCACAAGATTGCGCTGCTTTTTACGCCCTCATTGCTCTACCTACTGCAAAATTCACACGCAGAGAGTGACCACTCTAACCACCGCCAGCAGGTACAAGGGATATAAAGTACTCTTGGCATAGACGTAACAGTAAAGCGAACCTTGATATTGATGAATATAACTTCCACAAGACGAATATTATTTAAATTATTGAAGGGGGAATCGCATTTAACCGGTTCCTCCCATTTTTAATTAGGAACTCTCAGGCAAAGCTGTTCAGATTGTTGCATTCTATTTCAATTAGTAGCAGCATCGGTGGTGGTGGTAGCAGTAGTAGTAGTAATATAGCTAACACTGTGGGCGATAGTGGAGCGTTAGTCTCCAAATTCCAAGATTGTGGGTTCAAACGCGGCAAAGATACGAATTTTGAAGGCACTCCATGTTGTACGACGTGGGCTTATAAATAATCTCTGGTGATAAAATCAAGTAAACTATGCCATAAGTCGCCATATACCCTAGGGTTCCAGTTTCTCAGTCAACTCACTCGGTCAGCTATCACGGCATGGAGGTTCACTGCAAGATACTGTGCTAATATAAAATAATAGAAATGTAATTTCAGCTCTCGCTCAGTTGCAGTCTTCCCGATTCTTAACATTCTCCAAGCTGTTATGACACACTTTAGCGATATGTCTTGGAAACATACCGTTCTTTAGAGAACCGTTTTACACAATATTTATACGCAGGCCAATTATTCCATATATATTTCCAATAACAGAACATTAATCACTTTTCCTTTGAATTTGTACTTGCGCAAATACGTATAAAAACGTATTTTTCCGTTAATATTGCAGTCATGCTCATTTTCTGTCCATTGACAGATCCTTCAAGACTTTCGGAAATGAAATGAATGAAATGGCGTATGGCTTTGAGTGCCGGGATTGTCCGAGGACAAGTTCGGCTTGCCAGATGCAGGTCTTTTGAAGTGACGCCCGTAGACGACCTGCGCGTCGTAATGAGGATGAAATGATGACGAAGAATACGCATACACCCAGCCCCCGTGTCAGCGGAATTAACGAATTATGGTTAAAATTCCCGACCCTACCCGGAATCGAACCCTGGACTTCTGTGACCAAAGGCCAGCACGCTAAACATTTAGCCATTAAGCCGGACAAGACTTTCGGGAAACTACAGAGACAGTTTTTCTGAGGATGTAAAAAGGAAGGTGGAAATTGAATGTCTGACGTTATAATGAAAACTGAACTCGATCATGACTGGCAGTAGACAAGAGGATCTGCCATTACAATAAAAAATCTCTAACCCAGTGTTCACATGATAAACGACGTTTGGTGACCACTCCGTCGTGTTTCTATGGTAACGACAAAATCTATGCAATTTAATAAAATATTACTCACCTAGAATTCTGTATACAATGTAGGATTTCGTAACGAAGCACGGGTACATCAGCTAGTATTATATATTATAGCTCGTTGACAGATACATTTCTACATCAGTAGCCTACGCATTCAGCAAATGAAAAAGCAATGCCTAAAGCAACAGATTACAAAGGTAACAAATGCCTGTCCAAATACAGTTGACAGCCTACATGTATCTTTCGCTGTTCACACTGCAATAGTGGACCTATCGCTAAACAAAATATTTGGAAACCTTCGTTGAAATACATAAAATTGTTATTTTCTTCCTTAACCTACATCATGATAAAACACTCTCTTCTGCGTACTGTATAATTTTCTAAAATCATTTTAGAACAAAAAGTAACTATTATTTCCCGAATGAAGCGCGCACCCCACGCTATTTTGTTTACATACTTGGCTAGCCACTGCCAGGAGATCTTCTTTAACAACACATCTGCTCCAAACGTTTACAGAAGTGTTTTCGAAATAAGAGGTATCTTGTGCAGTGCGATAAAAAGTCAGATACGACATGAGAGTAGAGCTGCTGAAATCACCATATATATTAGCAGTCGTCCTCTTGAGCTGAGCTGTAATCTCAATTCTTGCCTTGGAGGAACGCCAAATGCAATTCCAGAGTGCACTTGTGGCTAAAAACTGAGAAACCGCAGTATTTTAGTGTGTTAAGTCTTTCCATTCTCTCCGCAGCTATGCTACCCTTTGATGAAAACAGAAACGTGTTTTCCCAAAGTTACACAGTCATAATGCATACCGAGAACATCTGCATATTCATTTTAAAACATGCCGTCATATTAGTATTATTAAGCTAACCATACGTTGAAGACTATTTCAGACTGGAACTGGGACTAACTGTGAGTTAAAATCGCTATACACCAGGCGTGGCTTCATAATACGATCTGCAGAGCTGCAGAACCATCAGAATAAAAGATATAATATACAGCGATGAGCAATCCTATCCTTCACATTGTGTGTTTGTGTTGCTATCGAGCCTACGACTATGATCAATACCCATTCAGACACTGGTTTCTGGCAACTTTTCTTGGATCTGTGAACGACAGAACATTAGGTTGAAAGCATGAGAGCCAGCGCAGCGTGTGAGATGTTAGTGCCAATTTTCTTACAGTTGGAATAGTTTAAAGCAGCGTAGTGGTTAATTTGGAATAGATTAAGCAAGGACGATTTTTTGAAAACGTATGTTTGACATGTTTATGTTCTGAATTAGTCCCTGCGGTAAGAGGAGGAAAGCTGTAATGCTCTCATGGCCTCCGTTTCGTTCTTCCCTGACGATGGTTTTCCGTGATTTCTCATTTTCACACCAGGTAATTGCTGGCGCTGTAACTTGCTTGAGACCACGTCACTTCTCTCCCATTCCTAGTCCTTTTCTATACCATTGGAGCCATTAGACCTATCTGAGTCGGTGGGACGTAAAACAAATATAATAATAATAATAATAATAATAATAATAATAATAATAATAATAATAATAATAATAATAATAATAATAATCAGCAAATTAAGGAGTACTGGAAGAAGAAGAAAGCAACAACTTTACCGAAGAGTAGATACGAGCCCCGTGGTCCTCAGTAGGCCGAAACGACAAATACTGATAATAATAATAATAATAATAATAATAATAATAATAATCATCATCATCATCATAATCATCACCATCATACTTTTATGGTTTTCGGAGACACCGAGGTGCCGGAATGTTGTCAAGCAGTTCATTTAAGTGGCACTAAATCTACTGAAATAATAATAATAATAATAATAATAATAATAATAATAATAATAATAATAATAATAATAATAATAATAATAATAATTTCGTGTGCAGCCCTTCTAAGGCACACCCTCCGATGAGGGTGGGCGGCATCTGCCATGTGTAAGTAACTGCGTGTTATTGTAGTGGAGGATAGTGTTATGTGTGGTGTGTGAGTTGCAGGGATGTTGGGGACAGCACAGACACCCATCTCCCGAGCAATTGGAATTAACCAATGAAGGTTAAAATCCCCGACCTGGCCGGGAATAGAACTCGGGACCCTCTGAACCGAAGGCCAGTACGCTGACCATTCAGCCAACGGACATCTACTGACATGAGGCACATTCATATACCATCGGACTGAGCTGGAATCGTCCCGCCAACTTGGACTCAGAAGGTCGAGTCCTACCGGGTGAATAAAAAAAAGTAAACAAAGCAAAGTCACCTCCGTACAGGCCATGAAGGCCCTTGGAGGAGTGGAAGGTAAAGGCTTCCACCATTGTTAACCTCGGCACTTGATGGGGTAGAGTGGTTAGCTCTACGCCCGTCCGCCTTTGCCCCCAGGAATTAACCTGGTACTCATTTTTGGTGTAGGCTGAGTAAACGACAGGGCCATATGCACCTCCGAAAATGGAAATCTCGTTTCTTAAATTCGAACCCACGTCCTTCCTGGCGAACCGAGCCCGCCTTTACCGCCTCGGCCAGGCAGCCCCTACCGGGTGAATCACCTCCATTAAACTATGGAATCTCTGTTTCCTCATAAATTTAATTTACGGAAAAGTAAATCTATAGATGGATGGCTATTAACATTAGATTACATTACATAATTTACTGAGTCCGGATCCTCAGATAAATGGCTTTCGGTTCAAAAGGCTCTGGGTTCGATTCCCGGCCCGGGCGGGGAATGCTTCGGAGACTGGGTGTCCGTGTTCGCCTTAACATACAATCCTTCATCTACATTCAAAACACCACACGGCTAACCAACACAGAAACACGCAATAGTGAATACATATACCTTTCATATAGTTTTGACGACGGAAGGGGATCTGGGCGTAAAACTGAGCAAAATCCACAATGAGTGTCGACCTAAATAAACAGAGAAAACGGCCTGGAAGAAGAGAATATATAGCAGACTATTAACTGCGCAGTATTTCTTCATAGTCTGGCTCCATGGCTAAATGGTTAACGTGCTGGCCTTTGGTCACAGGGGTCCCAGGTTCGATTCCTGGCAGGGTCTGGAATTTTAATCATCATTGGTTAATTTCGCTGGCACAGGGGCTGGGTGTATGTGTCGTCTTCATCATCATTTCATCGTCATCACGACGGACAGGTCGCCTACAGGCGTCAAATCAAAAGACCTGCACCTGGCGAGCCGAACATTTCCTCGGACTCTCCCGGCACTAAAAGCCATACGTCATTGCATTTCACCTCTTCATAAAAGGACAATTCTAATGGAACCCACGATTGACGATTATGGTTGTTCTTATAAACTGCTGCTAATACTGTTGCAGCAATAATAATAATAATAATAATAATAATAATAATAATAACTGATGAGGGTATCAAAGACACGAATACTCTTCTCTGGGAAGATAGAGATATGGGCTAGCAAAGAACTTCAGCGAAAGTACTACAACCAGGGCAATGATGAGAACATAGACAAACAACTTTAAAACTCATGGCTGTCTAGGGGAGAGTTATTTCCAGAAACCAAGGGATTAAACTAGGCGATCCACAAGATAAAATGATCTCAACAAAGATTTATAGGAAATACATCTTTAAAGATCATACTACTAAGAATGACGAGTGCAGGAAATGCAACCACTGAACACATGATCAGCAACTGCAGATTACTAGCGCCAACATCGTACAATGACAGACATAATGATGTATCCAAAGTTATACACCAAGAAATTGCCCTGACCCGATCCAGAACAGAGTGGCTTACTAAAAATGCTCCCCCACTAAGTGTAGCCTACTGGAAAATGAGAATTTTAAACTCTACTGGGATCCGAACAATGCAAACAGATAAAACAACTCCGCACAATAGACCTGACATAACATTAACAGACAAGAAGAATACACACACATATCTCATTGACATCGCTATCCCGAACGACCGCAATATGAAACAGGGAGAAAGAAGTAGCAGGGTTTTGGCAACAAGACCGAGTGACAATTCTTCCTTTTCTCCTTTCTCCCAATGGATTCACAGCAAAACCATTTCCGGAAAACTTAACTATAGCTCCCCATCTACAACCACAATGTGGCACAAAAGGCTACAACATTGTCAGAACATTCCCGAATGCTCAGTACGGACCAAAGATTGAAAAGGCTGTAACCTCTGTAACGAAGAGAATAATGAAGGCGTATATTGTAAAGTTATGTAAATTATGATTAAAGCTCTCTTTCTTACATGTGAAATATCGAAATGCATGCTATATTACCAACTATAAAGTTGCGAAATAAATAATAATAATAATAATAATAATAATAATAATAATAATAATAATAATAATAATAATAATAATAATAATCAACGCCGTTTCATTGCCAACAGATAAAATACTCAAATGCGTTATTTTAAGCAAACAGAACAAGGGTCCTCTTTCTTTCTTCTTTTTTTTTACACCTGCCTGGAATACTGGAAGATTTAACGAAGAGGGACCAAATATATACGTCCCTCTCGCTTGCACTACTAAAACACACATCTTGGGACACTCTTCAGTTGAGTTAGGAAGTAGATAATAACTTGTCAAGTAGAAGAAGCGCATATTTAAGAGTTCATGTAAAAATTCTCCTTTTCATTGAGAGTAGACAGGTACAATGAACTTTGTTCTGCAAGTACTCATTGAGGTAGAGAAAGCTAAAACTGAATGCAATCCCCTTTGTTGAGAAGCAGACCCTTCAGTAATAAATATCAAGAAGAGTGGAAAAACATACGAACGTTAAATGGCTTATAGAATTTGTACCAGACGTGTTAGGAAGAACGAGCGCACAATAACACAATGGACATACCGCTAAAGTAGTCGACTACATTTCCTAGCGGTACAAAGCAAAATCCAGTAGCTTTTCGGCTGCTGCTATTTACTCGGAGCTGGCACCCACACAAAGCTTTCA
Organism: Anabrus simplex; assembly: GCF_040414725.1. NCBI lineage: Eukaryota > Metazoa > Arthropoda > Insecta > Orthoptera > Tettigoniidae > Anabrus > Anabrus simplex. Next base: position 1,378,023,769 of record NC_090265.1, read on the forward strand.
GCATGTTCTACCACTTAGCCCGTCCAACCCTGCACCAAAATGAATGGGTGTGTATGTGTGTGGCGCTTTGTTTCGTGTTCGCAACATTACACGATATCTCCTGAGAAGTTTCAAATAAACTTAACAATCCAAAGTACATAACTAAGTCATCCCTCTCTTCTCCAACTTTAAACATCTCCTTCTCCTTCTTCTTCCCCTATCCACTTTGCGCCCTTCTCTGGCAAGCTATTCAATTGTTCGCGACAGTTTAACAAGATATCTCCTTGCTAAAATGCACTGAGCAAGAAAACTCCGAACCACACACTAAAAGGACTGTATTAGATGTCTGGCAAAGGGAAGCTGTGCACAAGCTCAAGTTGCATTTCTATCTTTGTTCATTTCACGAATACAGCAAAATGAGCTGAAACTGCACTATAAGGTGTTATTTTAAAACCAGTACAGTGTGAACAAAGAACTTCAGGGCAGTTCCTAATCCTTGGTTTTTGATCTCAGATGGCAACATCATTCTTATCAAGTAAAACATTCATATTTGAATCGGCATAGGATGGGTGAATGAGGTGTGATAGAATTAGACAGGTTGCTGAATTTGTAGCACCCGTAAGTACAAACGGGTTTAATTTAATTTGCTAAGTAACGAAGCGTTGAAAAGGGGGACGGCAAAGTTAAAACCCGGATAGTCATAGAATTTTCCATCGCGCGCTAAACTGCTCTATGGAAATGGCTGCCGTAAATGGCTGTGATAGGTGTGCTTAATAGTCACAGTTGACAACTTGCGATTTTCGTAATTTCATTGCCGCGCTCTGAGAATCCAGATTAGATAACTAGCTATGGTTTCAGATGAGAGATTCTATTTGGTTGTTTCTTACCAAAGGCGGTTAATATGTCATGTAGATGTACTCATCACCATTTGAAATTAATTTATGGGCAACCTTAATATGAACTATAGTCTAGTAGTTAGAGATGTAGTGAGATAGTCACGCTGAGTTGCTCGGACGGTTGAAGCACTGGCGTTCCGACCCCAACTTGGCAGGTTCGATCCTGGCTCAGTCAAGTGGTATTTGAAGGTGTTCAAATACGTCTGCCTGGTGTCGGTAGATTTACTGGCACGAAAGAGAGCTCCTGCGGGACTAAATTCCGGCACCTCGGCGTCTCCGAAAACCATCAGTAGAAGTTAGTGGGATATAAAAATAATAAGATTAATATGTACTTGTCCTTCTTTTGCTAAGATAGTAGGTTCGATCCTAGCTGAAGTCTGTACCATTCGAGGGTTTTTAATCAACAGTACTGTGATATTATAATACTATCTTTTCTTTGAACTGACCGTTGGAACAGGTGTCCTAAGACTGTGCATCATACAGTATTACCCAATTTATAAGGAAGCTAATGTGAGTAATCAGTAAAAATAAATTCAGGATTATCACTGTTAGCTTCGTGACTCGATATCCCAACGATATAACAAGATCTCGTCGCTTAATCGTCTGAGGTAACCTACATCAGCGGGTAGTAATTCGAACAAAGCACAAAATATAATTTATTATGAGATGTGTTAAATGCTGATCGCAGCCATGGTCCAATGGCCAGCAAAGTATCTCGTGACCTGGTATTTATTTCCAGTTCTGCCAAAAAGTCAAAGACGGCGACTTTGAGAGTCGGGTCAGGACACACTTAGTCTGGGATGGCCGTAAGACCTATCTGTGTCGGTGCGACGTAATAGCAAAAAAAAGTCTTGGTAGAACATTTCAGAGGAGAAGTAGGTTATCCTGGAAGAGGTTCCCAGATCTTTACTCATTTGAACTTCAAGAAAACAGCGGAATTATATTTGTTCAGCTACGGCCCTCTAATTCGCTACGTCTCAGTCTTAAGACATAAAAACTACAGACTCACAGGTCATCAGATAGACTAAATATGCGCCATTCTTGCATGAAGTACACTAGTGTCCAAACGTTAAGCATAAGTTGCGAGCAACAGGAAACAGACCGCAAATCGCACGACATATACATCTAACAACGTTACATGCTCGCTCTGTTTAGGAAAGGAGTGTTCCCTGCTTTGACTAGCGGCGTAACCGCAAGGTAAACACAGCCAGTGCCTGCGCCCCGTATTCCCTCAGTCGGGTTTGCCCTGTTACAGTGTGCAGAGTGTAGCCTCGTGGTGAACGTGACAACATAATGGCACAACGACGCCATTTGGACCCCGTTTTGCAGGGTAGAATACTCGACAGCCTGGAAGCAGGCCAGACACAGACCGAAGTCGTCGTATCCTTGAATGTGCCACGAAGTGTCATTTCCAGGCTTTGAAGACGATTTGGAGACACAGGAGATGTTAGTCGTAGGCCAGTACCAGTTCGTCCAAGGTTAACCACCCAACAGCAGGACCGATATCTGGCCTTAACCGCCGGACGAAATCGGAGTGCACCTGCAAGACAATTGTCGGCGGAGCTTGCAGCCGTCTTAGGGGTTGCCGTTTCCCGGCAAACTGTGTACCGGAGGCTCAGAACAGTAGGGCTGTTTGCCCGACGTCCAGCGGTGTGCGTCCCGCTCACTCCAGCACAGAGACGGGCCCGTTTATTGTGGAGCCGTCAACATCGAAACTGGACCATGAATGAATGGAGGCATGTGCTCTTCACAGATGAATCCAGCTTCAGTCTGCAGAACGATTTCCGTCACACATTAATCTGGAGAGAACCGGGTAGCCGATATAACAGGAACATCGTGGAACGGGACCAGTATGGTGGTGGTGGTGGCGTCATGGTGTGGAGCGGCATCATGTTGAATGGCCGTACGGACCTGCACATCTTCATGGGTGGTCCGAGGAACACTTTAACGCTCAGAGATACAGGGATGAGGTACTGAGACCACATGTTCGACTCTTCAGAGGTGCAGTTGGTCCAGACTTCCTCTTAATGGACGATAATGACTGACCGCACCGCGCTGCTCTGGTGGATGAATTTTTGGCTGGGGAAGACATTCATCGCATGGACTGGCCGGCGAGGTCTGCGGGTCTGAATCTATGGAACATGCCTGGGATGCATTGGGGAGGCGAATCGCATCCCGTTAGCAGCCTCCACCTAGGACTCTCCAAGACCTTCGCATTGCCCTTTCGGAGTAATGGGATCGACTGCCACAAGAGCTCTTGGACCACCTGATAGAGCATGTCACATCGCTGCGAAGCATGTGTGGCCGTTAGGGGTAACCATAGACCTTATTTCCGCATATTTTGTTGTGGAATACATTGCCAAGTTTTGTTAGTTGTTGTCAAAAGTGTACTTCAGCTATCAGAACCTTTCTGACGTTCTTTGGACAAATTGTGTGACAAATGGTGTGTGATTCAGCTTCCGTTTGTTCAGCAATCCGTCTGACATTCCTATTAGGCGGTATGGCCTAGTTTAGTGATTATGCTTAACTTTTGAACACTAGTGTACTATAATAACAGTAACAACCGCATAGCAACCTTTACCTCTACCACCACCACATTAGTGTAGATGCTAGCGTTATTCACGCCTAAAGTACTGGTCTCTACCCTGCCTTCACTCCGACTGTTCATTGATCTCCAGCTCGACTTCACCCACTACGAAGTACGTCACACAATTTGTCATACTTTCAGACTGTTCTAGTCGGTATTTCTCGTGTGTAGTTTCTGACAGCATCGACAAATTGGGGTATAAATACTGCTCGGTGAGAAATACTAAACCAGTCTGCGAGCCTCAACAGGCAGCGGCAATCCCCTCTCATCAGTTCTTGCAGTGTTTCTGCTGTATGAGGTGGGGCCATCGTCAGGGTAGCTATGGGCTCGCGGTACGCTGCAATCGCTGTTCTTGTGATCACCACCACACAGCTTGCACGGCACCTAGGGAGGCGCCGATGTGCGCTAAATGCGCTCGGGTCCATCCGATCTCTTATCGCAGTTGCCCGGTATTTAGAGCCATGGCTCGGGCAAAGAGGAAGGAGGCCCACTGCCAAGTGCCTGCACACCTCCAAGAGGGTCCCGCATCGTCGGGCGTGGCCACATTCTCCGGGATCGGGGACTCCAAAGAGACCATGTTGTGTCGCGGTATGGCTTGGTAGCTGGCAAGGCACGCGCTAGTCACAGCAATGCCTAGAATGACTAATCCCCTGAATAACTGGTCCAGCTTGGAACAAATTTGATGACTTGTGCATTATACTTATTCCTGACTAACATTACCTGGGGCCGATGACCTAGGTGTCAGGCCCCTTTAAACAACAAATTAAACAAACATTACCCGGACTTATCAAGACCACATCCTTGTATGTGCTATCTACAAAATGCCAGGTTTTATATGTAGGTACGTTTCTATTTCACACTAAGTGGCTTTCCCCTTGTCCTTACTCCCTGATTACACCACTATTTAGCTCATCACCTTATCTGCCTAGTAGCATTCTGAGCGTGGGAACAGGTCGATACTCCTAGAGTATCACTTTTTTTCCTAATGAAGTGAGAAATTATTTAGCCATCTACCTTCTCACTCCTTGCGCTTCTGTTCCGAGGCAGTGGAAATGTTGTACATAAACTCACTTTGCTTTCATCATATTGATTTGCCTTTATGCAATTCATTATTTTGTACTTCAGGAATGGTTGTTAAAGCATTGTACTAAAATTGGCACTATAGTTCCACTTTCTTTTTGTTTTTTGTTTAATAAAGAAAATACCGTGTGCTTACTTGTGAGGTAAATTTTTTTGGCCATTACACTCCAAGTTATGCTAATGACATCTCGTCTAGAGTACCCTTCTATTTTTCGTAATTATACAAAGGAGTTTTTCAACTTTGCCCAAGAATTCCAGGTTACAAAGTTGGTCTCCCATTTCGTTCGAATCCCGCTACTCGAGAGACTGGAGTAGCGAGGACCAGCATACTGCATCGTGGATACTTGGGACGATTTGTTGTTCCGGTCTCTCCGATTCCAGTTTCGTCATGTGAGCGCTGCCGTTAAAATACACAAGCGGCGTTGCTCGTTCGCCCATTTTCCTGGTATCCAAGCTAGTCCAGTTCCTTTTGAGTTGTTCCGTGTGAAGAGGGCCTTAGGATGTCAATGGTGTGTCCAAATTTTGCCTTTAAGGCATCCTGTGTTTACATTTTTAGGATCTATTAGGGATTTAATGCTTTGTTTGTTTATAACTTGGTCTAGGAAATGGATTTCTCCTATTCATAAATTTTTCTTTCTTACGTATAAAGTAACAATTTGTAATTTCTTTGGGTTGAAACACAAAGTATTTGATCTAATATTCTTGCATCTTTGCTTCCAATTGCATTAATTAGCTAAATTCTGTAAAATATTTCGAGATTTTCACTCCTTTCAAAACATTTCTAAAAAAAATATTATTCTTACAATTTGCTTTTACGTCGCACCGATACAGAAAGGTCTTGTGGCAACAATGGAGTAGGAAAGACCTAGGAGTGGGAAGGAAGCGGCCGTGGGCATAATTAAGGTACAACCCCAGCATTTGCCTGGTGTGAAAATGGGAAACCACGGAAACCACCTTCAGGGCTGCCGACAGTGGGTTTCGAACCCACTATCTCCCGGATGCAAGCTCAAAGCTGCGCGCCTCTAACCGCACAGCCAACTCGGCCGGTAAAATTTTTTGGTGCAAATATCTTATCCAATAATAATAATAATAATAATAATAATAATAATAATAATAATAATAATAATAATAATAATAATAATAATAATAATAATAATAATGTTTTCATTCCTCCCCTGAAGGGGAAGGCGGGTCTCCTAGACGGTGACGCCTTTTCTCAGGGCAGGAGATTTGTATCGGATAAGGAGATGTGCGGAGAGGATGAGAGGGTTGGCGGCCGTGGCCTATGCTAGGAACTGTCCCGGCATTCGCCTTAGTGCAGGAGAATGGAAAACCACGGAAAACCATTCTCAGGACAGCCGACGGTGGGGACCAGCCCCTCTCCGTCTCCCGAATACAGAGGCGTAGATCCACGGTAGAGCCATATTTTTTCTTTCTGTAATACTATATGATACCATCCATAGATTCCTCTCCTTGCCAAGCATGCCCTTGTTTGTGTAGAGAAACAGCATCTGCGCGCTCTTGCACGAAGTGGGTAAATTGTAATTTGCGTTCTCATTCACAATTTTTATTCTACTTATCGAACTACAGCCTGATTCTATGGATTAGTTCTCAACAGTTCTAGGAATAATAATAATAATAATAATAATAATAATAATAATGCCATTATACTATGTACTCACTACCTGTAACACGAAAGTGTTACTCGGTAACCTAGCTCCCTCTGTGAATCAATGGTAGTAGGAATTTTGAAGGTCGGAAAATTCCATTCCATTCGATACTCCATATTATACAATGTCCGCATGTAAAAGATCTTTAGTGACACATTTGATGTTTACCCGATAAAATTAATCAACAACTTAGCCATGGCGAAATTCACGGGCAGCCAGTCTAGAAGACATCAAATCAAAATGCCTGCACAATGTATTGTTGTTGTTGTTGTTGTTGTTGTTGTTAAGGGGTACCGTGTTGGACAGAGGTGTAAGAAGGTGCGGGCATGAATGGGTGGATGGTGAAAAGATCAAATTTAAAACTATAAAACTTGCAATTTCATTTCTTTCCTAGGTTTTTTCTTGTTTCTTTTCAGATTTTAAACTTTGTTAGACAATAACAAATAATCAGGTACAAAAATTTAGTTCGTGAGCTCGAGAAACAATGTTAGAAAAGTCTAGAACAATCGGACAACATGATTAAACAACATGAGCTTGAAGCTCCCCAGTTACAAACTTAACAAGAGCACCAAATAAATCCATAAGTAAACTGAGCTCCAAAATTTACCACATTTACAAGGAGCATTTTGCTCCACACAATTACTCTCTAGGAGACTATTCTCCAAAATGTACAAGACCCAGGCCTCTTAAAAGGCACAATCTATATTTTACCAAAACCAAACAGTATTCACTGTCTTATACGCTCAACAGTGTGATTTATATTTAAAAAGGAAATGAATAATAGTAGTTAACTTTTTTTTTTTTTTTTTGCTATTTGCTTTACGTCGCACCGACACAGATAGGTATTATGGCGATGATGGGATAGAAAAGGCCTAGGAAGTGGAAGGAATTGGCCGTGGCCTTAATTACGGTACAGCCCCGGTATTTGCCTGGTGTGAAAATGGGAAACCACGGAAAACCATCTTCAGGGCTGCCGACAGTGGGACTCGAACCCACTATCTCCCGATTACTGGATACTGGTCACCCTTAAGCGACTGCAGCTATCGAGCTCGGTAGTAGTTAACTTTAACAGCGGTAATAAATACCAATTCTATACGGCCTTAGTGTAAAAGAAAAGGTTAAAGTTACTGGCCGAAAATCAAAATGTTAGGAAGCGAACACTTGCGCTCAAGTGGAATTCACTAGAACATCATTAAAATTCTATGTGGCTCATGGCCCGAAGTTGCAGAGGCTAAGCCTATACTACGGAGGTGACTTGATGGTAAGAAGGTTTTAAGTTACAGAATTAAGAGTTAGATTTTAAAAATTATAAAATCATAGTCACCTCAATACCAAGTTGAAGGGGAATACAAGAGGGTTCTCACTCTTTATTCCCTAAATTAGATTAAGTTCTTTACACTGGTTTGAAAATGTACATCGAGAAATGGAAGTTTACATTTTGAAACATTCCCCTCGGACTAGTTTTCTGAGTCGATTACATGATTAAAAAATGTCTGGCATTACCTTGAGCTGGAAAGCCTTCCGGAAATGGGCGAGGCGCGTCCCCTGCCTCCTCTATGAACACACTCTACTGCTGGACTGGAGTGATCGAAAGGACAGCATGGCCCAAAACGTTCCAGCTTTTATAGCGGAGAGGAAGATTCCAGAAATCTCTGGGCCGACGCCCTGGACACACCCACAATTACAATTGGATAATCAAATACCTACCAAAAATTCCTGATGTACAAAATTCCCTATTGGCCACAAGTTTAAACTGACGGGAAGAGATAGTCCCTATTGGCTACAAGTTTAAACGGGCAGGGAGAGACAGAAGTGCTAGGAACCTTAGAATACCGAAATCAATCTACAAATAATGCAGTTGAGGAAATCTTGACACACAAAATTACTTTGAAAATTGTTTGTTCATCCTCGCACCAGAGGGCGCACGTAAGTCGACTGTATAGACATCTGACGATAAACGTCCAAACTTCTTCCACTAAAAGTTTCAGAGTTTATAATACAAATGGCCTACTAAAAAGCACTTAATTTAAATGCACGGAACGGTTGTACCTCCGGTACAATTACAATTATTATTGTACCAGGCGGTAACCTCCGCGCCGCTAATTCAAACTTTGCGCCAGTTGAAACTCCTCTACTGGAGGAAGCCTGAACTCTAACAACCATGTTAATTCTAAAGGTTATCAGAAGATGTCGCTATCTGTAAATTTTGAAGAGTTCTGAACTGTGTCTTTTTCGATTTATTTTTGTTTTCTCTGTAGTGAGAAGTGTGAACATTCTCTTCTAGATGGCACTACTGAAGAAATACAACGGTGCACCCTAGTGCGAAGTGATATAACTTTTTTTTGAAGAATTTTAGTATGCATAAGTTTGTTCTTTGTTAAATGTCTTTCAGTCATTGTTTAGGTTGGCTGTATAACCCTTCTCTTTCCGCCAGTTTTGAATTCGACCAATGAATAATTTTTGTAATTAATTTTCCACCAATCCTAGATGTCTTCTTCAGTTTTAACTTGTAATGTTTTGGCCGTCCAATAAAATGCTTGTGGGCGGGTGTTATCATTCATGAAAGGTCTCGAACGTTCCGCGAGCGTATATAAACTGCTGATTTTCGGGTCTCTGCGCCACTTCAGTAACATCTATCATTGTGTAAATTATGTAGCAGGGTGCGGGAAGCGCCTCTTTCGTCGGGCAGCAGTTCTTCAATAAGGTAATGGCCTTCTAATAACTTCTTTTCTTGCTAGCTCAGTAGTTTAACTCTCGGGGCAGGTTCGATACCTCTTACCATGTAACTTTCCTCTAAAATGTAAAAGACTCTTGGTATAAATTCTATCTCTTTAAACTACAAATTGGGATAGAGAGTGCCTAACCCTCTCGAGCTCCCGTTCATATTGTTTTTGAGGTGACTACGTTTTCTCAACCATTTTTCTTCGTTTCGTAATGTAATAAGTTTTCCTATCGTGTCACCTCTTTAGTATGGGATTAGCCCTTGCATATGCGGCCTAGTGCCAAATAGGTTTTAAATAAAGTGTATTAGGAGTGCAAGGACGCCTCCTCTCAAGTTGGTATTTTGGAGGTACCTTAATTAAGGCCACGACCGCTTCCTTCCAACTCCTAGGCCTTTCCTATCCCATCGTCGCCATAAGACCTATCTGTGTCGGTGCGACGTAAAGCCCCTAGCAAAAAAAAAGGTATTTTGGAGGCCATGTAATTGTCCTGTTTCTTTATTGGAGTAGGCCTCAGTAGGTTGGGTATTTTTACCCCTGTTTTCATGTGCTTGGAGGTCAACTTGAAGGTGGAGTTTGGTGTGGCCTTTGATAGGGTGGAACTTTGAGAGCGGGTTGCTCTTCCCAAAAAAATTGTTTCTGCGTGCCTCGAGGAGGCTTTACTGTGTAATTGGGAGCAAGAGCTCCTGGGCATGATTGGGGTTTTCTGCCCCTTTGTCAAACCTGGTATCTGGCTAAAGTTGGGCTAATTGCTCAAGAATTATGTGTCTGGCTCTCGGAGTCCAAATCCTGTAACATTGTAATTGTACATGCTCGATTTGTTGCTAGGCTACTGAGTACCTGTTATGTTTGTTATTTCTTGATCTTAAAAAGAAAATATAACCTTGTTAAATTTTAAATTAACTTTAATTTCGTAGATTGAGACCTATTCATCCCAGCACCTTCTTTCACCTCTAACTACCACGGATAACTCCGTAACAATTATTATTATTATTATTATTATTATTATTATTATTATTATTATTATTATTATTATTATTATTATGTAGTATCCTGTAATTTCTAATGCTACAATTACAAGAGTTGCCGGGACAGTATTAAATATCTTGCTCATATTAATTTGTTATCCATCTGCTGAGCAAATATTTAAATTGTGTGCATATTCTGCAAGAATTACCACGAAAATCACAGGCCGGCTGTGTAGCGCATTTGGTAAGGTACTCGCCTCCTGTGTTGGTACATGAATGTTGGTGTCCTAGCATAATTGATTAACATTCAAGAGTGCTAGAATATAGAGAGATCCAACAAATTATGAGCCGTACGGCGCTCGCTGCCATCTGCGGGTCATCGGGCGCTAACACAACATACTCAACCGTTCAACAGTTCCCTTAACTATTACAAAAGGCTTTACTTAGCAACTTTATGAAAGGGGGTGTTGAAATGGCCACCATCGTTGTCCGGCCATTTTTGGTACCTCTTAAAAAAACGATCTTTCACTCGCAGTAGTTCAAGTTGAGTATTCCTTGCGAATAGTGTGATTCAATTAATCCAGGGTATGTAGGTTTGTCTTGTATGTGGTAGTTTTGAATTCACCCCACAAAGAGAGAAATCCGTTTAAATACAATTACTTGAACGCATGGGCGCCCATATGGCAACTTCTAGAGGGGGGGGGGCAGATATTTTGGAAGATAAATGGCGATTTCTATTCTGCGGTAGAATAACCCACGGTATCCCCTGCCTATTGGTGGGGGACAGTACTACCGCTTTTACGTAATACTGACTTTTAAGTCACTTTCTTGAAAGGAAAACACGTGACTACACTAGATTTTTGCCTTTCCCTGAGAGCAGGAGGGGGACCACGGCCCCACCTTGCCCCCGGGTATGGGCGCCCTTGCTTGAACGTTGAAGATCACCAGCCAAAACAAAAATCAGTCGCTCTTGCGTTTGGTGGGACCTTAGAATAGTTAAAACTGACGTTATATTATTAATTGTACTACAGTATCATCAAGGGGCTGCCTGGCCGAGGCGGTAAAGGCGTGCTCGGTTCGCCCGGAAGGACACGGGTTCGAATCCCCGTCAGGAAGTCGTACGGAGATGACTTTGCTTTGCTTTGCTTTGCTTTGCTTTACAATATCAAGTAAATAACTCAATTACCATTGGAGACGGCGAACTGGGATTCACCGCGTGTTTGGTTTAGTAAATAAATACACGTAATCAACGCCGCTAGGCAATCGACCAAATTAGTACCGATACAGTATACCTTTCGCCAAGAAAACATTCACACCTAGACTGAGATATATTTTTAGGTATAATTCACCATCGCAAAGTCCCTGAAGGAATGGTAGGTAAATGTTTTCACTATCTGTTAACTCGAAACTAAGTAGGGTAGCGTAGGGTAGGAATTAATCTGGTACTTATTTTTGGTTTAGGCTGAGAGAACTCATGCATCACGTGTCTCCCCATAAGTAGAAGTCTCGTTTCTACTATTTTTACTTCCTAACGGGGAAGAGGGAAGCAAATCTTCACCATCTCGAAAAGAAAACTCTCAATCAATTATAAAAATGCATCAATACTCCAACAGAGAAAAGTAATTCAAAGAGTGTAAACCACAGAGATCAATTCTGCAACGACCTTTGGTATCTCACACGTAGAAATTTTAAATAGCTATGAAATAAGCAGGGGCTTCCATGACTCAGGCGGCAGCGCGCCGGCCACTCACCGCTGGGTTCCGTGGTTCAAATCCTGGTCACTTCATGTGAGATTTGTGCTGGACAAGACGAAGGCGGGACAGGTTTTTCTCCGGGTACAACGGTTTTTCCTGTCCTCTTTCATTCCAGTAACACTCTCCAGTATAATTTCATTTCATCTTCCAGTCATTAATCATTGCCCCAGAGAAGTGCGACAAGCTTCCGCGGCCGGCACAATTCCTATCCTCGCCGCTAGATGGGGGCTTCATTCATTCCATTCCTGACCCTATCAAATGACTGGAAACAGGCTGTATATTTTGATTTTATGAAATAAGAAATCACAAATGGCATGCAAACGCCAACATCAGACACGAACAGACCTAGTTAAGACTTACCTACTATGGCATGAAAGAACTAATTTAGAGTTTTTGTACACGGAATGTCTAAAAGATTTTAAATACTTAAATAACTCTTGGTATGCTTTAATAATAATAATAATAATAATAATAATAATAATAATAATAATAATAATAATAATAATAATAATAATAATAATAATAATCATCATCATCATCATCATCATCATCATCAACAACAACATCTGCAATTATCTCATCTACATCTGACGAAGACTTAAGAGTATAGCACATTCTTAGTCATAACATAACCCTTAAAGCCTACAGAGTAATATTTGTCCCTTGGCGCTCGCTCACAAGCGCAGGTGGTCTCCAGGGCTTTATACTAGCACAATGTGGTCCCAGTGGAACTGGTCTTACTCTCATTAGGCATATAAATTGTTGCATTCTCGCGGGAATAATTTGGAGAAAGAGCGAAAAACAGAGGTTTTCTACCTTTGTGTTGTGTCTAGGATGCACGCAGCAGGAGTGAAAGGGCGGGAGGCTAATGTGTGAAATGGCAAAGAAAATCCTTAGAGAGATTTTAATGTGGAATAATGAAATATCAGCAGAGTCAAAAAGAAGTAATTATTACGTGTCTTATCATGCATACTATTTGTCATCAGGCACATATTCCAAATTTCCATCAAACAAAAAACGGAAGTCTGACGGAAGATTTCGAATGGATGAATTTGCACTGTCGTTGGTGGAGCAATTGCTGTTCCAAAGTTCATCATGCCATTCGTAATATATTTTCAAACACATGTAATAATTTATTTGGGTATCTGCGAAATACAATTTCTCGCCTTTCCTAAGTCCAAGGTTTCAGGTTCGAATCTCGCCACAGTCGTGTGGTATGCCGGTACGTGCTTACATTAAGATATCTGTATCAGGGAACTTCCTAGATCGGTAGAGACCTACCTCTCCAAGGCCAACAAATCTTTAGAAATCAATAACAGTAACGTCCAACGTCTCTTCAAATGATACAGATAAGACGTCAGGGTGTCGGAATTTAGTTCTGCAGGAGTTCTCTAACGTGTTGAATCCCACGACACGGACTTTGAACAGCTTCAAATACCTCTGATCTCAGTCCCTCCCGTGGGAAAAGAAGAATGAGGACCGGACGAGTTGGCCGTGCGGTCAGGGGCGCGCAGCTGTGAGCTTGAATCCGGGAGATATTGGGTTCGAACCCCACTGTCGGCAGCCCTGAATATGGTTTTCCGTGGTTTCCCATTTTCACACCAGGCAAATGCTGGGGCTGTATCTTAATCAAGGTCACGGCCGACTCCTTCCCACTCCTAGCCCTTTCCTATCCCACCGTCGCCATAAGACCTATATGTGTCGGTGCCACATAAAATAAATAGCAAAAAGAAGAGGAAGAATGAGGAACTTACAGCAGACGTGTCGTGACACAGTCTCACAGGTTTTGTTACACAAGATAAAAATAATAAATGATACGACCACGATTTATACCAAATAAAGTCCGTACATAACTACGTAAATAATAATAATAATAATAATAATAATAATAATAATAATAATAATAATAATAATAATAATCGAGCTCGATATTTTCATTATTTACCCATATGCTAGAGAATTGTTTCCAAGTTATACTAGTCCATTACACTTGCATCAACATACACAACAATTTCCATAACCTCGGTCACTCTGGACATTATCTTTGCCTCACCCCTTCTCAACCCGCTACCGATTGGAGCTCAAGTTGGACTTAAAAGACATCCAGAGTGTCACTATTCACTTCAGCTATGCTGAAAACTACGGATTCGACACTATTTTCCGTTAGTATTATATTTCATTCCCACTCGACCCCCACAACAAAGGAAGCTGAACTTGGTCTTTAACAAATTTGGGGAGTCGCAATTCATCTCAGCGACCCCCAAAAATATGAAATCGACACTAATTACGATTCTTTTTATATATCCCTCTCCCCTCACCACAAAGGGGTTGAACTTGGAATTTTAAAAATTCCGGATTGTCACTTTTCACCACAGCGACCCTGAAAACTATGGATTCGACACTATTTTTGATTGTTTTTGTATCACAATCCCCCTCAACCCCTACCACAAAGGAGGCTGAACTTGGACTTTAAAAAATTCCGGAGTGTCAATTTTCATCTCAACGTCCCCGAAAACTATGGTTTCGACACTATTTTCGATTATTTGTATATCTCACTACCCCCCTCGCCCCACTCCAAACAGGGCAAAATATAAACTTTAAAATTCCGGCGTGTCACTTTTCATCTCAGAGATCCCGAAAACTATGGACTCGACTCTATTTTCGATTATTTTTATACCTCACTCCCCCCTCGCCCACATCTCCAAAGATGGCTGAATATGGACTTTTAAAAATTCCGGAGTGTCGCTTTGTATCTCAACGACCCCGAAAACTATAGATTTGACACTATTTTCGATTATTTTCTTATCTCACCCCTCGCTTTCCTTCCCAAAGAGGGCTGAACGTGGAATTTAAAATAATGCGGAGTGTCACTATTCTTCTCAGCGACTCCGAAAAGTATGGATTCGATACTCTTTTCAATTATTTTTAAATTTCACTCCCCCCTCGCCCTCCGCCCCAAAGGGTGCTGAACATGGACTGGAGTGTCACTACTCATCTCAGCGACACCGAATAGTTTGTATTCGATACTATTTTCGATTATTTTTAGATCTCACTCCCACTCGCCCCCCCCCCCCCCCAAACCCAAAGGGGGCTGAACATGGACTTTAAAAAAATCCGGAGTGTCACTATTCATCTCAGTGACCCCGAAAAGTATGGATTCGACACTATTTTCGATGTTTTAAATATCTCACTCCCTCGTCCCTCGCCTATAAGGGTGCTTGGGGTTTCTTGCGCCAACGCGGATTGTCTCCTGATACTAAGTTATAAGTGTACCAATTTTTTTATAATCACTCCAGTGGTTTAGGAGATGTGGTACAAACCCGCATAGATTCATACGTCATACATACATACATACATACATACATACATACATACAATGACTTTTATATATATAAGTATTAGGCTATATCTTAATATAATTACGCTTAAGTCGGCCAGTATCCAGTATTCGGGAGATAGTGGGTTCGAACCCCACTGTCGACAGCCCTGAAGATGGTTTTCCATTTTCACACCAGGCAAATGCTGGGGCTGTACCTTAATTAAGGTCGCGACCGCTTCCTTTCCAATCCTAGCTCTTTCCTGTCCCATCGTCGACGTAAGACCTATCTGTGTCGGTGCGACGTAAAGCCAATAGCAAATATATATATATATATATATATATATATAAATAAAATTAAAACTGTCAGCACGCTTTTTAATACTAGTAGAGTCTAACTGGACAAAATGATCACTTTCAAAATTTTTGTTGCAACTAACATTTAATGTGTGTTATTCTAAATTTTTGTACTATCTGAAAAGCTATTTGAACACTGATGTCTTTTATATTAACTGTCCCTTTCAGAATCATCACTTGCACTGTCGATGTTGGGAGACTACTGTACCAGTCAGGAATGATACATACACAACAAAGCTTTACATTGTCGTTTCCTTTCACTTCATGACAATATGAAGGAAATGAATGTGTATGATTAAATGTGTTCCTTGCAAACTGCTTCTCAAGTAGTGCCTCCACTCTACCGTCCCTCTTACACTGAAATATTGTGGGTTCCATATAAGTGCAACAGGCCCCAGAAGCCTTATACCCACTTCTGTTTTCGTGAACTGAAGTGTGGCAGAAATCTGCGAGTCTCCTAACGGGTTTGGATGTGTAAGAAACTTCCAGTTCCTTACATCACTTCCCTTGCATTCATTCTCTTGTTTCATCATACTTACAAAATGAAACAAAACGAACTAAAACCGCTTCAGAAATATAATTGCAGTTTCCAATTGCCTCGATGTGACTTATCGCAAATTGTTATTGCTCACAAGTACGACGGAAAAAAAAAAAAAAAAAAAAAAAAAAAAACAAATAGAAGCAAGGATAGGGAAGGACCAATGAAGAGTTATAAACCTTGTCATTGTGACTGGGCTACCCTTCATCCTTTATTATTGTAAGGTAACTGAAACTCTCCTCATAATGTTAGTCGATGCTTAAGTTGAGGAAACTTATGGTTCAGCTCTTTTTACAGAGTTACCGCCCAGCACACAATCTTCTGCTGGCCTCCAGCTATCATGTGAAGTTTGGAAGTCTTGGCGGCAGAATTATTGCCCTTGTTTGAAACTCAATAAGTGAACTTGGATGGAACGGTGAAAAGACAAGCATCTCCACACAGTGGGAAATCCTTGGGGAAGGAGAGGAAAGGGGGCGAAAAATGTAGAAAGGAAAGGAGAAGTTGTTGGAGTTTAATTGGGGCTACAATTGTGAGACACTACTACAGAGAATTACTTTCTTTTAATTCATTGCCCCCTACGTGATTCCACTTAGAAATTAAATACAGGAAACTCAAGAAGTTCTATTGAAAAATAATTGATCCCAGTTTTTATTCCTCCTCTTGTGTGTACAATCTAATCCATTGTGTTTTAGTAAATAATTTAAGGCTGAAGTACGTTGCAGCAAAAATGTGTGTTTACAAATCTGTTGTCAATATTGTTACATTGCTGCTTGTTCTAGAGGCTATAGGCAGGGTAATCATAACTCACAGAAACAAACAGAATTTAATTTAATTTATTGATAGTTTACATTCCACTGGGGCTGAAAAGGTTTTCCGCGGTTTCCCATTTTCACTCCAAGCAAATACTGGGGCTGTGCCTTAGTTAAGGTTACGGCCACTTCTTTCCCACTCCTAGCCCTTTCCTGTCCCATCGTCGCCATTAGACCTATCTGTGTCGGTGCGGCGTACAGCAACTTGTAAAAAAAATAAAAAATGTATATAATTGCACGTAAGCGGAACACCTTCTAATGGCTTCTGGATTAACATAGCTTTCTCTCGAAAGCACATGTTTCGAAAATACACTACGTACGCTAAAATCTCTGGAGACGAGTTGCTGTTCGTTTCCAAGAAGCCAGCCATGAAACTAATAGCGAACAGGACCTCCTTTTGCTACTATTACAGCATTTCATCTTCGCGGACGGCTTTCCACTAACGTAAGCTCTGATACACTGAATGAAGGATTTGTTTCCATTCTTCCTTGAAGCATAGTGAATAGTTGTTGACGGGTTGTTAGGCGAACTGATCTGGCATGCAACCGAAAGTAGTTCATCCGAAATGTGTTCGATGGAATTCACGCCGCAACTTGGAACAAGCAGTCCAAGACATCCACCTGATTTTTTGCGAATCACTATGCAATGGTCCTTGCTTTGCGGAGAGGCGCATAATCATGCTGATATAGAAAAGGTCCGATTCCAAACTGTTGCCTCAGTGTGGGAAGCATGCTTTTGTCTTAAATGTTTTCATAAATATCTGCATTAATTGTACGATCGACTAGAACTAATGGTCCAAGCCCTATCTAGGAAAAACAACCCAGCTCTCTATCGCTTTAGATTTTGGCGGTTCCTTGTCAGTTAATTTCTTAGGCCTACCAGAGCGATGATTAGGTTCAGTTCTCCCCTGACGTTTGCACTTCACAATAACATTAACACTGGACCTGGGCACATGTACAGTAACTCCCGCAAAGTCTCTCTGACGGAATGCCCGATCTCATGGGCCCCTATAATCTTTTCCCGTTCGAACTCACTCTGTTCTCTACACTGACTCATTCTGACGGAAAACACGTCTATGATGCTACCGAACTACTAGTAATAAATGTTTTCATTCCTCCCCTGAAGGGGGAGCCGCACCTCTTAGACGGTGATGCCGTCCCTCAGACCAGGAGGTTCGTATCGGAGAAGGAGACGTGCGGTGAAGGTGAGGGAGTTGGCGGCCGTGGCTGGAACTATCTCGGCATTCGCCTTAGAGCAGGAGAATGGAAAACCAAGGAAACTATTCTCAGGACAGCTGACGGTGGAGATCAGCCCTTCTCCGTCTCCCGAATACTGGGGCGTAGAACCACGGAACAGTCGTGGCCATCCCTCCTCTGTTCGGTTGGCCGATCGGAGGGCAACGCTTTTGGACCACGGACCAGCAGTGGTCACTTGTGGCCGAGACCCACTGTGCATCTCCCAAACTTGTTGACTTTTTTCCGGGTTGAGGGGGGGAGGGGCTGAGCCCGCACTGCCCGCGTGGCAATCGACTCTAATCTAAATCGCCTCCGACATGCTATTAGTTCTAAGAAGAAAGAAATAGCAGGGAGGATTGAGATGTGATACTACAGGAGTATCGGCCTGTTCCACGTTAGGCATGCTACCTCGGATGCATAGCCGAACGTCACACAGAGCGCATTCAGTGGAGTGTCCGGAGAATTTAGGCTAAATAGCGTAATATAACCAATTCTTTCATAAGCATGGTATGTCACTCTACGAAGCATGCACACATCATCAGTTTCACCAGCTATTAACCTCAGTTTTATTTTGCATGAATGAAGAGTTTGTGTCCATCATAATTCAAGATAATACCGGGCGAGATGGCCGTGCGGTTAGGGGCGCGCAGCTGTGAGCTTGCATCCGGGAGATAGTGGATACGAACCCCACTGTCGGCAGCCCTAAAGATGGTTTTTCGTGGTTTCCCATTTTCACACCAGGCAAATACTGGGGCTGTACCTTAATTAAGGCCACGGCCACTTCCTTCCCATTCCTAGGCCTTCCCTATCCCATCGTTGCCATAAGACCTATCTGTGTCGGTGCGACGTAAAGCAGATTGTGGAAAGAATTAAGAGAATTTTAGATAATATACATATATATTTCAGCTGTGTATGTATATGAGAATACATTTATCAGCAGCTACCTTCAACTCTAAACTAAACTGGACAGTTAATTCATTACTGTGTTGCCGACGTCTGTTATCTCTTGCTGTAGGTAGGGCATAACATTATAAATACATGGCAAAATGTGAATAATACAAAGTTCATGCTCCACTTGTTGTTTATGTGAGGTTAAAAGGGCAATGATAACTCTCGCAGTAGGCGTGTGTACGTGTGCTTTTACACATGCACAACTGTTGTCATTCTTAATGCACTGTTACACCGATTTCAACGGTTTTGGAGAACAGTAAGTACCGGGATAATCAAACCATTGTCCTGTGAGAGCCATTTCAGAAGTTGCAAGAATGTTTCGCATTATTGCTATAAATGATATTACAGCCGCTTCAGTGGATGAGTGGTAGAGTGTCATTCTTATGATTAAGTTCGTCGGTTCGATTGCGGCTGAGATAACCGATTTTTGAAGGACGGTCAAATATTTTGGCGCTCCATTTCATTGTTACTGGCATGTTGAAGATCTCTGGTGGCGCACTCGGTGTCACCCGACAAAATTAAATTATTCGTTCCTGTAGAATTCCGCTTTCGCTGCTAGAGAATAGCACAATTGGAATGTTGAAACTGATACGCAGGCCGCCTAGATGGCACTACCTCAGAAGATTAACACTACGGATGGCGAGGCCACTGATTATTATTATTATTATTATTATTATTATTATTATTATTATTATTATTATTATTATTATTATTATTATTATTATTATTATTATTATTGTAGAATTCCGCCTAATGGCCATAATAGTTAAGGCGTCTATATGGTCTGACACTGGTTAGCCGGTTCGAGTCCCATTGGTCGAAAACATTTTCACCATCAGAATATTGGCCAGTAGGATAAGAGAGGTGGTGGAATACAATTCTTAATCACTAGATTGCGTACCAAAAACCTGGATTCAATCCCAAACCTCTCCGCGGTGTTCGTAGGGAGTGAGGGCATATGACGCTGGTCGTCCGTCAGATGATGACGTTAAACCTTGAACAGACCCCTTGGTGCTATTCAACAGGAGTAGGCTATGAGCCGGCACCGTATTTCACCCTCTCCCTTCCTACTATCATATATCACGTTATTCATTTTGTCTCATTAACTCCTCGGATGAGGTTGACGTCAGGAAGGGTATCCGGTCGTAAAAACCCGCTACGAATATTCATCTCACTTCATATGTGACCACGTAGAGAAATGGGACAAGGATTGGACATACATGCATTATAGAATTACTGTAAAATTTCTTAATGAATAGGTACCTGTGTTCGTACAAAGATACAGAATGTATGTAGATTACTTGCTCACTTCATCCAAGCTCCGATTACTCCTCTATGGAACCAAATTCACTTAAATAAATTAAATAACAACTTAAATAACAACCTCGTCTCCGAAAACAGTAAAAGTAGTTACTGGGACGTAAAGCAAATGATATTATTATTATTATTATTATTATTATTATTATTATTATTATTATTATTATTATTATTATTATTATTAACGTCAGGCTCCATTGCTAAATAGTTAGCGTGTTGGACTTTAGTCACAGTGGTCTCGGGTTCGCTTCCCGGCAGGGTCGGGAATTTTAACCATAACTGGTTAATTACTCTGACATGCGGACTAGATGTATGGGTTATCTTCATCATCATTTCAAACTCACCACGACGCGCAGGTTGCCTACGGGAGTCAACTCAATAGGCCTGCACCTGGCGAGCCGAAGTCCTCGGACACCTCCCAGCACTAAAAGCCATACGCCATTTCATTATTATTAACTTTTATTTTCTTATTATAAAATCTCACTGCGTACCGACTTCGTTACAGCATGTACCAATATAAGTTTCAGGGTAGCTTGAATTAATTAAGCACCTTACACTGAGATCAGATGCATGAATTGCAAATGAAGCGCGGGCTGTGATACAGAGCGTAATTAAATGGGGTAATGCCGTTTACAAGAAATAATGATGGTAAACAGTTCCCAAAACTCAATTAAAAATTGGTTTTAATTTCGCTTTGGGAAAATCAAGTAAATATGTCTTGCAATAATTGAAAGTCAAATTGACAGCGTTTAATGTACTTTGATCAAACGAACCGTCACGAGAAACATCTGTAAAGAATTCTGAATCGAGAAGTGCAGGATCCAGTACATCGAAAAGGGGAAACCGACTCAAGGCCTATGAATCTACCACGAATGAAACAATCACTTGTCTAGCGTATGATGAGATGAGGCCACTTAAAAAAGATTAACGAAACTTCTACATTATGTCTCTCAGTCATAGCCATCCATCAGTACTTCACCCACATCACAGCCTGCACGGTTGCTAGGTAACATCGCGTCTCAGAATTGTATAGCTGAATTCGTGACACAAATTTTTAGATGACCACCAACCATAAGACATATTGATATCAACCGGCATTATTTAACATCGCTACCAATCATATTGTGGAAGAACTATCTGAAGATTCTTTAGCAAGGAATTACGGTTACTCGATTGCAAACGAGGAGCCTAACCTCACTATAATGTGTTTCGCCGACGATACGGTAATATTTGGGAAAAACACTGAATCTGCTGCCGAACTAGCCAGGATCGCTATAGAAAGATTTAAGGAACTCGGCCTGGACATCAGCGCTTCAAAATCAGCTTGTCTTTCTATCAAGAAAGGTCAGCTAACAGAGGAGAATATCATCATTAATGATGACTGTGAAATTAAATCACAGTGCAACGGAAGTGCGATTCGTTACTCAGGTGTGAATTTCATCAATTAACTTAAACTGGATCCACAAGCCGTACTTGACAAGAAGCGAAACAAGATTGATACCGTTGTTAGCTCACCATTGCTGCAACCTGACCAGAAACTTTCAATTTTAAATAGTTCAATATCACCTACTCTTATTTACCCACTCTAAGTTACTCCCCTAAATAAGATACCTCAAACTTTGCTATCAGATGCGGATAAAATATTAAAGAGTGGAACTAATGAATTATTACAACTACCAACAGACGTTCCGGATCACATGGTATACACCGAAAGGAAGTATCAGGCCTCGGTTTGTTTCGCGCCACTTGGGAAGCCAAACTACAGCATATTAACATCTGTAATAAATTATCGATTGCAAATAACGGCTACATTAATGCAACTAGGAACTTGGAACAAGAACGTACAATTTGTTTGCGATCTAGGCATAGAAATGAATGATCGAGTTATGTCCAAAAATAGCCATCTTCCCAATATAAGGAAGGTCCGACAGATACTACGAGACAGAGAGTTCAGTCATGGACGAAGTTGTCGCACAAAGGAAAGGGAGTTGGACACTTCCTCCCCCTGTGGGTGGGGGTGGTAGAATAACACCCACGGTATCCCCTGCCTGTCGTAAGAGGCGACTAAAAGGGGCCTCAGGGGATCTGAACTTTGGAGCGTGGGTTGGCGACCACGGGGCCTTAGCTGAGTCCTGGCATTGCTTCCACTTACTTGTGCCAGGCTCCTCACTTTCATCTATCCTATCCGACCTCCCTTGGTCAACTCTTGTTCTTTTCAGACCCCGACGGTATTACGTATGGAGGCCTAGGGAGTTTTTCATTTTCACGCCCTTCGTGCCCCTTGTCTTCCTTTGGCCGATACATTCATTTTTCGAAGTGTCGGATCCCCTCCATTTTTTCCCTCTGATTAGTGTTATATAGAGGATGGTTTCCTAGTTGTACTTCCTCTTAAAACAACAATCACCACCACCACCGCCTTGGACACTTCCAGGAATACACGCCAGGGAACAAATGGATACGAGATCACCGTGGCTTATCCTGTGCGGAATGGAGAGAAGCCATCAAGACGACAGCGAATGTGTGCGCCGTTCGCTCCGTGCCAGGAAGGTGCCAGGACAACACCCTCTGTCGGCGTTGCCACAGAGAGCACGAAGCTCTTGCTCATGTCCTGGGAGCCGGGGAGGTATTGAGAAATTCCAGCCATCATACAATACGACACATGATTGCGACCTCGCTGAGGGATCACGGTTTCACGGTGCACGTAGAGGTCTCTGGCCTAGCTACCGACGGGAGTAACAGGCGTATTGACATGATAGCCTTTCAACCAGCTAGCAAGTAAGGACTAATCTTAGATCCCACAATACGCTTCGAGTCGCACGTTGGCCAGGCCGAAGAGGTGGACGCCGAAAAGAAGTCAATTTACCAGCCAACTCTAAACTACTATAAAGATCAATATCACCTAGACAATTATTTCCGTCCATGGACTCATGATCAGAGCTCGAGACACATTCCCTAAATTTCTTGTACAGCTATGGGATTCTCTTGGTCTCAGCCGGACACGACTTCACGGCATCGCTATCGCCGCAATACGAGGTTCAGTGACCATACTCCGCAATCATCTATATAACATCTGAAGAACCATATTTGCAAATTTATTCCTGAGCCTTGTGGTGATTTTTCTACCTGGCACACTAGCAAAGTCAACAGTAACTTAGAAGACAAAATACTGTGTAGTCGACATACTTTGTCCTTGTGGCAGCCTCCGCATGGGGGAAGTTGTAATATAATAATAATAATAATAATAATAATAATAATAATAATAATAATAATAATAATAAGGGAAGCTGTTAAACTTATCATACAGGGAAGAATGCGTGGAAATGACACATTGTAATTTTCCCCCTGCAAGGATCACCACAGTAGAAAACAAGAAATATACGAGCTAATGTATATAAATTACTTTGGAAACTCAGTGCCAAAATTCCTAAGTCAATATTTACTCCTTCCCACCTCCCACATGGTTTAGGGTGGCCATCTATGGACCACGAAGTTTCAACTCTACTGGGTTTATTTTTTGTAGCAGCATAAACTTTCCTCCTTTCTTGAGTCAATTTGCTGGTTAGGCATGATGTGGTTCGAGGTTCTTGTGAAGATATTAGGAGGTTTCTGTATAAATCTCTACTGTGCATTTCAGTCGGATTTATTTTAGTTTGTTCTAGATCCTATATCCTTCTTGAACTCTTGACTGTGTCTAGTATCGTCCTCAAGTTTTTACCATCTTCGACCTCTATCGTTCTTTTGGCGTATGGAACTGTGGTCAACTAACGCTAGGAGTTGTATGGAATGTGTCTGTAATATGCGAGTGTCTTATTAGTACTGAGGAATGTGTTGTTAAAGTGAATTTCACCGGGCGAGTTGGCCGTGCGGTTAGGGTCGCGCAGCTTTGAGCTTGCATCCAGGAGATAGTGGGTTCGAACCCCACTGTCGGTAGCCCTGAAGATGGTTTTCCGTGGTTTCCCATTTTCACACCAGGCAAATGCTGGGGCTGTACCTTAATTAAGGCCACGGCCAATTCCTTCCCTTTCCTGTCCCATCGTCGCCAAAAGACCTTTCTATGTCGGTGTGATGTAAAGTGAATTTCTACGCTACTTTACTATTGTGAAGAAAAACTTCTTACATTTAGAAATAAAGATTCCATTTACAATTATAAAACATAATGATATATTCGTGGTCACTCGTGAAGTATCAGTTCTAGTATTAACGGTCGTGATCAAATAACTAAGGCCGGCAATGAATTGCTCGTAAGATTGAGCGCTTACCTCAACACTGTTGAAGGACTATATTATTCATGTTGTCATCCATATGTGATCCGCCCAAACCTCCACTAATCTGTCTGTTGTAGAAACAGGCTCAGGATATTTGATCTCGGCAAATAGTAAGCACACTGGCATACTCTACGCGAAATGGCCAACATATTTCTCTGTCCTTTACTCCGAGAACAGCGTGAAAAGTCAGTTTGTAAATTTCACCAATA
This sequence comes from Anabrus simplex, assembly GCF_040414725.1. Lineage (NCBI taxonomy): Eukaryota > Metazoa > Arthropoda > Insecta > Orthoptera > Tettigoniidae > Anabrus > Anabrus simplex. The sequence continues at coordinate 1,378,048,420 of NC_090265.1, forward strand.
CTCCTTCCGTTCCTATCCTGTCTCTACGAAGAACACTCAAGTTCTGTGAAAAAGCTTCCACGTCCACAATATCACTTCTCAGCCATGATTGTACTCTTATTACAATATCTAGTCAATGTATATCTATTAAATTAATTATATTCCTCCTGTGATGTTTGAACTAGCAACTGTATTGAGTTAAACCAAATACATGGTGGAAGCATTTACGAGGAACCTATAGGGCCCCTTACACGCTCAGACTTAGTCGGAGGTAAGTCTGCGCAAACCAGTCTCTTCAGACATCTCTCTGTGTGCATGGCTGATAAGTCTGCCAACAAAACGTCTGTGACATTCTGGCGCTGCTTGAATTCAGTCGGAGACTTTGCGACGAAAGCGCTATCTCAGAGTTGCGGCAGAAAATGTAAACATGGTAACCTACAAATATGAAACTGCAATCTTTTTTTTTTTTTTTTTTTTTTTTTGCGTCTCCTTTGTGCAGAGCGCTACATTATGTCCAAGTAAGAACTCGTCTTCTATACCGACTATCTAATTAATTTCAATCCGAATACACTTCCACAAGCCTTTGCTGGCAGGACCTAGTGTTTACAGTGCACTATGTCTTCTAGTATAGGCTAGAGCAATTGTGTTACTTTCATAGACCTGTCTCTGTCTTATCCTTGGCTTTGACAATATGAAAGTGACTGAGGTATGAGCGATGCTAGTAATGCCATTCCTTATGCAGCCAGTCCCTCCTATGAATGGTGTGAAAATGTTGCTCATACGGTCGGTTGATGCATGCATTTCAGTGGGCTTGGCAGACTGATGTAATAGCAACTCTGGCTTGGTGAGGAAAGCAACGGGAAACTACCTCACTCCTCATTTCCCTAGTACGCCTCTTCAGTGATGCCTAGGCCATCTATGACAGCTGATGGCAGAGCTGTTGAGGATCCCACCAGCGGAATCGCTGACGGACTGAACATACATACATACATACATACATACATACATACATACATACACTTCCACAGGGTACCTGACTTCCTTCTTGGTGGTTTGTCCTGGAACGTCTTTTGTTTAAGCATCCTCCTGATAGATATCCGGTCTTTTAAGTCTCTTTCGGTTCCTCCCAGTTCCTGCAGATCTTTGTTTCCTTCCATCAACCATGGCGACTTAGTCTTCCTCTTTTGCCAGTAAACGAGAAGCTGGTTGGTCAGTCTGGCATGATGCATCCTGTAGACGTGTCCATAAAAGGCTGGGCTTCTGTCCAGTCCAGATGGAAAATAGAAAACAGGCCACCCACAACAGAACGTCAAGCCTGGAATGAAGACATCCTCAAGAACAGCACTCAAAGCCTCAACAGGCTGATGGGCTATAATCCTCACGGTGCAGGCCTGCCTGCACCAATGAGACAGTCCTGCGTGCGTCCTTAACAAGCTTAGCACTCAAAGCCTAATAGAGGCTGATAGGCTAAAAACTCGCGGTACAGGCCCCGCCTGTACCAATGGGACGGTTCCTGCCTTAACAAGGTTAAGGTCAACGCAGAGAATACCCAGGCCATCATTTTCACTGGGCGAGTCCCGAGATTTCGTCCGGTCAAAATTCGTAAGTAAACTATACCATAGTCCAATACGGTCAAGTATCTTGGTCTGATGGAATATTGACCAGGCTTTACAGAGAGCTGGCGCTCGAGTTACAGTACTGCGCCCTCTGCTTTGCAACAGAACTCTCAGCGATAATATCAAACGGACGTTGTACCTCACTTGCGTCCGTCCGATATTACTCTACGGCTGTGAAGCTTGGTTTTATATCCCGAAATCGTCACTGCGTCGCCTTCAGGTCTTTCAGAATACGGTTCTACGGCGCATGACCTATTCTCCATGGTACAAATCAAATTTGGGCATTCACCGGGATCTCAATATCCCAACTTTAAAACAACAGATTCAGAAACTTGTTCATCGGACAAAATCTCGAATCTCACAAACCCAGTCAACAGATGAGGGCATCGCCCTGCTCAAACGGGTTCTTATGACCATGAAGCCGACCACAAGCTTCAAGTACAGAGGCCCTTGGCTCCTATACCAACCAAATTAATCTTTCGGCCATCACTTATACCCTGTTCAAAATTCTGTTTCTTTAAATAAGTCTAACCCGCTTAAATGTTAGCAATGAAACAGCGAGGGGGTTTCAGTTCTAACCTACGGTAGTAGGACAGAGTGATTTTCCCCCCAACCAGTGTAGTAATCACGCGCTTTTTCTGTTCAGCAGACACTCTACGGATACTGATGAGTAAGAGGGTATTTTTCACCCTGGGGCTCCCATCTGTTTGATAACATAGAAAAAACCCTCGTCATATCCGTGATTTTTTCATAGTATTTGTAGAGCTCTTGGTTGGGTCGCCTTTTGTATTCATTCCCTTCCTTGACTGCTCCTAATCTTCCTCAATAGTATTCTCTCCTGGATTTCTAGCTTGTCTGTGAGTCACTTCCTGTTGAATATTAGACATTCTGAAGTATATAAGGCTTCAGGGCGGATGCCTGTCTGGTAGTGCTTCATTTTAGTGTATCGGAAGACACTTTTTTTTATTGTAGGTGTTCATGGTCAGTTGGTATGCCAGTTTTAGCTTATTAACTCAAGTTGTCCGGCTCCATGGCTAAATGGTTGGCGTGCTGGCCTTTGGTCACAAGGGTCCCGGGTTCGAGTCCCGGTAGGGTCAGGAATTTTAACCATCATTGGTTAATTTCGCTGGCACGAGGGCTTGGTGTATGTGTTGTCTTCATCATCATTTCATCCTCATCACGACGCGCAGGTCGCCAACGGGAGTCAAATTAAACGACCTGCACCTGGCGAGCCGAACATGTCCTCGGACACTCCCGGCACTAAAAGCCATACGCCATTTCGTTTTAACTCGAGTTGATAATGATACTCCTTCGGAGAGACTGGGTTCCAGCTATTCTCCCAGGTACTTAAACCTGTTGATTTTTTTGATCGTTCATTGCTCCAGATGAAATGCAGTTAATGGGGCGCAAAGCCTACATTATTATTATTATTATTATTATTATTATTATTATTATTATTATTATTATTATTATTATTATTATTATTATTATTATTATTATTATGATTATTATTATGCCTGCCACACCGCAGAAGTTTGCTTTTGATTGAGACGGAAAGTGAACTTTTGTCATCAGTGCAGTGACTCATTCTATATCCAACTGTTTATGGTGCAACGTAAAACTCTGCGTTATTCTGCGAACTCTCGTGACCGCACTGTGAAATGTAATTCCTATCCATCCTACAGATGCTTTTCGCAGTACCCAAAGGTAAACTATCCATCGTTATCCTGTGGAAAAAGTAACCTTTTGGAACTAATATCGTGCATACGAACTGGACGCGTCATTACTGGGAGAGTTGGCCGTGCAGTTAAGGGCACGCAGCTGTGAGCTTGTATCCGGGAGATAGTGGGTTCGAACCCTACTGTCGGCAACCCCTGAAGATGGTTTCCCGTTGTTTCCCATTTTCACACCAGGCAAATGCTGGGGCTGTACCTCAATCAAGGCCACGGTCGTTTCCTTCTCACTCCTAAGCCTTTCCTATCCTATCGTCGCCATAAGACCTATCTGTGTCGGTGAGACGTAAAAGCAAATTGTAAAAATAGGCGTGTCATTTCCAATTATATTAACAACGCTGTGCCTTCGTGACCTCGAAGTGAAACAGGTACGTCGTTAGTCAAACGTGCGATACACTTTCCCGTACACATTCATACAAATGGTATAATATATTTAATAGGCATCCAACTGCAGGCGCCAGAATACATACATTCTGTTCTGGAAAGGGATTTTAACTCTTTGAATGTAAATCGATTGTGCAGAGATTCGATCCTGCAACCCTCCTTAAAGAAGAAAACAGTCTAAAAAATGTAGCAGATCAAAATAAATAAATCTATATATATAAAATAAGAGTTTTGTCTGTACATTGCTCAGAATTTGAAAAGAATGGTATTTCTGTATCGGTCATGTCCACAGTAACCAGGAAATGCACTTTTTACTTTTCCGTAATTCCTGTCTGTCTGTCTGTCTGTCTGTCTGTCTGTCTGTCTGTCTGTATGTATGTATGTACTAGCTGATGTACCCGTGCTTCGCTACGGGATTCTCAGAAAGACTGACTTGGTGGTTTTCCTAACTGAATTCAACATAGGTCATTACAAAAACGTCAGTAGGAATTTAGCGATTGAAAGCAATGTTATCATATAAAATACTCGATCAAATGAAAAACCGCACACTTTCTCACTTTCAACGAACAGTACTACGGTGCCGATCTAACAGTCCAAAGTTCCAGAGCTGGAACAACCAGGTCGCAGACTGCCATGAACACTCCTCTGTCATTATTCCGTTAAAAATGCACACTACTCATTCCAATCAGTGCCTCAGAGTAGGAATTGAATAGCTCGAATGCTATTATACTATTTTTTTTAAAAAAAAATGCTATTTGCTTTACGTCGCACCGACACAGATATGTCTTATGGCGACGATGGGTTACGAAAGGCCTAGGAAGTGGAAGGAAGCGGCCGTGGCCTTAATTAAGGTACAGTCCCGGCATTTGCCTGGTGTGAAAATGGGAAACCACGGAAAACCATTTTCAGGGCTGCCGACAGTGGGGCTCGAACCCACTATCTCCCGATTACTGGATACTGGTGAATGCTATGATGAACCAGTGTGTTACGTTCCTGCAGTATCAGAAAATGTATGAACCAGAGGAATGGCATGCTAAAGAAGAAAGTTTCCCAACTCCCCAGCTATTTCCCGCCAATGTTCAGTCAGACTGTTATACTCGGTACGCAGTAGTAATCCCATCTATCGGAGTTGAGCGGCACCATAAGAAACGAAGAATATCACAACAAACAATGGTCAATGTAAAGTAATTGTTGATCAGTGTTAAGCGCTTTGGATTTGTAGGCCTTCTGAAATACCACTCTTATCATAGTCGGTACAGTAAAACTGAATGAAACATAAATGATCGGAAATTGTATTGTCTATAACTTTTGTTACGTAGTACCGTACTTTTTTATAGCACCAATAACATAGGTACCGGTACTTAAAATTAAATTTTAGGCGCCTTCCCCTAAACTACCAATTCATCTCGGGGAAAATAATATTATTTACTGCCTAGACTGTAGTTTCTTAACCCCGACTCTATATAGCGGTTTTCATTAAATTCTGTTAACCCATTTTCTCGTGGCTCGGCGTTGATATGGACTTGGCAACAAAAATACAAATTCATTAATATCTGTGTTATCATAGCCGGTACGGTAAAAATGTATAAACATAAATGACTGGAAATTGAATTCTATATAACTTTAGTTATATAGTATTTATCGATAGGACCGCTAATAATATAAATATTCGATAATTAAATGTAAGGCCTTCCCCTAAACTACCATTTCACTCAGCGTGAATAAAATTATTTATAGCCTAGATTGTAGCGGCTCATCCCCCGACTTTACATACCGATTTTCATTAAATTCTCTTCAGCCGTTTTCTCGTGATGCGTGTACATACATACATACATACATACATACATACATACATACATACATACATACATACATACATACATACATACATACATACAGACAGACAGACAGACAGACAGACAGACAGACAGACAGACAGACAGACAGACAGACAGACAGACAGACAGACAGACAGACAGAAATTACGGAAAAGTAAAAAGTACATTTTCTTGTTACTATGGACAAGACCGATACAGAAATACCATTCTTTTCAAATTCTGCGCAATGTACAGACAAAACTCTTATTTTATATATATAGATGTATGTATGTATGTATGTATGTATGTATGTATGTATGTATGTATGTATGTACACGCATCGCTAGAAAACGGCCAAAGAGAATTTAATGAAAATCGATATGCAAAGTCGGGAAATAAGTCGCTACAATCTAGGCCATAAATAATTTTATTCACGCTGATAGAAATGGTAGCTTAGGGGAAGGCCTAAAATTTAATTTTCAAATATTTATGTTTTTATTAGTCCTATCTTCATAAAAATTGGTATGCAAAGTCGAGGAATACGTCGCTATAATCTAGCCTATGAATAATTTTATTCACGCTGAGTGAAATGGTAGTTTAGGGGAAGGTCTAAAATTTAATTTTTAAATATTTACGTTATTAGTGGTCCTACTTCATTGAAAATTGGTGTGCAAAGTTGGAGAATTAGCCAATACAATTTAATCTATAAGTAATTTTATTTAAGCGGAGTTAAATGGTAGTTTAGGGGAAGGCCTAAATGTAATTCTCAAATATTTATATTATTAGTTGTCGTATCGATAAATATTACATAACTAAAGTTATAGAGAATTAAATTTTCGACCGTTTATGTCTTATACATTTTTACCGTACCGGCTATGATAACACAGATATTCATGAATTTGTATTTCTGTTGCTAAGTCCATATCAACGCCGAGCCAAATTGGTTAACAGAATTTATTGAAAATCGGTATATAGAGTCGGGGAATAAGAAACTACAGTCTAAGCTATAAACAATTTTATTCATCCTGGATGAAATTGTAGTTTAGGGGAAGGTGCCTAAAATGTAATTTTTAAATACCAATGTTATTGGTCCTATCGAAAAGTACTATATAAAAAAGTTATAGAGAATACAATTTCCGATCATTTATGTTTTATTCAGTTTTACCGTACCGACTATGATAAGAGTGGTATTTCAGAGTCGGAAGAAAATGAAATGTGAAGGCCTATAATATCGAAAGTGCTGTGGCTACTCTGACCACTACTCTTATACCTTCATATCTTCCACACAATATAAATAACATTTGTTTGAGCGCCAGTTGCTTTTTTTAAGAAAAACAACAAAATTCGGTAGAGCATACCTCTTATATCAATTATCTCAAGGCGTGAGGTGATAAACTCACATATTTGGCAATATACAGGGATATGGATCAGGACAATATTAAATTACTGCTGCATTTCCACAATTGAGGATTGTACATGTGTTGTATGTCCGGCGCTCCCTTCTCGCTCCGCCTGCCAGCTGCACGCGCGCCTGTGTATCATTCTGCTAGCTTCGACGCGCAGCCCTCAGTGCGCGTGCCTGACCATCGAGTGTACTATAAATAGGAGCTCCCTGTCTGCTCACTTGCCCACTTGCCCCGGTGTCCAGCTCCAGAATACACCCTACGTCGAGCACGGAGGCTACTCCTCTTGAAAATGTGCTTCGACCAGGTGGACTGAATTTCTGGCAGTACGAGGTTTCACCTCTGGTCACCGCTCCCTTACCTGTTTCCGCTGCCTATGTTCCGTAATTCTTTTACAAGCCATTTTCATTCCCTAATTTATGCAAGCTCCCTTAGTTTCGCTAGGTGGAATTTCTTCAATCAATTGAACTTGCTTTTTAGGAATTCAGGCACTTCAACAAACAAGGACTCTCATAAACATTAATGTTAGTGTGCCAGATAGTTCTCGACTATCAACGTGTCAATTCACAAAGACTATCTTTTCAAGATAGAAGTGTATATAAAGACTGCAAACCTGTACATATTGTATAAAGACAGACTTTTCTCAAGATTCAATATTCCTTTTTGCTTCAAAATAAATTTCAGTTATTTGTGTAAATATCATAAAGTGAAGCAAATAAAAGTTGTGTTCTGTAAACTTCAACCTTGGTTACAACACATGGAACTGGAATCACTTATTATAATTAAAAATAAAACTGAGTTTATGACTAAATTTACGTCACAATGAACAATCATTGACGTCTTTTAATTTAACAAAAGAAATATATCGTGAGATTTGCGGTACAAAAAAAAAGGAAAATTTAAACAAAAAAAGCTATTGGCATGAACTTGAAGTGAGATGTGATATCGCCGCTGATTACACTCTTCTTCATGTTATGAATGCATAACATGTCTGATGCTTTAATTACCTGTTGTCTGCATACACCGCTGTTGAACTTGAAAATTCTTGGGAAAACCTGTGAGCTGAAGTCGGGAGCCGTCTGTTGTAATCTTCTTATATAATAAGGAGTTGGCCTACATACCATGTACGCGTGTAGGGAGCTCCAATGTAATTACGTCCACTCAATATATTATAATTGAAAAATATTATTGAAACATTTTGTGAAGTCCATCCTCACAAGAAGATGATGTTTCTTTATCAGCATAGTACCCGTCTCTGCTCGGATACAAGCACCACTTGTAGACCTCCTCGATTATTACCGGACCTCTTGAAAACACAACTCTTAGCTCTGACCATCACACTAAGACCACTTCTTCCATTTGATACATCAGACTGTTACATATGATCTCCACAATATCAACTGCTTATGAACTGAGTAAGAACAGAATAATGAACTGAATACCTCTCCCTACCGTAGCATCACCTTATATCACCTCGCGATGACGACTCATCTCCCCACTCACTGTTCATCCCTTCCACTTCCACATACAGTAGCTGGCGAATACTGACACTTGGTCGCAATCACGTGCTCACGCACTGATGTCATCAGTCATGTGTCGTCTAAGCGTACCCAAGCGGTCCGAGAATGACTATGCCGAATGCGTCACCGGGAAAACTCCTTGCACAGTTAAACATAGCCTCGATTGCAAAATACTATGCCAGCTCATCTAGCCAAAGTTACAAGCCACAGCATGACAATATGAAACCAACAAATCTCACTTACTACAATACAGAATAATTACGAACAAATTTCACTTAACCTATGATTAAATACAATAATATACGTGATACCTAATTATTACAGTCTAAATGATGAGAAACAGAATATATAAAATCTAATGAATCGGGTTAATAATAATAATAATAATAATAATAATAAATACTGAATGGAATCTGTAACCCTGTTGTACGGTTACAGAACGCCTCCCTCATGAATTAATCGATTAAATGAATCGATTGATTCATGAAATATATACATCATCACTTGAAATCGAGTACACCATATATACATGTATAAAATGCCCATTACAAATTGGTTACATGTTATCATCCATCTGGATGTTCGTTGTTACACATATAAAACATTGATCAATTATCATTTTCACTTTGATTATACAGTATTATTTACATACAGATTACATTTCTTTCTCACTTCTGTCGTTTCAAACGTTCATTGAGTGTTCAAAAGTAATTCTCGAAGACATTTCATTATATACACTTTCTCCAAGCACTGGAGTTTATTGCACTGCCGTGCTTCACTTATTATCACAACACACGCTAATTTCACTGAAGTCCTGTTCGCAATGCCAGCTTCATAAAACATAGTGAATTAACATAATAATGAAAATTAATCAACAAACTCACATGATATATTTCTTAAGATTTCTTATATTGTATGTGCCTACGATATTTCCTTCCTTGTCTTCTAATGAATAAGCACATTTCCCAATCTGTTTCACTACGGTGAAGTATCCCTGATATAACAAGAAAAACTTAGAAAATTGACCAGCTTCTGCTGATGACGGGAGTGGCACTCTGAGTAAAACCTTGTCACCAATTTCAAATTCATCCAATATAGCCTTTTTCTGCTGGCGAATACGTTTATCTCCTGCTTTCTTTAAATTCTCCCTAGCCAGCTGGATATAAAAATCCTTAGTTTTCTCCTCTCCCAAGTCCAAACCTAACATACTCGCAATTTCATCAGTAGGCTTCCTGCCGTGATGAATTTCATAGGGCGTAAATCCAGTGGACTCGTGCAACGTGATGTTACACCAACGTTCGACATTACCCAACTGTGAAAACCACGAGTTGTGTTTGTCATGCACATATGCCCTAAATATACGTCCTATTTCACGCATCGTTCTTTCAACCATATTGCTTTGCGGGCAACGTACCGATGAAAATATAGTTTTGATCCCCAGTTCATTTAGTTTGGTATTCCAGATCTTCGAAATAAACTGGCTGCCATGATCAGATAATATTCTGAGGGGACATCCGAACTCAGGAATATATCTGTCCACGACCTGTTTGAGACAACCCCTCCCAGTAGCTTTCCTCAATGGGTACATCTTGACATATTTGCTGAAGGCATCAATCAAGACAAAAACAAATTGGTAACCATATCTGGATTTAACTAACGGTCCAAACAGATCAACACTAATCAGCTTCCCGGGTCTGTCAACAATAACAGCCTGCCTGGGCCCCTCTAGAAGTCTAGTCGGGTGCTTAGAGCGTTGGCAGAGATCACACGTAGCGAGTATTTTCCTCACGTGCCTTCCCATATTCCTCCACACAAAGTTACCCTGAATAGCATATAAGACCTTATTTGCTCCAAAATGACCCAGCTCCTTATGATAAAACCAAATCATATCCTCTTGCAGGGCTTTAGGTACACATACATTGAACTTCCCAGAATAACATTTCCGAGTGAGAAAACCATTACATAACTTATACGTAAGTTTACCGTTCACTAGAACAGTACCTGGTTCCTTATCTCTAAGCGAGGTCAACAGTCCCGCCAACTCTTCTTCTCTTTCCTGCTCGGACAACAGATAACGAAGTCTATCTCTTTCTGCAGTATTATCAGTCATCGAGCCAACACAAATCAAAATACCTTCTTTCACCTCTAAAGAGACAGTATTTTCCTCCTTAGGGAGATACCTGCTGAGAAAGTCAGCCATAACATTATCTTTCCCTTTAATATGACGTATCTTAAAATCATATTCACTTATGGCTAAAATCCAACGAGTCATACGATTACTAGTTAGTTTATAAGTATTTAAGAATACCAAGGCCTGATGGTCAGTCCATATCTCGAATTTATTACCTAAAACATACATTCTAAACTTACTTAATGAATACATGATTGCAAGAAATTCAATCTCAGTGATCGTATATCTCTTTTCTGCCATACTGAGCCCACGACTTGCCAAGGAAACTATGCCTAAATTGCCGTTATCATCTCTCTGACATAAACATCCAGCAACTCCCTTCTCTGAACCATCAGTCATGAGAATAAATTCACGATCTGACATAGGATATCTCAACATAACAGCTTCATTAAATCCATCCTTCAACTTCTGGAAAGCCTCATCATGTTCTTTCCTCCACTTCCACTTCGCACCTCCTTTCAATAGCTCACGAAACGGCTCTAACAGCGCAGAATATTTACCCACAAAACGTCGAAAGTAATTACACATTCCCAGAAAAGATTTCAATTGCTTAACATTACGTGGAGTAGGAGTGTTGTTTATCTTGTCTAATCTCGTCTGTTCCGGTTTTACCCCCTGTTCAGATACAGTGTGTCCCAAAAATGTGATCTGTTGTGAACACAATGTCGATTTACTCAGTTTTAATGTAAATCCCCCTTCCCTGATTTTATGTAGAACAATCTGTAAGTGTTTCATGTGTTCCTCAAACGTGTGGGATGCTATAACAATGTCGTCGATGTACATGGTCACAAAACTATCCGTATCTCTCCCTAATACTTTATTCATGGCTCTAACTAATGCTGCAGATGAAGTACGGGTCCCAAAAGGCACCCTGGCGAACTGATACAAGCAATTCTTGTATGCAAAAGCCGTAAGTGGACGGTCACTTTCTCTAAGTGGAATCTGCCAGAAAGATGACGACAAATCAAAAGTAGAAAACCATTTTCTACCTTCAAAACGTTGAATAAGTTCCTCTACCGTCTCCGCCCTTTGCTGATCGGCTTCTATCCTCATATTCATTAATCTGCCATCAATGCACAGTCTTACCGTGTTATCCTTCTTAGGTATAATAACAAGTGGATTTAAATTAGGACTACATGATGGTTCAATTATATTATAATCTAGCATAATGTCAATCTGCTCTTCAACAGCGCTAGCGTATTTTAACGGAATGGGATATTTCGGTCCTACAAAAGTTGAGTTATCAATAACATTAAATTTGTGTTCGTAAAGATGTGTTCTACCAGGCCGATCGCTAAAAACATCACTATGTGATATCAATAATTCACACAATTCGTCCTTCTGACTTTCCGCTAAATTACATTTCTCCACTGTCTCATACAATTCATCTCTAGAATCTCTCTGTATGGACACATGGCAGACATCAATATTTTTCCTAATATTAGGAATTTCACAAGATCCTTCCGTACTAGAACACACTTTATTCGCACTAATTTCTGACAAAACATCATATGGTAAACTGACTTCCCTGCTACTCTTTCCCCAAATAAGATTGACATTACACAGATCAAAATTTAATTTAGCCTTGTGACACGTTAACCAGTCGGTACCTAAAATAACGGCATAAACTAAATTAGGCACTACTAAGCATGGTTGGAAAATACATTCTCCACTTATGCTAATGGGGACAGCTATTTGTTTATTCACTCTTTGAGACTTGTTTCCAACAGCTGTTACGATGAACGTATTCCTCACTGGAATTTCCGCTACCTCATACTTCTCTCTTAAAACTTCCTCATACAGCTTGGAATTTACACATGACTTCTCACTACCAGAGTCCAACAAAATCTTAACTTTTCTGCCCCATATCAGCAGTTCAATCGTCGGTGTAACAGTAACACTACTTAAATTATCCTCATTACTTAATATAAGATCACTTAACAAATCTTGCCTTATATCTAAATTTAAATTACACTTATAAAATGTATTGTCTACGATTAAGTCGTCACTTAAAACATTTGAATTATTGCTACTTAGGTCACAATCATGTTCACTTACAACTATAGGCTGGTCGACATTAACATGCTTATCTACCTTATACGTGAACTCACCATTTACGGACTGTCTCAGTGACCTGTTTATACAGTCCGTTGCGCGCTTAAAGTACTTGGTTCGGTTACGACTTGTTGGTTACACACCTCAGTCGGCCTCCCCTGTTGCCTATTTCCTCTAGCGTCATTATTATTATTATTATGGCCTGTATTCTCCCGCCTCCCAGCTTCTGGTTGATTACCATAATCACGCCTCCCAGTCCTGAAATTTTCCGAACTATTTTGATAATTTCTCTCCCTGTGGAAATTATTATTAGGTCTCTCCTGATATTCTCTTCTGTAGTTACGACTATTCATAGTCCTGTCCTGATTATTAGATTGGTTACCCCTTCCTTCTACATTCCTATTTAGTGTCCTACTATTATTCAAGCTACTACCTAAAGCATCAAAACTTTCCAACAAAATCTCCATTTCCTTAATAGTCTCCACTCTTTGCATACAAACAGCTTCTCTTATTCTGTCGGGATAGTGCTTAGCCATAAGTCTAACTATATCAGCCTCAGGTCCAATACATTCTAAATTTCTCCACACCAAAACATGAGCCAAAAAGTATTCAGTCATTCTAACACCCTCGTTAGAATTATACCTGCCAAACATTACTCTCTCTCTCTCTCTACTCTGAACACCTTCACTCCAAAATTTAGCCATGAATTTCTCCTTAAATTCAGTTAGACTAGACATCGAGCTTTTATATACTTGAAACCAAGACTTAGTCTCTCCTACGAAAGCATTAGATAAGATCTCCAATACAGTTTCCCAGCTAATAATATTGTCTCTTAATTGAACAGCAAATTTCTTCTCTACTACTCTCATAAATTCCATCGGGTTAAATTCTTTCCCAGAAAACTTAGGTAAATCATGATCTCTAGTGATTAAACCATTATTTACAATTATTTCACGTACATTCTTACTATCACGCACTTCTTGCTGGAGTACTCTCTGGCAACTCAGAAATTTTTCTTCCACTGTTTCCTCAGTCTTTTCTTGAATTTTTCTTAAATCCTCCAACTTTTTTTTCGATTCTCTCACCTTCTGTGATAATGATTTCTGCTCACTCCCTAGATCACCTACTTCTCCAAGTTTTCTTTCCACAAGTTCTACCCTACTAATACATTTCCTAGTTTCTTGCCCCACTGTATTGGTTATCTTTTCAAACCTTTCTTCTACTAACTCATTGATTTCTCCTTTATTAGACTCGATCTTGGCGCCTAATTCATCAATCTGTTTGATGCATGTCTCACTAATTTGCTCTATTTCCGTATGGAGATTGCTCCGACCCAATTCCATCTCCACTCTGATGTCACTACACTCCCTATTTACCTTACTTTCTAAATTATTAATTTGCTTACTTATTTCTAACACCTTATGATCTATCTTATTACTAACATCATCAATCTTCTTATTAATACTATTTATGACCTTACTCTGAGCTTCAATTTTCCCACTCATAATATTATTCTGAGATTCAATTTTCTCACTAATGACCGCCTCAATTTTCTCACTCATAATATTATTCTGAGATTCAATTTTCTCACTAATGACCGTTTCAATTTTCTCACTCATAATATTATTCTGAGATTCAATTTTCTCACTAATAACCGTTTCAATTTTCTCACTCATAATAATATTCTGAGATTCAATTTTCTCACTAATGATATTATTCTGCTCAGTCATTTTGGACATCAGCAAATTAAATAAACCCAGGTCAATCACCCCTTTACTTTGATCTTGCGTGACAGCGTTTTCCTCAGTTTCTACTATTTTCTGACTTTCAGCAGGTCCCACCTTAGTCACCAACTTCCTATTTATGTTACCACCTGGGATTTCCTTGGACACAATAACCTCAGCCTCATCACCTGACTGCATATTGCTATCCTTGTCCATCTTCGGTTTCCTACTAATTTTTCGCGATCTCAAAGCTATTTCCCCTTGCAATTCCTCTGACATTACCCCTTAAATACAAACTTCAACAAAATGACCTTTCTAACATTACTCGGTGAATTTAACATGTGCGTACTCATTAAAAGAACTGATCCATGTATATTGCCATTCAGAAACACTTTTTCTGAACCTTTCGAGCCCCACGTTGGGCGCCACGTTGTGGCTACTCTGACCACTACTCTTATACCTTCATATCTTCCACACAATATAAATAACATTTGTTTGAGCGCCAGTTGCTTTTTTTAAGAAAAACAACAAAATTCGGTAGAGCATACCTCTTATATCAATTATCTCAAGGCGTGAGGTGATAAACTCACATATTTGGCAATATACAGGGATATGGATCAGGACAATATTAAATTACTGCTGCATTTCCACAATTGAGGATTGTACATGGAACTGGAATCACTTATTATAATTAAAAATAAAACTGAGTTTATGACTAAATTTACGTCACAATGAACAATCATTGACGTCTTTTAATTTAACAAAAGAAATATATCGTGAGATTTGCGGTACAAAAAAAAAAGGAAAATTTAAACAAAAAAAGCTATTGGCATGAACTTGAAGTGAGATGTGATATCGCCGCTGATTACACTCTTCTTCATGTTATGAATGCATAACATGTCTGATGCTTTAATTACCTGTTGTCTGCATACACCGCTGTTGAACTTGAAAATTCTTGGGAAAACCTGTGAGCTGAAGTCGGGAGCCGTCTGTTGTAATCTTCTTATATAATAAGGAGTTGGCCTACATACCATGTACGCGTGTAGGGAGCTCCAATGTAATTACGTCCACTCAATATATTTTAAATAATTGAAAAATATTATTGAAACATTTTGTGAAGTCCATCCTCACAAGAAGATGATGTTTCTTTATCAGCATAGTACCCGTCTCTGCTCGGATACAAGCACCACTTGTAGACCTCCTCGATTATTACCGGACCTCTTGAAAACACAACTCTTAGCTCTGACCATCACACTAAGACCACTTCTTCCATTTGATACATCAGACTGTTACATATGATCTCCACAATATCAACTGCTTATGAACTGAGTAAGAACAGAATAATGAACTGAATACCTCTCCCTACCGTAGCATCACCTTATATCACCTCGCGATGACGACTCATCTCCCCACTCACTGTTCATCCCTTCCACTTCCACATACAGTAGCTGGCGAATACTGACACTTGGTCGCAATCACGTGCTCACGCACTGATGTCATCAGTCATGTGTCGTCTAAGCGTACCCAAGCGGTCCGAGAATGACTATGCCGAATGCGTCACCGGGAAAACTCCTTGCACAGTTAAACATAGCCTCGATTGCAAAATACTATGCCAGCTCATCTAGCCAAAGTTACAAGCCACAGCATGACAATATGAAACCAACAAATCTCACTTACTACAATACAGAATAATTACGAACAAATTTCACTTAACCTATGATTAAATACAATAATATACGTGATACCTAATTATTACAGTCTAAATGATGAGAAACAGAATATATAAAATCTAATGAATCGGGTTAATAATAATAATAATAATAATAATAATAAATACTGAATGGAATCTGTAACCCTGTTGTACGGTTACAGTGCATAACATTGATCAACAATAACATTACATTGACCATTGTTTATTGTGATGTTCTTTGTCTCTTATGCTGCCTCTCAACTCCGATAGATGGGATTACTGCTGCGTACCAGCCTGACTGAATAATGGCGGGAAATAGCCGGGGAGTTAGAAAACTTTCTTCTTTAGCATGCCATTCCTCTGGTTCATACATTTTCTGATACAGCTGGTACGTAACACACTGGTTCATCATAGTATTTCAGGTATTCGATCCCTACTCTGACGCGCTGTTTTGAATGAGCAGTGTACTTACTTACGGCAGAGCCTCACTTAGTAGTAGTAGTAGTAGTAGTAGTAGTAGTAGTAGTAGTAGTAGTAGTAGTAGTATGGCCTGGTCTAGAATAACAATTTAGACCTTTTCCAAATTATAGCACCACAATATTCACTAAATAACTCAAAATTCAACTCTGAAAAGAGCCGTTTCTTAAGAAAAGCTTCTTTCTCTTCACTTTTATTAAATTCTACATTCAATTTATTCCAGACTAGCAGTGAAGAGGGGGTTTCTCTTCTGGCTTGGAGGAAAAATTTGCCTTCAAGTCAGATAGATTTTTCCGCCACCAGTGTAGTGAATTGATATTTTCCGACTCATCGGGTACTCCTAGGAAACAGAATAGTAATTGGGCATAGTTTTTGCCCTGGGAGTCTCCACTATTCGACCCTCTCCCCGCCGATGAGAACCGAAGAGTGTTCACGGATCACGGCTGTCTGCGGTTTGGTCATTGGACTGTTAGATAGGCAGCGTAGTCCTGTTCGTTAAAAATGAGAAAATGTGTGGTGTTTCATTTGAACGAGTATTTCGTAATATGAAAGCATTGCTTTTAATCGCGCCATTCCTATTGACGTCATTGTATGTTCATTTCAGTTGGGAAAACCAGTAAGACAGTCTTTCTGAGGATGTAAAAAGGCATTATGATGAAAACATCCCAACCTGATTGTGACTGATGGTGTGAAATTGGGTCTACCATTACAGTGAAAATTCCCTCTGTCTTCATATGAGAAAAGATGTTTGGTGACCTCCCGTCGCGTTTTTAGGGTAACGTTAAGAGCTATACAATTTAAGACAATCTTGCTCACAACGTGTACACAACCTAACCTAGAATTCTGTATGCAATGTAGAATTCCGTAGCGAAGCACGGGTACATCAGCTAGTAAATAAATAAATAAATAAATAAATAAATAAATAAATAAATAAATAAATAAATAAATAAATAAATAAATAAATAAATAAATATTTTAATAAATAAATAAAACAAGCGATTAATCAGTAAATGACTCTTCCTAGACCTGTGTATGATCAACGACCTGGCTTATCCACATACGTAATTATTTCTGTGTAGAAGATAAGCAATGTTTTACATGGTGAAGATTCCGTAATCCTCTACACTATTCTATGTGAGGTTTTTAAAACTTTCTTTCGGTTCTATCTTTCTTTTTCTGTTGGACGATAAAGCTACAAACATTTGCCTTCTGCTTGAAAAGGAACAGAACAAAGCGATGTCCCGTCTGAAACGATGCCATGTGAGCAAGACTTCATTTACGACAACGGAAAAAAACGTTCCAGCCAGTAATTCACTGCTTAACTCATTAATAATAACGTTTTATTGTTCTTCTAGGGACTGGGGAAGTAACTGCAATTTCAGGGATAGTTCACTCCCCCCCCCCACCCCAATTGCAAAGAATGTAGTACACAGCTGTATATTAAGAATATAATTATTTTATAATAGCAGTTGTATTATATGCACAGTGTAACTTAATTTCATGCAATAAAAATGTCAGCGTATGGAGACCACACATGATAAATAGCGCCTTCGTATCATACAGCAGAAGTTATAATTTGAAGAATCAAAGAAACGGAGCTACACTACATTGTTAGCCACGCATCACGGCGAAATAGGTACCCTAAGATGGCAGCACTACTGCTTCACCTGGTGACGTCATACCGACCGTTTTTTAGAATTTGCTTTACGTCGTACTGACATCTTATGGCGACGATGGGGTAGGAAAAGGCTAGGAGTGGGAAGGAAGCGACCGTGGCCTTAATTAAGGAACAGCTCCGGAATTGACCCGGTGGGTTACGTGAATGATTGTGATCCACGAAAGATCACTGCAATATTTGTCACAAATGGAAGATAATAATTGCTTTCACTGAAATAAAGTCTCAAATCGGCGGTTGATTAAGAAATAATACGAAATATTTTATTTTAGAGAATACATACTTTACTGCCTTACAACTACTATTTCTACTACGTCGCAGAGCTTCCGTAAGTGTTTTATTTGTGTAACATTGTCGTGTGTGATGTATTTGCTCACTGAAGTTCTTTAGTGTCGTTTTATTGATTTCTCTCATTCGAGGTACTTTGAAGGGCTGTCACTTCATGTGCCTTAACTTATTCATGAAACGATTTATTGGTCCAGGGATCAAGCTATTTTCCTTTTAAAAATATATACATGGTGAAGCGAATAAAAAAAAAAGTCTCTCACAAAAGTTCACCCTGCGAGTATATCCGGGAAATAAAGGTCGTTGAAGAGTGGCAATCTGGCAACACTGCAACTACATGTAGGTTAACTACCTCTGTCAGCACAAATTGGTCGTGCTGTACAGTTGGAGCAGTGAATAAAGTTTTGGGTTGGCGTGCAGGAGGTCGAGGGATCGATCCTGGGTTGATGCGTATGTTTTTTATTTCGTAATCGTCAACAGCGATTGCAGCGGGACCTCTAGAAACCATTTGCACTTACTACGATCCTAGAAATGGACGAACATTCGTTTCCATGGGTCAGCTTTGAAAGACGCCCTTTCCACGTCGTGGGCGTGAATTTATTCGCACCACTTCACCTACTACATGCGTTACGTGT
Organism: Anabrus simplex; assembly: GCF_040414725.1. Classification (NCBI taxonomy): domain Eukaryota; kingdom Metazoa; phylum Arthropoda; class Insecta; order Orthoptera; family Tettigoniidae; genus Anabrus; species Anabrus simplex. The sequence goes on from NC_090265.1 coordinate 1,378,067,604, forward strand.
TCAGCGTTACTGAATTTTGTAAATGTAGGACACATGTGACCTAAGAAACGGTGCCTTACTGTATTACAGTATGTAATGTCCAATGGACATTAGCAAATGAAAAAAGCGCCTCAACCCAGGATCGAACCCTCGACCTCATGCATGCTAACCCAAAACTATATCCACTGCACCAGCTTTACATCACGACTAATACGTGCTGACAGAGGTAGTTACCCTACATGTGGCTACAGTGTTGCCAGATTGACACTCTTCAACGTTCTTTTTCTGCCGGATACACTCGCAGAACGGTCTTTTGTGAGACATTATTTTTAATTGCTGGCATGTGAGGAGTCGCGCTGCGACGCCCGAGTGCGCGAATTTCGCTTCACCCTGTATACATATACCGGTATGTATCGGTCCAGGGATCATGCTATTTTTCTTTCAACAAAATACCCGCGCTGTACGTACGAACAAAGATAATGAGAACTCACAGGCATAGCACACCCATTCATCGTTGCCAACCCTGGACCTCAAGAAAGAAACAAAAGACGACGCGAGCAGCGGAATGCAAAATAATGGAGTCCTGTTTACAGCCCGTAAGTACGTATACATATTTCTCGCTAGTAACGACGGTATTTCTTAATCAACCTCCGATTTGAGACTTATTTGAGTAAAATCAATGATTATCTTCCATTTGTGATAAATATTACAGTGATATTTCGTGGATCACAATCATTCACATAACCGGCCTGGTGTGAAAATGGGAAACTAAGGAATGCCATCTTCAGAGCTGCGGACAGTGGGGTTCGAACCCACTACCTCCCGAATGCAAGCTCATAGCTACGTGACCCAAACCGCGCGGTCACTTGCTCGGTACATCATACCGAAGTCCGACTATTGTTAGATAACAAGGCCCGGAAAACATTTATAAGACTGACGCGGAATTGCCCTTGTTAATGAACAGGATAACTGCCCATCACAGGAAATGCTGGAAACCGTGACGGTTGCTGTCACGTGCCTGCGCATGCGCATCTCTGGACGCTTTAACGCAGGCACAAAAGTAAATTTATAAGCATACAGATGCAGGTCTTGTTTGATAATGTTTCGACACGACGATCTCTTAACTCCCACCTGCATAGATAAACGGCCTTGAGATTTCGTCGGACTTCATACCAGGTTTTCCTTCACTCGAACAATGTTTTCTGGTGTTCGAACTCTTTTAGGATAGTTACGGTTTTCATTCGCTACAGAGCCCGTTTCGCGCCATTCTGCCACCAAGTTTTGCATTGCAGGCTTTGTTGGAGGTTTTGCCAAAACGCTTTCAGTCTTAAACTCTTGCGCAAACAGCTCCACACAGGCTTTCCATGAATCGTGCTTCGCATAACACTCGACAATGAGCACGCTCCTCTCGCTCACACATAAATCAAATGAAATGGTGTACGACTTTTAGAGCCGGGAGTGTCCGAGGACATGTTCTGCTCGCCAGATGCAGGTCTTTTGAATAGTCTCCCATAGGCGACCTGCACGTGGTGATGAGGATGAAATGATGATGAAGACGACACATACACGCAGCCCCCGTGCCAGCAAAATAAACCAATTATGGTTAAAATTCCCGACCCTGCCAGGAATCGAACCCGGGACCCCTGTGACCAAAGGCCAGCACGCTAACCATTTAGCCATGGAGCCGGACACTCACATATAATGACAAAGCGACGTACTCGGGACAAAGCATGCGGGAGAAATATATTTGACATCTTTCTGAATCTATGAACTTGATGCGGTAACGAATTTATTATAATCTGTTTTAAATCCATTCTTTTACATAAAAATTAGATCTCCTGGCGGGTAAAAATAACTTGGAATACTATCGCCAGAAAAACCTGGGCACCAAACTCGTATTTCCAGTCGTCATGGTGACCTGGCACCCGAAATTTTTCTAGGCCTGCTCATGACTCTTTTATTATTATTATTATTATTATTATTATTATTATTATTATTATTATTATTATTATTATTATTATTATTATTTGCGCTACCTATCGCTGACGAGTTACTGAACATGACCATGTCAGGGACGCTCACCGTTCATGGACTTAGCAATAGTAAGTTCCTTCATCATCATCATCACCATCTGTTTAACCTCCAGGGTCGGCTTTTCCCTCGGACACAGCGAGGGATCCCACCTCTACCGCCTCAAGGCAGTGTCCTGGAGCTTCAGACTCTTGGTCGGGGATACAACTGGGGAGAATGACCAGTACCTCGCCCAGGCGGCCTCACCTGCTATGCTGAACAGGGGCCTTGTGGAGGGATGGGGAAGATTGGAAGGGATAGGCAAGGAAGAGGGAAGGAAGCGGCCGTGGCCTTATGTTAGGTACCAACCCGGCATTCGCCTGGAGGAGAAGTGGGAAACCACGGAAAACCACTTCCAGGATGGCTGAGGTGGGAATCGAACCCACCTCTACTCAGTTGACCTCCCGAGGCTGAGTGGACCCCGTTCCAGCCCTCATACCACTTTTCAAATTTCGTGGCAGAGCCGGGAATCGAACCCGGGCCTCCGGGGGTGGCAGCTAATCACGCTAACCACTACACCACAGAGGCGGACTAAGTTCCTTCAAATATCCGTTATCATTGCTCACACGGCAAAACGATACGAGACATAAAATATAGATGATTGCATTTTTACAACTTTTGCTTTGTAGGCTACATATGTTACATAGAACTATTTTCGGGGATAATTGGTCTTTTGTGAAAAATATAATAACTACGATTATTGCCGTTATAATATTTCCTCGTGCGCATACCTGCCAACTTTACAAAACCAAAAATCAGGATATGAAAATCAGGAAAAATCAGGAGATACAATTGATCAAAACTGCTTATTCTACATGTCTTGCACAATAGTACTACAATATATTTATAATACTTATTGTCTCAAAGCCCGATTATAGCTATACGAGGCTACAAGGCTAAAAATTACACGTCTCTATTCCCTCACAGAAAGTATGTGAGTGAGATGATCAGTCCCTGATAAGCCTGCTGAAAATAGTATGAACGCATGTGTGAATCAGTCATGCACTTAGATGCCATTAGGCTACTTAGCAAATGCATAGAGTAATAAATTGCACCAAGTGCCCGTGCGATTATGCAAAGCGCAATGCTATTTGGATCAAATAACTAGCTGATGAACCCGTGCTTCACTACGGAATTCTCAGAAAGACTGTCCTTATAGTTTTCCCAACTAAAGTCAACATAGGTCATTACAATGACGCCAATATGAATGTTGCGGTAAAAAGCAATGTTGTCATATGAAATATTCGATAAAATGAAAACAGCAAATTTTCTCACTTTTAGCGAAATGTACTACGGTGTCGATCTAACAGTTCAAAAGTTTCAGAGCTAGAATGACCAGGCTGCAGACAGCCACGAATACTCCTGTGTAAACATTCCGTTTAAGTGTGCACACTGCTCATTCCATTCACTGCCTCAGAGTAAGGATTGAATAGCTGGAATACTATGCTGATCCAGTGTGTTACGTAACAGTAGTATCAGAAAATTTATAAACCAGAGGAATGGCATGCTAAAGAAGAGAGAGATCTAACTCCCCACTCTCCAGCTACTTCCCGCCAATATTCAGGCAGGCTGTTATACTCAATACGCAGCAGTAATCCTATCGGAGATAAATGGCAGCAGAATACACAAAGCACATCACAACAAACAATGGTCAATGTTATGTTATTGCTGATCAATTTTATGAGCTTTCTATATTGGAGGCCTTCACACTTAGTTTTCTTCCAAATCTGTGATTTAGGCTGATTCTCCACGAGCAGGTAAAACGCCGCTGTTCGCCCGCTACAAACCCGCTTACGGAACAGAACTATGGGGTATTTGTAGAGCTGTCTACACGGGCGGTTTGCACGCCGCGGGTGGACGCGTCCATGAGCGGGCAGGCGGGTCTAACGCCAGCAGAGGCGTCATTCTCGCTAGCGGTAGAACAGCGAGTCATACTCCACATGGCGGCAGTGAGCAGTTCACCCGCCTCTGTCACACGATAGGAACTGCCTGAAGTGTAGTATATTCTTTACTAGCTGTTGTACCTGTGCTTCGCTACGGAATTCTACATTGTATACATAAGGATAGGTTAGGTAGTGTACACGTTGTGAGCAAGATTGTATCAAATTCCATAGCTCCTAACGTTACCCTAGAAACGCGACGGGAAAGTCATCAAACGTCTTTTCCCATATGAAGACTGGGTTAGGGAATATTCATTGTAACGATAGGCCCGCTTGCCTACCATCAGTCACAATCAGGTTGGGGAGTTTAGATTATAATGGCAGACACTGCCTTTTTACATCCTCGGAAAGACTGTCTTAGTCATTTTCCCAACTGAAATTAACATAGGTCATTACAATGATGTCAGTAGGAATGGCGCGATTAAAAGCAATGTTTTCATATGAAATACTCGATCAAATGAAAAACCACGCATTTTCTCACTTTTAACGAACAGTACTACGCTGCCGATCAAACAATCCAAATTTTCAGAGCCTGAATGACCAAGCCGCAGACAGCCATGATCCGTGAACACTCTTCATCTTTTTTTCGGCGGGGATGGGGGAGGGTCGAATAGTGGAGAGTTCCAGGGCAAAAACTATGCCCTTTTACTAATATGTTTCCTAGGAATACACGATGAATCGGAAAATCTTAATTCATTACACTGGCGGGGGAAGAAACTATCTGACTTGGAGGCAAATTCTTCGTCAAAGCCAGAGGAGAAAGCCCCTCTTCACGGCTAATTTGGAATAAAATGAATATTGATTTAATAAAAGTGAAGCAGAAGAAGCTTTCCTTACGAAACGGCTCTTTTCAGGGTTGAATTTTGAATTATTTAGTGAATTGTGGTTCTATAATTTGGAGTAGGCCTAAACTGTAGTAATTCTTTGCTTTTGTTTTGCAAGTTGCTTTACGTCGCACCGACACAGATAGGTCTTATGGCGACGATGGGACAGAAAAGGGCTAGGAGTGGGAAGGAAGCGGCCGTGGCCTTAATTAAAGTACAGCCCCAGCAAATTGTAATCCTAGACCAGGTCATACTACTGCTGCTACTACTACTACTACTAAGTGAGCCTCTAACTTAAATTGTCCAGTGGTGAGCCGATTCGATAACGCAGGTTGAGTCCACCAACGTCTTTTCTTACCAGGTTTATTTTTTAATATTGCTAATTACTGTAGGTGAACAGCTCCGACAACACAACCTATTCGTACGACATCCATCATTATAGTATGGCAGGTTTATCGCTGGTGGAGAATGGCTGCGTGTGTCGCCGGCGTTTTTGGCGCTGTTTACAGGCATCAATTCAACCGCTCGTGTAGAATAGGCAAAAAGTTTGAGCTGTCAGGCGGGCGAACAGCGGCGTTTTACCTGCTCGTGGAGAATCAGCCTTAGAGCATCTAATGTCAAGTGAATCCTCCTTTCTTTCATGACAATCTCTTGTGTTATTTAAGCAATTGTTCCTTCATGACTTTTTTCTCATTCTTATAATTATCTTCACAATTTAATCACCATCACCACCAATATTATAGTAGTCGGTACGGTAAAACTTAATAACACATAAATAATAGGAAATTGTATTCTCTGTAACTTTTGTTATGTAGTACTTTTCAATATGACCAGTAAGATAGGTAATTAAAAATTAAATTTTTGGCACCTTCCCCTAAACTACCATTTTGAACAGAGTAAATACAATTATTTATAGCGTACTCTGCAGTTCCTTATTTCGCGATTTTACATAAAATTCTGTTCACCTATTTTCACGTACCCCGGCGCTGATATGGACTTAGCAAAAAAATCTGAATGAATATCTCTATCATCATAGCCAGTACGGTAAAAATGTATAAGACGTAAATGATATGAAATTTTATAATATATAACTTTAGTTATGTAGTATTTATCGATAGGGCCAATAATAACAAATATTTGAGAATTAAATTTTAGGCCTTCCCCCAAACTACCATTTCACTCAGCGTGACTAAAATTATTTATGGCCTAGATTGTAGCGACTTATTCCTCGACGTTATATACCGATTTTCATTAAGTTCTTTTCAGCCGTTTTCTCGTGATGAGCGTGCGTGCGTACGTACGTACGTACGTACAGACAGACAGAAATTACGGAAAATTAAAACCTGCATATCCCCGGTACGCAAATATCATTCTTTTTAAATTCTGTGCAATGTACGGAGATATATTGATATATGGAGATAAATAAAAATTAGTCTGAATTGTCTCCAAATAGCTCGTAAAATCTCTATAAAAGTCACTAGTAGTTATAGTAGTTATCATTGAAATTCTGTCACTAAATTACTAAGAAACACTCAATATCTATCGACGAGTCTCTAGAATCGACCAAAGAGAATGGAATCGACTAGACTGATGTGAACGAACACCAACATAGAACGCGAGAACGAGACATTGACAATGGATACACGCGTCGCGATATAAAGGTTTCAATAAACATCGCACATTCGCGAACATTTCTCGCATTCATAAACGTCGATGTTTCGTTTGAAAGCGGCCAATGAGTGAAGGACTTTCGGCCACTGGCGTAAAAAAGCTGAAACTGCGGGATTTGAAAATAAATGTTTGAAGTTCACCAAAAAATAAGCTAAAATCGGGAGAAATAATAGAATAATCGGGAGGCGGGAAAAACTGTCGAAAATCGGGAGTCTCCCGCCTAAATCGGGAAAGTTGGCAGGTATGCTCGTGCGGTAAAAAGACACGAAACACGTGGTGTGTTGGAGGACTAGGAATATTGTACAATCTCAGTGTAGAGATTAGGATAATATGACACGAAATGATCGTCATTCATAACCACTAATAAAAATATTCCAAGGTAGAATTATTTATTTTTCTATATAGACTGTGCCAGTACAGTGATGAAAGAATGTGCTATTATAAGGTTATAACCTAATACTTCTATGGTATTTCCTATCATGTAATGCTATCGTGTCGATGGATTGCAGCGAGTCTGTTCCCTGAAGCAATCTCGTTAAAAGGTTTTGTAGAGCCTTTTACAACGATGTGTGGAGCTAATGTTCTTTCCTTCTTTCTAAGTGCTGAATGGGTAAAGTGGAATTAAAATCACGACAGAGATTAATCACTTGCCTATTGTGTAGTGCACAAGGGACTGTTAACAGATGTACTTGGCACCGTCTGTGGCTTCGAATACGTCGAGTCAACAGAAATGTCGCACTACAGCTCCTTCCTTTTTGGTGAGACAAAACTGAGTTTACGTAGCCATTTTATCGCCAGGTTTAAGATCTACTGATGTCTTCCCTCATTTTGTTCCAGTATTAAATTCAGTGTGGATTGCTGTAGGGCAAAATTAAACTGAAGTATATTGCCGCTTTAGAATGAAAGAAACGTGATGAAAAACCTCTCTCAAATATCTACACCAGGCAGTATTATAAAGAAAGAGCATGTAGGCTATTTGTCTGCATGTGAAGGCTAATCTCGGGAACTACTCAACCGATTTCAGTAATTTTCTCACAATCAGAAAGCTCACTGCTTACACAGTATTGCAGGCTATAATTATGCTAAATTATCACGACAGAAAGTAATTCATTTTGAAAGTAGAGTAAGTCGGAAATATTGTATATCCAGGAACGTTTAAAGAGAATACACTATTTGAACTGACAGTCCCGTTAGAAGGTGAGTACTGCCACATTGCCACCAACCGCACGATCCGTACGATCCCACAGCACGCTCTGAGATGAAAACACAACAAGCGTCACTGGTGGACGAGAAGAAGAAAGGCGTTCACTCACTACAGCACAGCTGGATAAAGGCCTAAATGGAAAATGAAGGGGCTTATCTTTGGAGCTAGAGGAGTCTCATTTAAGGTCACAGACTCCTTCCTCAAAGAGCCGGGATTCACACTCAAAGATCTAGAACATCTATCCCTTACGATTCTGGATGATTCATTGACCAGTTTATCTACACATTTGTAGTCTTGTTAGTTGCCTTTCAGTTTTAATAACCCTTTTTTAAAGTTTGTAATAATGTTTAAGTTATTTAGGTTTGATACTTTATCATTAATCTCGGACTATTTTCCTTTCAATGGAAATAAGTACTCGTTTTGCCTTCCACATTCATGTGGTATTCTAGAAATACGGATAGATGTGTCTATTTGACAAAAAATTCAAATTTTTACAAAAGGTTTCATATGCTTTCTTCTTTTTCTTTTTTACATCGCAGCGACACAAATAGGTCTTGTGGCGACGATGATATAGGAAAAGTGGGAAGGAAGCGCCCGTGGACTTAATTAAGGTACAGTACGCTGGTGTGAAAGTGAGAAACCACGGAAAACCATCTTCAGGGCTGCCGACAGTGGGATTTGAACCCACTATCTCCCGAATGAAAGCTGACAGCTACGTGACCCAAACCGCGCAGCCACCCTCTCGGTGGTCTTTCTTCCTACCAGTTTTCCAGGTAAACATATCTCTCTGCACGTTTATGCAGATTATGACCGATAAAAACCAAACTAATGGGTGAACTGTTAGTTATATCAAAATACTTTCTCAGTCATATTGCTCAACTTTCTTGACGTGTTCACTACCTCTCGAATATAAGACAGATTGTTAATGGGCTTCATGATCTAAAATGAAATCCATTCCAGCCTACAGGCGAGGATTACTATCCCGGGAATTGAACACGGCCTATTGGGAGGATTATTTTATTTATTTTAAATGATATTTGTTCGTGGCGTCGACCTCTATAGATCTTTTGCCACTACTTGCACCACATGAAAGGAACCTGGGTGTAGGTGGAATTGCGGAAATGTAAAGTGTTGAATGTGAGGCAAGGAACATTAAGGACGACACAAATACCCAGTCCCCAGGCCAGGGATATTAATAACTTGCAATTAAATACCCCTGTCCCGGCCAGGAATCGAGCCCGGGGCCGCCGGGTGACAGGCGGAGGCGTTGCCCCCTACACCGCGGGGTCGGGCTATTGGGAGGATACAGTGACGTTAAAATTCAAGTATCTACAGACAATTACATATATTTTTCCTTGTAATTCCTACAGTTTTCCAGATATGTTGTGTTTCTTCACTTTGTGAGACAAACTTTGTTAAAGTGATAGGCCGGAAAGAAACATGTGGGGAGGGGTGCAATGAAAGAAACTGTGGATGTTTAAGTTATTTAGGTTTTGTACTTTATCATTGTTCTAGGACTATTTTACTTTCGATGGAAATAAATGCTCGTGTTGTCTTCTAGATTCATGTGGTGTTTCAGAAATACGGATGGATGTCTCTTGTACGTTTGGTAATCCCAAAAGAGAATACACTACCCAATCTAGCTTTGGGAGAAACTTGACAGTGAGGGTGATCGGAGGTAAGTTGTTGTAGGACTATCCAGTACTGTTACCAGCGAATCCGATTTCCAATTCTCGTTTCAGTGCAAGCGGAGAAGTGGATACTGTTAGTTAATTATATTTTAATTCATATGTGAGGCGTATAACTGCCATAAAATTACAAGTCTTGTCATAGATATTTTACTTTCACACAAGACGGAGACGGCTTACAGATACTAGACTACCATGGTCAGCGTAACAGCTTTCTAGGTCGTATTGCTCGAGTTTCGTGGCGAGTTCACTACCTCTAAATATGATAGATCCTTGATGGGCTTCAAGAGCTGGATGAACTCCGAACTCCATTCTAGCCTACAGATCAGGATTAATATCACGGGAATCGAACTCAGGTCCCTTGCGATGATAAGCGAAACTGTCAGCAATTAATTTTACTACAGTATTACTGTATAAACATCTCTCTAGTACACCAGTGCTCAACTCGTCGATCACGATCGACTGGTCGACCGATACAACAATTCGATCTTCATTTCTTGAAATTCTCGATCATTCTTAACCTCGCCCTTGCTGACCGATCGATGTCAAGAATCGATATTCAATTCTCGGAATTCTCGGCCATTATTAACCTGGCGTTTGTCAATCTATCACTGTCTTTAGGCCAAGTTCCGTTTTGTATGTATGTAACATATGCATATTTTATTATGTACAGCAATTTATGTCTAATCAACGGAGATGGGAAAATGTCTGTTTAAGTAAAGCTTGCTCTTTCTCCATCCACCGTCCACAAATTGTAGCGACGCATTTTGAAAAACAAAAAAAAAAGCAACAATAATAATAGTTTTCCAAATTATAAACAGAAACAGAATTTTTTCTCGCGGGTCACTTCACTGTTCAATATCATGGGCTTACATTTCAGTTTGAAAAATGTGTAATGCAACAATATTGTTTCATATTGTTTGTGTGAAAAAAGGGCATGCAACATTTCACTGTGTCTACCCCTTACTTCCATTTCCAGATTTGGTGTCAGGGATGAGATGAGATGAAATTATGTGGCATGTTTTACATCCGGATGCCCTCCTTGTCCCAACCTCAGATGAAATAAATGAATGATGGTGAATGAAAGAGGGTAAGGAGGTGGAAGAAATCGGCCAGTCGGCAGTAGCCTATGGATAGGAACTGTCCCAGCATTTGCCTGTAAGCGTAAACTAAAAATCACAAATAATCATTCTTAGGACAGCCGACGGTGGGGTCCGAACCCACTGATCTGAACGCAGAACCTGGCTCCATAGACGTAACGCGGCCGCTCCACTCGGTAGCATGTAACGTTTTAGTATTAACAATATATCCATATTATTGGTGTGTTTCACAGTTCGTAGTTGTAGCTTTGTGTGACAGATGGGTTCATTATATTGTACAGTGAACGCCGCTTATTGTATGTATTGTATTGCATATATTCAATATTATCATCAGTCGGGTGATGTTATATCAAGTCCCGTAGGCACTAATATTAATACATTGGAAAACGCTACTTATTATAATCAAAGTATCGGTTTCAGATGGTAGTAGTAGTAGTAGTAGTAGTAGTAGTAGTAGTAGTATTTATTCATTCATCATGTCGTTTACATATTTACAGGACTCTGTTTTATATATACATAGAATAACTCTTCTAATAACATTATTACTTGAGAAATATTAATCTTATAACTAAACCACATATATTACAGAAGTAGTAGTATTATTATCAACATATTAATACTTAAAATAAATTGAATTTCTAACTATCTTTTGCACACATTAAATAAATTATTATTATTATTATTATTATTATTATTATTATTATTATTATTATTATTATTATTATTATTATTATTATTATTATTATTATTATTATACAAAATCACACCAACCTCAACAGAGTCGAGTAGATATCAGTAAAATACCACGTAAGGTGAAACCTTGTGTGTGGTAATTTAGAATATTAATTACATAGTGAGAAATATATTTTAAATGATGCCTGAAATACGAGTATGGGTATGAGTGAATGACGGATATGATCAACAGCACATGGTGGAGCATTGAATAGAAATTGGATATGGTGACGTGATATTCTCATTTAGTTATTTCTTCCATAACAGTTTTATTATCCCTGACAAAGGATTTAAGACACTTCAGACTCATTTTCTGACCTAATAAAGTAGTTTGTAAAGAACCGGGAAGGACATTAAAGAATTTTGGAATGAAGTACAAGAAATTACGCTTTGTTATGCTAAGTTTGGGTTTGTATAACATACAACGGTGGTTCATCTTACTGCGTGTTGAATATTCATGTTTAATGTTCTCAATTATATTTTTGTTTTTGTTAATATATTTGTATATTTAAAGGGCATAGAGCTGTTTTACATTAAATATATTTGCTTCAGCATATAATTGACTACTTGGGTATAATCTTCCTTTCTGGTACATTATTCGTAATATAAGGTTTTGAACAACCTGTATTTTATTGATTACATTTTTGTAGGCTCCTCCCCATGCCAAAATTCCGTAGCTAAGAATAGACTGAACTAAAGCGTAATAAACCTCTCTTAACAATTTTACACTGGATATGTATTTTAAATTATGAAATATATAAACAGTTCTTCTGATTTTCTTTCTTAAATCGGTAATGTGACTTTTCCATTTCATGTTCGAATCAATTAATAATCCCAAATACTTAACATTATTTACTTTATAAATTTTGTAGCAGTTACAATTAAATTTACAGTTGATGTTGTGTACAATTAATTCATTAAAATCGTTTCGTGTATCTGTTACAGAAAAATTCATAAATTTTGTCTTTTTAATGTTTAGAAATAATTCATTATTATCTAACCATGCTTTAACTTTAAGCAGTGCTCGAGTTGCTCTCTGTCTGACGAGATTCCAGCTATCACCCTCAACATAAATGACTGTATCATCTGCATATGTTACGACGTGCGTATGTTCGGCATTTGCTATTGTTTTCTCTAGATCATTAATAAATAGAATAAACAATAAAGGACCTAATACTGTGCCTTGTGGGACACCCTTTATTATCCTCATTGGTGTGCTTAGATGTTGATTAATTTTGACATACTGTACTCGATCTGTCAAGTAACTCTCAAGCAAATCCAGCACATTACCCCTAAAGCCGTATTTTTCCAATTTCTGGAGGAGCAAGCGGTGTGACACACTATCGAATGCCTTTTCAAGGTCGAGAAATATCCCTGTGGAGAGCAGAGAAGAATTAAGATTTTCGTATATTCTATTTGTTAAGGCGGATATAGCATCAGTCGTTCCGAGATTTTTAATGAATCCAAACTGTCTGGGCGAAAGTATTTGGTGTTTTTCTAAAAATTGGTAAATATTGTTCTTTAAGCATTTCTCGAATATTTTTTATATTGTTGTAGTTATCGAAATGGGTCTGTAATTTCTAATGTCACTAATATTTCCAGACTTGTGAAGAGGTTTTACTATTGTTGTTTTAAGCTGTTTTGGGAAGTAACCTAAGGTGAAGGAATCATTGATAATATTCAGCAACGGTTCCTTTAATGACTCTATATTTTCTTTAATAATTCGAGCCGAAATATTGTCTATTCCTACAGCTTTGTTTTCATGTACTTCACTCAAACATCTCTTCAGATCGTATTCTGTTACCGGTGCAAGGAAGCAAGTATGAGGGTTGCGAGCGATATTTAATGTGGAGTCGGAAATCTGTCTGTGATGCTTTGCTTTCTCAGTGGTTTCGTTAATGAAATAATTGTTAAATTTATTAGAAATATTTATGTCATCTTTCCAGATTTCACCTTTATATCTGATTTCCTTGATCTCTTCTTTTCTAACTGACCTTTGTGTTATTTCATTGACTATGCCCCAGACCTTACCCCGGTTATTTGAATTGCGATTGATCAGATTCCTATAGTACTCACTTTTCGTTTTCATAATTAGATCATTTAGTTTTTTCCTATATTTCCTGTACTGTTCTTTAATTTCCGAGTTATCCTTATTTTTTAAATATTGTTGATAAAGTCGGTCTCTTGTGTGAATAGATTTTACCAAACCGTAAGAAATCCATTCTGTTCTTTTGACTTCCTTTGATTTCAATTTAACAGTGGACAGGCTCATGCAGCCTTTAATTTTATTGACGAATTTATCAAGTTTGATATCTAAATCACTGCTGTTTAAGATGTCTCCCCAATTTATTTTACTTAAATGATTTTTAAGCTCAAAATGATCTATTTTAAAACAGTTACGTCGAAAATTTTGTATATTATTAGGGACCGAGGCATTTTGAATGTTGAGACTTACTATTATAGGATAATGATCTGAAATTTTACTTTGAGAGATGATAGACAGAATGTCGTCATTTCTCAACCTACTTTTAATCAAAGCATGATCAATACAGGATTTACTTGTACCAGATACTCTAGTAGGATTGTTTATTAAGGACTGAAAATTTCTTTCTTGTACCATGTTGAGATATTCGTCACAGTCGTGTTCATTTAAAAGGTCTATATTTGTGTCCCCTATTATCAGTTCGGTTTCAACATGGCATCTATCTTGGATATAATGATCTAACGCACTGAGAAACCGCTGTTTGTGATATTCATGTGACCGATATACTCCTGTAATAGCTACTTTCTTGTTGTCATAGTTAATTACTACTCTGAGAAATTTAAAGTCATCGTACTCAATAATTTCCATTTCGTGCTCCAAACCATTTTTTACCATTAATACAACACCATCACATTTGTTAACTGAACCCTCATTGTAAAAAGATTTATACAAGGCATGGTTACTTATATTTACATTACTCAGTGACCAACTTTCTGTTAAAATTACGACATCAAACCTATGATCATATGCTTTCAAAACAACGTCTAAAATGTTCTTATTTTTCCTTATGCTTCTAATATTAGTATGAAAAATTTGTAATGTACTTTTCCCTTCCGCATGCTTCTGCAATCTACTCGTGCAATCTTTGATGCCCCTTCTCGTCTCTGAAAGAGGTTGGTATGTTACATAATCATCTTCAGGACCTATTCTGACTATTTACAGGAAAAGGTTAAAGTCAGCTGTTAGTTATTACTAAGAAGGAAGTTACTGTAAGTACGGAGTTTGTACAGAGGGTTGGGACAAGGTCAGGTAGAATCATTATGAGAGCTTTGTATAAGTTCCTGATATCATAGGAATCAATCACTCACCACTGATCTACATTTTGGGCAGTCGCCGGGGTGGCAGTTCCCTATCTCTTGTTTACCTAGTCTTTTCTTAAATATAATTGCGAAGAATTTGGTAATTTACTGAACATTTCCCTCGATAAATTATTCCAATCCCTAACTACCCTTCATATAAACAAATATTTGCCCCAATTTTCTATGTGAGCTGTTAAGTAAGTATGTTAGGTTCACACAAAAATCATTACACATTTTCTTAAGAATTTTAGATTTTCTGATTTTGTATTCAATATCAACACATGCTTAAAAGTTTATGAGAAGCCCTGAGAATCAAATACTGTCTCATCCTAACACAATGCATCAAATGTGTGCAAGCCATAGAGCAAAGGGATGAAGATGTTCTGTTCTACATAAAACAAAAGTTCAAATTTCTTGGTGAATATGATCGTGTTATTTCACTGATTGACGAAATTCATCAGAAACCTTATTTAAATTACACAGGTGGTAACATTTTAGATACTGCCTTTAACTCGAAAAATGCAGCAGCTGGTGCTCAAGTGATCATGGCGCAAAGTTTATTGTCCTCCTATAAAGATGTTGTCCACAGTCTTCCTATAAGAAATTATTTTATGAAGAAACGTATAAGTGTAAAATCAAAATTTTATGTTGTTATACTTTTTATTATTACCGCGGTTCTGTACTTCTTCTTTTTCTACCGCTTTTCCCACATCTGTGGGGACGCGGGTGCGAACTGTGTCGCACATGTGGATTTGGCCGTTTTACGGCCGGATGTCCTTCCTGACCCAAACCCTATATGGAGGGATATAATCACTATTGCGTGTTTCTGTGGTGGTTGGTAGTGTAGTGTAGTGTGTTGTGTGAATATGAAGAATTCCCAGGTTCGTTCTAAACTGAAGATTTCATTTGTACGATCTTGATTTGCTAGTGCCACCGTAGTACTCGTTTATTGTAAATCACGGTACTCTACTCTGAGGAAATGGTGACGAGTTGTTGTAGGGCGTGGTATTCCCTCGCTTTCTCTTTTAATCAGTACAAAATATTTAATGTGACGGAGTGTTCCGCACGGGTTAGTATCGTTCCAAAAATATCAGGTATACGGTACGAACGATGTAGACTATTAATGGACTCCTACGGAAGAATCAGAAAAAAAAAATTAAAATGTTTTTAACGATTGAAGATACATAGTCAACTTGCAGACTAAAACAGTATTTTATCTTTTTTGTACGAGAGGGAAAAGAAGAAATAAAGAATATACCGCGTGTGTTTGAATGATTGAAAATATAGTTAAGTTGCAGCTTAATATTAACCACTTCATTGTAGTTTATTAAATTTTAAATATCAACAAGTAACTTTCAATTTGGTAGTTTCGGTCACTGTTATCAGACGGTTAAAGTTAATTAACTTCTTTTCTGCACGTTCCTGTCAATGAGTTCCGTTCTCTCGAAGGAAGTCGAGTCAAATGAAACGAGAGAGAGCCGCGCCATTACTCCGATTTCCAGAATACGACGACCCTAGAGGCTTCACTTAGGGAAGATTTGCTAGACTTCTTGTCCCACGGGTCGTCTCTTTGCCACATATTTGCCACCGTCGCACGACAAATTGAACTGGTTTCCTGATTAGCTGCCTCTAACTTGTTTCGTGCGTGTAAACTGCTACACTTGACAACAAATTGTCTTAGAGGCAAAATTATGTCGTGTGTAGTAAATGAAAACTAAGCTATCATGATTCTAAAAATGGCTTGATATATTTTTTTGTTTATCGTATGGTTCTTAGTTCCGGGAGTGTCCGACGATATGTTCGGCTTGCCTGGCGCAGGTCTTTATATTAGACGCCCATGGACGACCTATGCGCCTAGGTATGACATTATGATGACAATGCGGTAAGGAGAAGGTGAAAACCGGTTTCGGGATATAGCTTATTCCTTTCGAATAAGACCATGGGGTCCTAACGTGCTAAATGGTTAGCGTGCTGGCCCTTAGTCACAGGAATCCCGGATTCGATTCCCGGCAGGGTCCGGAATTCACATCACGACGCGCAGGTCGCCTACGAACACTCCCGGCACTAAAAGCCATACGCCATTTCATTTTTAAAGGCTTAACGTCTCCATCCGATTGACGAATCATCATCATCAACAACAGTGTCATAAGCTCTCACTCCATATGAACACTGCGGAGAGGATTGGAACTGCTCTTCCGGCCAACATTCAGATCGTAAACATCCTTTCCACCAACGGGACTCGAACCGACTACCTACAGTGCCAGGCCATATAGACTAGACACCTTAAAGATCATGGCAGGTGGGCTGTTTGCTATATGATGCACAGTAGAGTACATAGTAATTCCTGATCTGTATAATGAATTACAGAACATTTTTTTACGTCGCACCGACGATGGGATAGGAAAGGCCTAGGAGTGGGAAGTAAGCGGCCGTGACCTTAATTAAAGTACAGCCTCAGCATTTGCCTGGTGTGAAAATGGGAAACTACGGAAAACCATCCTGAGGGCTACAGACATTGGGGCTCGAAGCCACTATCTCCTGGATTCAAGCTCACAGGTGCGCGCCCCTAGCCGCATGGCCAACTCGCCCGGTACACAGGAAGTGGGAGGAATGAGGAACGGGAAATGTGTGGTACAGCTGCGGGCAGGATGTGACGGGAAAATGGGACGGATTTGCTGAGCTCTAATACATACATGCATACATACCTACATAACAAAAGATGCCCTCCAATAATAATAGGCTGTGATAAAGGGGATAATGGTAATTACAACGAGGATAGGAACCAACCTTCTAACTCACAATTTTCATCAAAACAAGGTGAGAAACCTTATGTAGCTGCTGACTTTGTCCCGCATGTAGCTAACGAGCGCGCGCTAGCCCATAGTAAAAAACACCGTGTGCCGGGGTAAAGCTTATTATGCACATTACCTTACTGTCCGGCTCAATGGCTAAATGGTTAGCGTGCTGGCCTATGGTCCGGAGGCCGGGTCGGAGATTTTAACCGAAAATGGTTAATTCACTTGGCCCGGGGACTAGGTGTTTGTGCTGTCCCCAACATAGTGTATCTGCAACTCACACACCACACATAACACTATCCTCCACCACAATAACACACAGTTACCTACATATGGCAGATGCCGCTCACCCTCACCGGACGGTCTGCCTTACAAGGGCTACACTCGGTTAGAAATAGCCAGCTTTTATAGTATTTCGAGGGGAAGTTTCCAGAACTCTGCACAGATATGTTGATTCCAGTACACACCCCCAATTATAATTGGTTAGCGAAAATATTTACACATTTCTGATTGGTTGGTAGCTATTGAAGAAGGGGCCAGCATAACTGTTGACCACTTTTACAAATTAACAAAACAAACTTCAAATTTATTAAGAAACTACAGTAGCTGATGTACCCGTGCTTCGCTACGGGATTCTCAGAAAGACGGTCTTTGTGGTTTTCCTACTTGAAGTAGTCAGAAGGAATGCAGTGATTAAAAGCAATGTTATATAAAATACTCGATCAAATTAATGAACCGCACATTTTCTCACTATTAACGAACAGTACTGCGGTGCCGATCTAACAGTCCAAAGTTCCAGTGCTGCAATGACCAAACCTCAGACAGCCGTAAACACTTATCTGCCATTATTCCGTTAAATATGCACACTGCTCATTCTAATCAGTGGCTCAGAGTAGGAATTGAATAGCTCGAATGCTATGACGAACCAGTTTGTTACGTATCAGTAGTATAAGAAATTTATCTAACTCCCCAGCTACTTCCCGCCAATTTTCAGGCAGGCTGTTATACTCTGTACGACCGGGTGTGCGGTTAGGGGCGTATAGCTGTGAGCTTGGATCCGGGAGGTAGTGGGTTTGAACTCCATTGTCGACAGCCCTGAAGATGGTTTTCCGTGGTCTCCAATTTTCACACCAGGAAAATGCTGGGGCTGTAACGTAATTAACGTAGGGGCTGCTTCCTTCCAACTCCTAGCCCTTTCGTATCCCATCGTCGCCATGAGTCCTATCTGTCAGCGCGACGTAGAGCAAATTAAAAAAAACTCGGTATACAGCTGTAATCCCCATCTATCGGAGATGAATGGCAAAACAAAGCAAATCACAACAAACAATGGTCAATGTAATGTTATTGTTGATCAATGTTATTAGCTTTCTGTATTGTAGACCTTCACATTCAGTTTTCTTTCGACTCTGTAATATAAGGTCGTCTTATAAAATTAATTATAGCGTAGACTGTAGTTCATTATTCCCCGACTTTATACACCGATTTTCATTAAATTCTGTTCACCCATTTTCTCGTGACGGCGCTGATATGATCTTAACAACAAAAATTCATATTCATGAATATCTCCGTTATCATAGCCGGTACGGTCAAAATGTATAAGACATAAATGACCGGAAATTTAATACTATGTAACTTTATTTATATAGTAATTGTCAATAAGACCACTAATAAATAACACATTTATTCGAGAATTCAATTTTGTCCCTTCCCCTAAACTACCATTTCGCTCAGCGTGAATAAGATGGCGTAGATTGTAGCGACTTATTTGCCGACTTTGCATACCTATTTTAATTAAAATAGGACTACTAATAACATAAATATTTGAGAATTAAATTTTAGGCCTTCCCCTAAACTACCATTTATCTCAGCGTGAAAAAGATTATTTATGGCCTAGATTGTAGCGATTTATTCCCGGACTTTACATACCGATTTTCATTAAATTCTCTTCAGCCGTTTTCTCGTGATGCGTGTACATTCATACGTACATACATACATACAGACAGACAGACAGACAGACAGACAGACAGACAGACAGACAGACAGACAGACAGACAGACAGACAGACAGACAGACAGACAGACAGACAGACAGACAGGAATATTCCTTAACTAGCTGATGTACTCGTGCTTCGCTACGGGATTCTCAGAAGGACTGTCTTTGTGGTTTTCCTAACTACAATTAACTTAGGCCATTACAAAAACGTCAGTTGAAATGTAGGGACTAAAAGCAATGTTATCATATAAAATACTCGCTCAAATGAAAAACCGCACATTTTCTCACTTTCAACGAACAGTACTACGATGCCGAACTAACAGTCCAAAGTTCCAGTGCTGGTAGGCTATGACCAGACCGCAGACAGCCGTGAACACTCATCTGCCAGTTTTCGTTAATTATACACTATGCTCATTCCAATCAGTGCCTCAGGGTAGGGATTGAATAGCTCGAATGCTATGATGACCCAGTGTGTTACGTGCCAGTAGTATCAGAAAATTTATGAATCAAAGGAATGGCAATGCTTAAGAAGAAGGTTATCTAACTCCCCAGCCACTTCCCGCCAATCTTCAGACAGGCTGTTACACTCGGTACGACTGGGCGAGTTGGCCGTGCGGTTAGGGGCGCGCAGCTGTGAGTTTGCATCCGGGAGGTAGTGGGTTCGAAAACCACTGTCGACAACCCTGAAGATGGTTTTCTGTGGTCTCATATTTTCACACCAGGCAAATGTTGGGGCTGTACCATGATTAACGTTAGGGCAGCTTCCTTTCCACTCCTAGCCCTTTCCTATCCCGCCGTCGCCATAATACCTATCTATGTCGATGCGACGTAAAGCAAATTTAAAAAAAATTGGCATACAGCAGTAATCCCATCTATCGGACATGACTGGCAACAGAAGACACGAAGCACATCACAACAAACAATGGTCATTGTAATGTTATTGTTTTTCATTGTTATGAGCTTTCTGTATTGTAGGTCTTCACATTTAGTTTTCTTTTGAATCTGTGACAATAGGGCGTCTTACGAAATGATTTATAGCGTAGACTGTAGTTCCTTATTCCTCAACTGTACATAACGATTTTCATTAAATTCTGTTTACCCATTTTCACGGGACTTGGCGCTGATATGGACTTAGCAACAAAAATCCAAATTCATGAATACCTATGTTATCATAGCCGGCATGGTAACAATTTATAAGACATAAATGATCGGAAATTTAATACTATACAACTTTAGTAATGCAGTCGATAGGACCACTAATAACACAAATATTTGAGAATTAAATTTTAGGTCTTCTCCTAAATTACCATTCCACTGAGCGTGAATGAAATCATTTATGGCCTGGATTGTAGCGACTTATTTCCTGACTTTGCATACTGATTTTCATTAAGGTAGGACTACTAATAACAAAAATTTGAGAATTTAAATTTAGGCCTTCCCCTAAATTATCATTTCGTTCAGCCTGAATAATATTATTTATAACTTAGATTGTAGCAACATATTTCCCAACTTTGCATACCGATTTTCATTAAGATAGGACCACTAATAACATAAATATTTGAGAATTAAATTTTAGGCCTTCCCCTAAACTACCATTTCTCTCAGAGTTCATAAAATTATTTATGGCCTAGATTGTAGCGGCTTATCCCCGGACACTACATACCGATTTTCATTAAATTCTCTTCAGCCGATTTCTAGTGAGGCGTGTACAGACAGACAGACAGGCAGGCAGACAGACAGACAGACAGACAGACAGACAGACAGACAGACAGACAGACAGACAGACAGACAGACAGACAGACATACATTACGGAAAATTTAAAAAAAATGCATTTCCTTGCTACTATGGACACGACAGATACAGAAATACCATCCTTTTTAAATTCTGAGCAATGTACAGACAAATTCTTATTTTTTTTATATATATATATATATAGATAGATAGATAATGGTCACGCCTCCCAGCCACATGTGGATATGCAGTCCATCAGAACAAAGTTCGTTGTGTTCATTTTCCTATGGTTCTCTGGAAATGAAAATGAACCTTAAATACATTATGCAGTAGGAGTGCGTAAATTCGTTTGCAAACAACATCCCTACAATACGGTAAGGTAAGGTCTATTTTCCTTTGTACATATGCACAGGAAAATGAACACAAGGAAAATTAGACTCTCTTAAGGTACCCGATGGCGGGTAAACGGCGGGAGTAGATGGGACTCTCTTAAGGTACGCGACAGCTGTAATCGCTCAAAGCGTAGCCCTGCCTATCTTAATGTGGCCAGGCGCGGGTAAACGGCGGGAGTAGCCCACCTTGGGGCTATCTTATGTAAATACCTTAATTATGGACAAACGACTGGTTGTAAGTGCGTTATTAAAACATTATGCCTCTGAGAGCCTGGCTATGCTATAGCCTCCCTTGTAGTGAGAAGGATAGGAGCAAATAGTGCTCTTGTAAATTTTATACCTGCCAAGAGCAATCCAGCTCTTATTTGTGGATGTTAGTTATTGTAATTCTCTCAATTTGTACCTGATTTTTTGACTTGTCGGAACTGATTGTTATTGTTGATTCAAATCTTCTATTTATCAGATTTTAATAAAAAAAAGGAAATAAATAATATTTCAACATTTATTGTGTTAACGTATGCTCTAGTGAATTCCTGCCGGGCTGAGTGGCTCAGACGGTTAAGACGCTGGCCTTCTGACCCCAACTTGGCAGGTTCGATCCTGGCTCAGTCCGGTGGTATTTGAAGGTGCTCAAATACGGCAGCCTCGTGTCGGTAGATTTACTGGCATGTAAAAAGAACTCCTGCGGGACTAAATTCCGGCACCTCGGCGTCTCCGAAAACCGTAAAAGAGTAGTTAGTGGGACGTAAAACAAAAACATTATTATTATTATTATTATTATTATTATTATTATTATTATTAGTTTCCACCCCTTCACCCCAGCAGCTTCTTACACCTCTGTGATCCACGAAATCCCCGGAACAAAAATAATAACATAGGCCAGTGGAAAGATATGCCGATAGCGCAAGGAGTCGCTGAAGAAAGTGAATTATAAGGCTACGTGATTGATGTCCGTTGCCCAGAGTAGGGTCTAGATAGAAAGAATTAAATTGCCCGCTCTGGAGGTGATATGTGTAGCTGCCCAACTGTTTTGCTAGCGTGCTGTTCCAGTCCGCTCAGTGGGCTGAAGCACGTGACCCTCATGAGATGAATGAACGATAGGAGAGCGATGTTCTCGCCCCTTCGTTTTTCATTTTTTAAATTTTATTTTATTTATTTATTTATTTATTTATTTATTTATTTATTGCTGGCTTGGGTCTGAAGTATGAACTGTCTCGTTTTCGTCGAGGAATATGTCCGCCCACCTAATAACGCACAAGGCTAGAATATTCATTTGGAAGTAAACAGCGAAGGGCGTTTTTGTATTAATGTGCCAGTAGCATGACGACCTTCTCCCGATTAGGATACCTAGTATAATAAATTCGTAGTTCGGGAATTTCAGCTAATACCTCGAGTCGGAGCGGCGTGGTTCGATAAGCGATTGGTATCGAAGTTCTTGGGTCGATGTATGAATACCTTTGTGAGGTCACAGACTCCGGAGTGCAATGAGTGTAATTTCTTTGTTTTCAGGAGTTAATGCTCCACCATATTATATACCATATTATACATATTTGGTAAGTGACGATAGATTTGCCAAAAGGGTAAGTAAGTAAAGTCATTGACCTATGTAACGAAGTGTGAATATCCAAATGATATCATTATCAAAGTGAAAGGGTAAGAATCCCTAATATTTATCAGTGAATCTGAAATATAGACGGAGGCGCGCGGTTGTGAGCTTGCATCCGGGAGATAGTAGGTTCGAATCCCACTGTCGGCAGCCCTGAAGATGGTTTTCCGTGGTTTCCCATTTTCACACCAGGCAAATGCTGGGGCTGTACCTTAATTAAGGCCACGGCCGCTTCCTTCCAACTCCTAGGCCTTTCCTATCCTATCGTCGCCATAAGACTTATCTGTGTCGGTGCGACGTAAAGCCCCTAGCAAAAAAAAAAAATATATAGACAATGCTAAGTGGTTTCAACTTGGGAATGTCAAAAATGCAAGTCAAGAGTAAATAGCGAACACGTAAAGACATCTCAAAATTATCACGCAGCAACTTAATTGGCATTTCATGAATGTACAGGATTTTTCATAGATGCTCTCTCAGTGAAATAAAATTGTGTTTTGAATTAGGTAAAAATCCATTCTTATTCTTCATTAAAATATTGTAATCATCTTAGTCTATTTACCCTACTTTCAAGATATATTAGTTATTTACCCACAATCATTTCGTCGGACAGACCCGTATGCTCTGAACCTAGTCGGTGCTTATCATGAAAGTAGGGAGGATGGGACCTCAATGCCCGGGTTTGATTCTCCAAGGTTCTCTCATCCATAAGATCTTCATTCGTGATATACTGTATGTTGTGAGGCTTGGTTGACACTTTCGATACCCTGTCGAAGCCCGGAACAGGTAGAGTATAAACTAGCTTCCGTCATTCTGTCGTGTCCTACACTCAAGCCCACACAAGCCGGTCGCTAAATCGCACCCGTCCTGTCCTATTACCTGTACCAGCCACCCGATCCCCACCTCTCTCTCTCAGGCCGTTCCATTCCGCCTCTGAAATAACTTCAGGACGATCCCATCCCGCAACGGGAGCGGTAGGACACAGGAACCGCCTTCCCTCGCAGACCTCTGATGTGTGTGTGTAAATTTTAAAGAGTTGTAACCTGACAAACCCCGGTCAGATATTATTATTATTATTATTATTGTCATTATTATTATTATTATTATTATTATTATTATTATTATTATTTATTCATGTGTATATTTCATTTATGTGTGTATTTAGCCGTCGCGGCTTAGTAACCCTTTTGGAACTCTCGTTATTATGGATACTCTCTATATTTTATTTGGGACTAGTGTGTTTCGATCACTCAGTTTATCTCCCGGTTGTGTACGTGACGAGTCTCCGAGCGGGGGTTTACGTGTTGACGGAGCTGAGGTGGAAAATTCCAGGAACTGGGCTATTTTAAGATGCTGTTGTGTTGGCTTGGGCTAGTGTGGTGCAGGCACGCGTCGAGAGTTGGAAGTTGCAGCTTGCAGTGTGCAGATGTGATACTGGTGGTAATCGGAGAGGTGTTTTGTACGAGTTGTGGGAAGATGTCCCATGCCATGTTGGGAGTTCGAGATCTGCTGTTGAAGGAACCAGGGAGAAAGATGCTGGAGTGTAACAACATTCTATGGTTATGAATGTTAGCCATATATAATTCTACGGAGAGTCTACGTAAGGTAACGTGTTGGGCCTTTTCAAACTATACCAACGCCATCAGCAAAGTGGAGTCCATTCTTGAAAAATGAGTCATGACTGCGTGTGAATATTTTGCGTTGCGGAATAAACTGAGTACCAGTTATTGAGAGAGAGTTATTTCATAAATTAAGACATTTATTATTTATATCAATATTCTCTTTATTTTGTTATATATGTTCAAGGGTGTATCACGACGAGCTCTGCTCGGATTTCTAGGTAAATACAGGTTTAATTGACTAAGTATATTGTATGAGATTAATATATATTCTGTTTAATTTCTATGGGTGGGGGAAATTACCAGATGGACTCCTTTTCCAATATTAATTTTTTAGGTATCAAGTGATTCAGATCTCCTTGTCACAAGGCAACGACCCTGAAGATGAGTTTCAACAGCCGGCAAAGTTTAAGAATTATTTATTTGTATATTTATGGCTCCCAAATTCCATTAGTCATTATTATTTATATTTATATTTAATAGAGAGATTTCAATGTCGCTAGCAACGTGGGGCAAGACTGATCTGAGTCACGATAGGGTATACACACAGAAATGGTATAGTTGCTCTCAGATTTCATGATATGTACAGTTGTTGTGGAGATTTCTTGTTCGCTGTGGAGTGTATAATATGTCTTGTGGAAATTTTGCGTATGTGGGAAACGCAAGGTGATGAGTTGGACGAGAGAAAATATTAATCTGTTAAAATTAAGAAATAGGAGTGTGGAAAGGAAAGTGCATATTAATTGTAGTACAGGGGGAGCAAACTATACAGTTGACATGATTAATTCAGAGAGTGAAGCCACAATGGGCGATAATAATTTAAATGTTGTGTTAGATTCGATGGTAACCGGGGACAATGCTTCATCATCTCTATCAGAGCAGAGTAGCGATAATAGTGACCAGCAGCTAGACCAATTAGTTCATATTTTGAGTGAATTTACTAATAAACTTGAAAGTAAACTTAGAGAGCAGAATGATGAGTTAACACAGAAACTTGAAAGTAAACTTGAGGATAATAATCAGAAAATGGAAATTAATGTTGCTAAAATTGAAAAACAAGTTCAGGAAATTAGTGATAGGATGGATAATCAAGTAAAGAGGTTAAGTGAGAAAGTCGATTCAGGTATTATGGAGATGAGGAAGGAATTAAACTATCAATGTGTAGAAATTAATGGTAAATTGTCTGAGCATGATAGGCATATTGAAGAAATTAGGGGTATATCTGAATCAAATAAAAGTGAATTTAACTGAGTAATTTGTAACGTTGCTAATAATCTTGAAGCTAAACTTGTTGAAAATAATTCTAAATGTCAGGATAAAATTTTAGATAACTTTAACAGTATTCACAATGTGATAAGTAAACAAGGTGTAATTGAACATCAGGTCAGAGAGAACGCTAGTCATATTGATGTATGGAAGGCAGATGTATTACAGAGGCTTGACGAAAAGATTCAATCAGTCAGTTCCTCAGGTGATGTTCAGAGTTCTAGCATACAAAGGCATATTATTAAGGAAATTGAGCTGCCTAAGTTTAATGGTAAGCAGTTTAACCCTCTGGAATTTCTCAAGGTAGTGGAGAAACGTTTTACTAGGAGCTTGGAAGAAGGTGTGTTAGAGTGGGACTTGGTAGATGATATGTTAGCAAGTGCGTTTACGGGTGAAGCTAGGAGTTGGTATGATGTTTATAGAGGTCATATTAAGGGTTTAAGGGGATTCAGGGAGTTGTTTATGGATAAGTTTTGGGATGAGGAGATTCAGGGTAGGGAAAGAGATAGGATTATGGCTGGGAAGTATAAGGGTAATGAGGGTATTTCTCGTACGGAGTATTTTCTTGTGCACGTGGCTATTAGTCAGAACTTAGAAGAGAGTTTGCCAGAGCAGGATATTGTTAGGAGGATGGCTAGACATTTTAATGAAGATATTCAGTTGGCCATGTGCATCCAGCAGGTTAAGACCATTAAGGGAATGGAAGGGCTGTTGCAACGTTTCGATTCTTTGGGTAGGCAGGTAGGACATAGGAGTGTGGGGAAAATAATCACAGGAGAGGAGTAGCATTTGAAAGTAATCGTAGGAATGGGAATGACTATAGCAGAAGGGATCAGGGTAATGGGAATAGGCAGGAAGAAACCAGGATTAATTTCAGGAATCAAGATAGTAGGAATTTTAATTCTAGTAATCAGTCTAGGGATTTGAATGATAGGGGGAGAAGGGATGAGAGAGGTAATAATAGTGGTAATCAGCAGAATCAGAATTTAAACTCCAACGGGATGTCCTAAATAGGTCCGTTAGGAGATCCCCACTTGATGTGCAAATCCATGTTATCAGGGAGGCTTTTGAGATTGATGTTGGTAAGGATTTGTTGTGTGACCAGGATAGTGCTAAGGAAGGTGGTTCGTCTGAATTATTGATCAACCCAGCTATGGAGGCTACCATATGGGGTGTGAAGGAGAAATTGCTTGTAGACTCGGGGAGTCATAAGTCTTGTGTAAATTTTGTGAGGAAGCTCGTCGCAGAGGTGAGATTATTGAGGAGATTCCTGTGAGGAACACATTTATTATCACAGCAGCTGGTGCTAAGAGTAATCGTATTCGTAGTCAGGTTATTGTTCCTATTGAGGTTGGTGGTCAGACCATGTTGCAATGTTGTCTTGTTGTGCCTAATCTGGTATATTCCGTTATACTGGGGAATGACTGGCTATCTGAAACCAAGTGTGTGATTGACTATGATACTGCTGTTTTGAAATTTCTTGTTGGTGAAGAACGTAAACCGATTAAGCTTAATTATCAGGTGGATAGGAGTAGTTTTGTGCTTCATTGTAGTCATATTCAGGTTATTGAGGAAATTGTTGAGGATGAAGTCGATGTTAAAGTTAATAATGCAAGTATCAGAATTAATGACAGTATGGTATCGGAAAGTCAGGATTTGGTCAGTGAGGTGGAGAAAGCGGTGCGACAGACATGCCTGGAGGAGCAGCAGAAGAGGGAACTTTTGAATGTTTTGATGGAGAACAAGGAGGTGTTCTCTGGTGAATTAGGGTGTACTACTGTGTACGAACACTCATTTGATATTTTAGATAGGTCTAGTTTTAATAGTCCTAGATATCCGATTCCTCATGCTCATGCTCAGGCGATACAGGAGTATGACCCTAAAGTTGTTCATGTTAAGGGTACTGATAATGTGTTAGCTGACTATTTGAGTCGGAATATTTCTGTGACAGCTGATGAGGTCAGCACTGATTTTAGTGAGAATATCTTGGTATGTGCTGATAAGTATGACGAATGTAGAGAGGAGAGAAGGAAACTCTCGAAGATGAAATTGGAACAGGGACAGGATGAGGAGTTGTGTGATATTTTATTTGAGTTAGAGGCTGCTGAGCCTGACACTATTGTGGAAAAAGGGAATATGAGGTATACACTTCTGAGTGGTTTAGTAGCTCGCATATGTCATAAGGATGTATGGAGGGTTGTAGTGCCTCAAGCCTTGCGGAAAGACATGATTTGGTATTTCCATAAGGAATTAGGTCACTTTGGTGCGGAGAAGGTATTATGTGCAATTCAGTATCACTTTGTGTGGTGCAATATGGGTAGACAAGTCCGTCAGACTTTGGCTACTTGCGATGTGTGTCAGAAGTGTAAACACCCAAATAGGTATATGCACGGGCCGAGGCAGGCTGTGATAACCGAGGATATAGGTGAGTTACTGTGTGTGGACATCTATGGACCGTTGGTTAAGTCTAGGTATGGCTACCGATATATATTTGTAATACTTGACTCGTTCTCTAAATTTGTTAAATTATACCCACTTCGGAAGGCTTCTGCTAGAGGATGTGCCAATGCAGTGAGTAAGTATTGCGAGGAATTCGGTAACTCTAGGAGGATCCTATCCGATCACGGCTCACAGTTCACTTCGAACATCTGGAAGAAGACTCTACAGGACAGAGGTATTCAGGTAACATATTCGTCTATAAGGTTTCCTTGTGGAAACATGTCTGAGAGAGTCATGAGGGAACTTGGACGGATGTTTAGGACCTATGTAAGTCATAATCATAGCTCTTGGTATGAACATTTAAGTAGGATGGAAAATTGGCTCAATGTCACAAGACATGAGAGTACTGGTCTTACACCCATTGAGGTGCACTTTGGGAGAAAGCCTGATTTTGAGTTGGCCAAGATATTGAGGTTGGAGAGCGTGGAGGAGGTTCCTCAGGATCTATTTGTACAGCTTGCTAGGGAGAAGCTGGTTAAGTCTGGTCAGAAACGTGCTAGGATAGTTCAGAATAGGTGCTCTGATAGTTTAGAGGTAGGAGATGAAGTATTGTTGCGAGTGCCTCACCCATCTAACGCTGAGGATAAGACAATGTCTAAGTTTTTTCAATTGTTTAAGGGTCCTTTTATTGTTGCGAGAAGGATAGGGAGGTGTGCATATTCCTTAATTGATGCTAATAGGAAATGTATTGGAACTTATAATGTGTTCAATTTGAGGAGATACCATCGGGATCCCTAATGTTGTATATTGTATATTTGATGGGTAGTTTGAGGAGCTGTCCTTGGGCCATCAGCCACCTGATTTGTGTTGTTTTGCCAACATTTGCATCTGTTGGAAAACAAAGGGGGAGTATTGTAACCTGACAAACCCCGGTCAGATATTATTATTATTACTGTCATTATTATTATTATTATTATTATTATTATTATTATTATTATTATTATTATTATTTATTCATGTGTATATTTCATTTATGTGTGTATTTAGCCGTCGCGGCTTAGTAACCCTTTTGGAACTCTCGTTATTATGGATACTCTCTATATTTTATTTGGGACTAGTGTGTTTCGATCACTCAGTTTATCTCCCGGTTGTGTACGTGACGAGTCTCCGAGCGGGGGTTTACGTGTTGACGGAGCTGAGGTGGAAAATTCCAGGAACTGGGCTATTTTAAGATGCTGTTGTGTTGGCTTGGGCTAGTGTGGTGCAGGCACGCGTCGAGAGTTGGAAGTTGCAGCTTGCAGTGTGCAGATGTGATACTGGTGGTAATCGGAGAGGTGTTTTGTACGAGTTGTGGGAAGATGTCCCATGCCATGTTGGGAGTTCGAGATCTGCTGTTGAAGGAACCAGGGAGAAAGATGCTGGAGTGTAACAACATTCTATGGTTATGAATGTTAGCCATATATAATTCTACGGAGAGTCTACGTAAGGTAACGTGTTGGGCCTTTTCAAACTATACCAACGCCATCAGCAAAGTGGAGTCCATTCTTGAAAAATGAGTCATGACTGCGTGTGAATATTTTGCGTTGCGGAATAAACTGAGTACCAG
Organism: Anabrus simplex; assembly: GCF_040414725.1. Classification (NCBI taxonomy): domain Eukaryota; kingdom Metazoa; phylum Arthropoda; class Insecta; order Orthoptera; family Tettigoniidae; genus Anabrus; species Anabrus simplex. The sequence goes on from NC_090265.1 coordinate 1,378,097,598, forward strand.
TTATTGAGAGAGAGAGTTATTTCATAAATTAAGACATTTATTATTTATATCAATATTCTCTTTATTTTGTTATATATGTTCAAGGGTGTATCACGACGAGCTCTGCTCGGATTTCTAGGTAAATACAGGTTTAATTGACTAAGTATATTGTATGAGATTAATATATATTCTGTTTAATTTCTATGGGTGGGGGAAATTACCAGATGGACTCCTTTTCCAATATTAATTTTTTAGGTATCAAGTGATTCAGATCTCCTTGTCACAAGGCAACGACCCTGAAGATGAGTTTCAACAGCCGGCAAAGTTTAAGAATTATTTATTTGTATATTTATGGCTCCCAAATTCCATTAGTCATTATTATTTATATTTATATTTAATAGAGAGATTTCAGAGTATTCGTATGAAAGTAGAGAAATTAGATTTATATTTTAATCTAAACGATGGAGTTGTTTCCTGGAGTTGATCAGATAAAGAGGAACAAGTTTCAGTAGCCGCTGACAAAGCACGCATCTTGTTTGTATAATCTAGGCATGGTGAGCAAGTGCTCTATGGTGTACGCCTTCTGCAGCAGAGAGTACATCACCACACAGCAACGGGCAAGCGAGTGACATGTACCAACTTTATAATTAATTACTTTACAAAAAACGACTTTCTAAGCGCATGTTTGTTGAAATGGTATGTTTAATGTACGCAGTGTTGACAGACAAGTTTACAGTACATCAGTAACTGTCACAATGCAACCAGAATAAATTAGTTGACATTCTGCATGCTGTCCGCACTTTGTCGACGTCACAGTCTCTAGATGATGAAGACTCAGTGGATTACCTACTCATCCACCACAAAACTGAGTATAGTTCAATATCCAGTAATTATTACACGATAATTTCCACCGTAATTACTTCGATTCTAATCGAAAATACATAGGGTAACTGCCAAAGAAATCAGAATTTCATGTACTGTTTTCCGTGACACAGGATTTATGATATGAAAATTGCTGGTGGATGTGTATGGGTTAATGACAGAATCATATACCTAACTCTTAATAATAAAAATAATAATAATAATAATAATAATAAAGCCGGGCTGAGTGGCTCAGACGGTTGAGGCACCGGCCTTCTGTCCCCAACTTGGCAGGTTCAATCCTGACTCAGTCCGGTGGTATTTGAAGGTGTTCAAATTCGTCAGCCTCGTGTCACTAGATTTACTAACACGTAAAAGAACTCCTGCGTGACTAAATTCAGGCACCTCGGCGTTTTCGAAAACCGTCTAAAGCAGTTAGCGGGACGTAAAAACAATAGCATTATTGTTATTATTAATATTCGATTCACCGAGCTCGATAGCTGCAGTCGCTTAAGTGCGGCCAGTATCCAGTATTCGGGAGATAGTAGGTTCGAACCCCACTGTCGGCAGCCCTGAAAATGGTTTTCCGTGGTTTCCCATTTTCACACCAGGCAAATGCTGGGGCTGTACCTTAATTAAGGCCACGGCCGCTTCCTTCCCACTCCTAGCCCCTTCCTGTCCCATCGTCGCCATAAGACCTATCTGTGTCGGCGCGACGTAAAGCAACTAGCAAAAAAAAAAAAAAAAGAAAAAAAAATTCGATTCGATGACAATAAAACCGTAATTTCTTTTCTAAAAAGTGATGCATGAAGGAATTCATTGCCAGGATGTTGGTTGTCACTGGTTTTAATGTAAATGTGGAGCGTGTTTATTTTTTATTTTTTCAGTTACATAACTGAAGTAGCCTGATAACAGTGAAAGGTGCTCCAGTCAGAACTTAAGAGTAATAATAATAATGTTATTTGCTTTACGTCCCACTAACTACTTTTACGGTCTTCGGAGACGCCAAGGTGCCGGAATTTAGTCCCGCAGGAGTTCTTTTACGTGCCAGTAAATCTACCGACACGAGGCTGTCGTATTTGAGCACCTTCAAATACCACCGGACTGAGCCAGGATCGAACCTGCCAAGTTGGGGTTAGAAGGTCAGCGCCTTAACCGTCTGAGCCACTCAGCCCGGCAAACTTAAGAGTGTGTGAACTCCAAACCTGATTGTAACGACTTTTATAATGCCATAAGAAGTGACTAGAAAATATTGAAGGATGCTAGATCTTCAGAAAAAGTATGGTCAATAGCTGAATTTCTGGTGGCATGTAACTGCCTGACAGCACTAAATAATGTTTTTTCTCTTGTAATAACGTACCTTTAATTCCTGCAGTTTTCACACAGGTCTATCTAACTTAGATAGCCTTATGCAACAAATAAAATATAGAGGCATTAAACAGTAGCAGTTACGTAAGTTAATTTCCTTACTTTTTGTTCCGAAAAGTACGGACTTTCCCTCCTACTTGTATAATCAATGTGGCAACCCTAATTAACAGCGATTTATTGTTCACTAGATTTTATAATACCCAGAGATAGGAAATTATAATCTATGTATGTTCAGTCTCCAGCCCTAAGGCTGGTTGGATCCTCAACAGCTCTGCCATCAGCTGTCATAGATGGCCTAGGCATCACTGAAGAGGCGTACTAGGGAAATGAGGAGTGAGGTAGTTTCCCGTTGCTTTCCTCACCGAGCCAGATGTTGCTATTACAATCAGTCTGCCAAGCCCACTGAAATGCATGCACCAACCGACCCTATGAGCAACATTTTCACACCATTCATAGCAGGGACTGGCTGCATAAGGAATGGCATTACTAGCATCGCTCATACCTCAGTCACTTTCACATTGTCAAAGTCAAGGATAAGACAGAGACAGATCAATGAAAGTAACAAAATTGCTCTAGCCCAAACCAGAAGACATAGTGCACTGTAAACACTAGGTCCTGCCAGCAAAGGCATTTTAAAATATTTTAAATGTATTTCTGACGTAATTTGCCTATGCTTGAGAAATGCATTTCAAGATAGTTCTTTGGGAGGAATTGCGTCATAAAAAATTTAAGTAGTGATATTGAATTTCAAAAAATGTTTCCCTCTCTCAACGAAATTAGCGATATTTCATATGCCTATCGGACACAAATGCCACCCTCCTAATTTCTGCCACCCAGGGACATCGGTTCCGGTCTGCCCATTGGAAAATAAGGGGATAATTGTCACAGTTTCTAATATTCATTCCTTTGTTCACCACGTGTTTATGCGTGCAGAATATGTACCGGTACCTTATAGGCTATATAGGGCGAAAGAGTTATCGTCTATCGTGTTTCATTGTTTACATAGCCTCGCTAGGAAGCCGCATTGGACAGCGCGCCCGTTTGTCGCTCGCGGAGCGTTGCTGCCCTAGTCGCATCGGCCAGACCTCTAGGCGCTGAGAACAAAGCCGATCGCTCTCGCTCGAAAATGTTCCTAATTATCACTCTGGATCAAAACCATTTAATTTAATTTTTTGAGCACCACACCACCTCAGCATGCTCCCCACGCACCCCGAAAGAAATCCAGTTTCGAACGAGTAGTGTTCTTTGTTAGGGCGTTAATCCGTTTAGATTAAAACTAACCTGCATAGTTAATTTTTAATGAACAGGCCGTGCATTTTAATATACTGGGGGGCCCACGCCGGTAGATTGGCTCGTTACTGAACTGGTTTGCAGATTAAACGTTCATCACTCTGGCGTCGAAGGTTTTTGGCGACGGAAGGTAGGAAAGTATTGGGAAGGTAGCAGCCGTGACCTTAATTATGGCTCGTCCCCAGTATTTGCCTGATATGAACATGGGAAACCACGGAAAACCATCTTCAGGGCTGCCGACAGTGGGATTCGAACCCACCATCTCCCGGATGCAAACTTACAGCTACGCGACCCTAATCACATGGCCAATTCCCTCGGTGGCGAATTTTTTAAACTGGTAGTATTTTAATGGACTTTCAGCACATATGATTACGGTAATTGTGTGAGAAGTGAGCATCATCGGTAACAGGTTTCCATGTTACTGTCCGTACAGTTCTGCACGCGTGGGCAACTATGGAGCCTGGCTTAGCACACTCCATTCCACCTCGGTCGTGTGGAAGAAACGTTTTAAGATAACGGACGGCTTCTCCAATTACTTCGCCCTTCTTGGCGCCAGCTTAGAGCCAGTCGTGGGAGATGAATATTGTGCGGACTTCTTATTGGATTCAATTCCAGGCGTCTAGTTCCATCATTGCCTTATAATCGTCTTCCTGCGTATAAGCTGTGAGTTATAGAGGCAGTTTCCGAGTCATTTATCACAGTGCCTAGCAGCACAATGACTGAAGTAAAAATTACTTTTTATTCTATTTTGGTGACCAATTCCTTCCACACTTAAAGGTCAATCTTTTTCCCGTTTTTCTGTTTAAACCTTGACTCAAATGAATTAGTTCTGTCTGAAGAATTCCTGGGACAAGAAGAATATATATATTTCTTTCTTTCTTTATTTTTTATTTATTTATTTAGTTATTTATTTATTTCACGCACTTTGTCCAATGCTATTCCAAAGGACTTTTGGAAAAAAGAAAGTTTCTTTCTCTATATTTTGACGACTATTATTTGTCTCAGTCACAATCGAAGTTATCTTCGGATATGGGTGTGAGCGTTATTACATCTGGCTGATTGTAACATACGTATTATAGTCTGGCCAACAGTACTGAAATAATAGATGACATTACGTTTTTTGTTTTTATTATTTTATAGGAAACTGCCCCCGTAAATAGTTTGCTGTGGTTAAGGCTGTGGGTTCGAATGCCCGTTTAGTTAGCTAAAATTTAGTCTTGGTCGTCTTGGTCTACCTCTACTTCTCTTAACCTCCATAACAGAGTCCATTATTATCCTAGGTAACTTATCCTCCTCCATTCGCCTCACATACCCAACCACCGAGTTCATTCCTAAATTAGCCTTTTATCTCCTCATTCCGAGTACCCTCCTGCCATTTTCCCACCTGTTGGTACCAGCAATCATTCTCGCTTTCATATCTGTTACTTCTAACTTATGTAAAAGATATCCTGAGTCCACCCAGCTTTCGCTCCCGTAAAGCAAAGTTGGTCTGAAAATAGACCGATGTAAAGATAGTTTCGTCTGGGTGCTGACTTCCTTCTTACAGAATACTGTTGATCGCAACTGCGAGCTCACTGCATTAGCTTTACTACACCTTGATTCAATCTCACTATATTACCATTATGGGAAAGAACACAACTTAAATACTTGAAATTATCGACGTGTTCTAGCTTTTTATCACCAGTCTGACATTCAGTTCTGTTGAATTTCTTACCTACTGGCATCAATTTAGTCTTCGAGAGGCTAACTTTCATACCATGCTCATTGAACCTATTTTCAAGTTCCAAGATATTAGGATGCAGGCTTTCGGCAAAATCTGTTTTTTTTTTTTTTTTCGATATCACAGCACCTGCACCGAACTCGAGACTTAACAAGGATATTTTGTGACAAAAGCTGAACCAACACGGTTACGTAGCCACGTAGTGTCTAAAACTCCATACAGTCAACCCCCGGAAGTACTGTTTAGCGCGGAGTCGGTAACAGTATAAATTGTAATGTGTTGGTAGATATGATCTAATAAATGTTGTGGCAGAAAGTTTACACAGCAATTAATCATAGCTGTATTTCGCATATAGAATACCTGCATACTCCACTCTCTGGAACATTATGCTTCCCAGAGAAAGTTCAATTCTTTGTCATTGTTATCCTCACACCCACGAGTATAGATGAGAAGTCCAACCGTCCATGAATGAATAAGGTTCATCCAACAGCCAACACTGGTTGGCATGCCAGATCCACATAATAACATTTCTAAGGCATGTATGAGCACGGTCACCTGCACGATATCATATAAAATGAGCCGGGAAAGAACGTTTTATTGGGTATACGAAGGTGTCAAAGGTTGAAGCACTGTACAATGAATGGCTTTTTCTTTTTACTAGTGGTTTAACGTTGCTCTAACTCAGATGAGATTTTCGGCCACGATGGAACAAGAAAAGGCTAGGAATGGAAAGCAGTCATGGCCTTATGTAGGGCACAGCCGTTGGTGTTAAAGTGGGAAACCGCGGAAAACCATCTTCAGGGCTGCCGATGGCGGGGTTCAAATCCAGTATCTTCTGAATCCAACCTCACAGCTACGAGGCTCGTACCACCCAGCCAAATTGCTTGGTAATCACAGTAGAACCAGTCTTAAACAGACATCACAGTTTCAGCAGAAAAATTACCACTATCAGAGGTGTTCTTTTAAAAATATCGAAAATAATGAAAAAAAAATCAAACTGCACTGTATGTGGGTGACATTTAGTAGGCAACATTGGAGATAATATAATTTTGTATGTCATCATCCTGTAGGGTTTATAACTATAGCCACACAACCGAGTGGCCAAGGATCTTCTGAGAAACTTGCCAGCCTCACATTCTGAACGCTAATCATTACAGTAGGAGGGGTGCGGGGGGTGTTGAGTAAATTACTGAGTTCGTTGGAAAATTTACAATATCCAACAACCGACCAATTATATTGGTATTATTTCTTAGATGACTACGAACCTCGACTCTACATGCCATTAAGACGTCATCTGCATAAGCATAGGTTTCAAATAGATCTTAATAAGATTAACTACACAGATCATAGGAGCAACTTTACAACATACATTTTAAGAAATCCCGTACTTCTTTCTTTCATTATTTATTTATTTATTTATTTATTTATTTCATTCTTTCTTTTGATCCAAAAACATCATAATGGGAATTTCGAGTTGTATGTAAGATGGAGACGGTGGTGGTGGTGGTTTTTCTTATGTTTGTCAAGCTCCCTTGTCCATATTACAGAAAAGTTGCATTAGGTTGCATCAGTTTGCAAAACACCTCCGACTTAGTGGTGTAAACACGAGTCCGCCACAGCTAAAAAAATCCCCAGAAAGAGAGCGACCTATGAAAAATGACAAGGAAAGAAAATCTATACTAATAACTCCGCTCACTAAAAATGGCCGAAACACAGCAATGCCAATATGAAAGCTTGATTTGTATTGTAAGATTTCGAGATATGCATAATAATTAATAAGGGAAACCTCGGCATGTCATATGTTTTCATAATAGACCTCTGCCAAAATTCGAGTTGTTTATAGAATTTTAACGTGTGGAAATTTACGCCACCACTGGATTATAATATAAGTACCAGTAGCGTACCCACGCCAACTAAGTACGCAGACTCCGGATGGGGATCCCCGTAAAGGCATCACTTTGATAATAAATTTTAAATAAACCGCCGATCGATGCGTTTTCCGCTCATATCTAGATTACTTAAAAGTCTGAGTCGCACATTTGAGCGCATTGCCGATGTCACATAACCCGTAAAACCAATGATTTGTAAAAATGTGGTGGGGACTGAACGCCGTCTATTGTTCGTGTAGGGGTAAAATTATATAAAGGGTAGCCATGTTGAGACAACATTCACTTGACGCAAAAGACTGAAGGCAGACACACGGTCCGCTGGTGTTCTGGCCTTACTTGTATTCGGGAGTGATAATATACATTTTGTGCAAAAACGCGGTGTGAAAAACTTTGTCCAAGTGATAGTAATGAAAGTATTTAAATAACGTGACCGCGAGAACTGTGTTACACTTTTTGAGAAATTGTGTTTGTGAATGGCGCAACTTATTTCAACGTCATTAGACTTGTTACAGTGAAGAAGAGGACCCTGGGATTATGAACGTGCTCAGCAGGACTAGAAGAGGAATGGAACCTGTGATCCACGTCAGCACAATGAGAGGCTAAACGACGATAAGGGCCTTTCCTGGGCCCGAGCCATGGATTTCTCGACATGGCGATAAGTACAGAAAATCTAAATATTATCCAAATAAATGCACGGTTATGTAATATGTAGATCACATAAGTTAGTAATGTAAATTGCATGTATTCTTGAATTAGAGAGAGACTTGTGAGTGGTCTTCATATTGTTTAAAATGTATTCATCTATATGGGAATGAAAATTCTATTATATGGGCTAAAACTTCGGGCGTGATTTGACGATGAAATATCAGTAAGTTTGAGAGTGCTTTAGATTAGGAGGGCAAAATATAGATTTGTATTATTGAATATTTCAAACCGTGATATGTATATTTTTATTTTATGGAATATTCAACCTATTTTGGTAATGCATGGCGATAGTGTCTTCAAAATGCCACTATAGGCATAATAATCATGGGGATAGGAAGGCACTCTTGTTTTAATGTAATTTTGCATGAAGAGAATAGGTAGATGGCTGTATTAATTATTTGTGTATGTTGTGACAAGCTTGGACACGAACGAACGCCCTCCCAAGTTTAGATAATGTTTTTCTTTTATGTCAACAAGTATGTTGCTTTTCTTCAATATTTGAATAATCTTATGGATACGTTTAAATCCGTATTTGATATTTATCTGAGTTCAAACTGTAGGATAACATAGGCTGAAATATTCTATGTAGTCGGATGTGAAATTGAAAAGATGAATAGTGGCTTGATATTGAATTAAAGAATTGTAAGCGGGCAGAGAATTAATAAGCCAGTGGAGCTTTGGAATATGATAAGAGGATATCAGTTGAAATTATATTATTTACCATGATGTACTTTGAGGGAGACGGTTCGTCTCACCTTGAGTTTGTTGACAATGAATGATCTCCGGCTACAAACTACTCGGTGTGGTTCGACGTTGTATGATTTATGATTTTGGAAAGGGTGTGTTAGTACTTCCCTTGTGAGTAGGGTCACTGCCAATAGTATTGTTCAAGCCTGTCCACCAAGACTGAATGCCTGGGGTTTCGCATAAACCCCATTACATTTAAAGGATTTCTTTTTAACTCGTTCATGTTTATTTCTGTAAAGAAATTAAATAACAGGAACGCCAGTATTGTATGATTTATTGACCTGATGAATAAGTGAGATAGGGTGTTTTTAGAAACCCGTTTGTCGGTGGCATCCTGGACACCATCGGTTCGAATTCCAAGGCAGACCATGGATTTTTCGTCACATACAAATTTTTTGTGTTGTAGAGCATGGTTGAATTTGTCGCACTTATAAACGGACGACTCACTCTTATACTGTAGTGAGTGCGCCCGTCACACTCTGGTGACGTCATCGCGGAACCGATTCCCCGCATGCGACACCAAATGCGGTCTCGGAGTCGTAGGAACCGATTCTCGCGATTCCATGCGTCATTTGCGCACATCACTACTTATTCTTCAAGCGATCGATCCTTCACGATTGTTTTTTCTTCTTCTTTCCGATGAGGCCTGCTAAGGACCATGTGCCAAATTCAATTCAGTTCTTCATACTTTGTTGTTTTCTCTTCAGCTCCTTCCAATATTCTTTCATCCTTTCACTATGCTGTTTCTTCTTCTCTTATATTATTTTTTCTAAATATTTATTTACTTCTTGAATCCAGCTAGTTGCTGCCTTTTTGTCACAAAGATCCTTGAAAATCCTTTTTGTTAATCTGGAATCATTCATTCTGTAAATATGTCCGAAAAATTGCAATCTCCTTTTTCTTATGGTTTCTGTTATGTTTTCTATGTTCCTGTATATTTCACCATTAGATCTTAATTTTCATACTTCTGTTGTTTTCACTGGGCCTAAGATTTTTTTCATGATTCTCCTTTCTAGTACCTCAAGTTTATCTAATCTACAGTTTAGTACCAGGCATTCACTTGCATGTAAGCATTCCGGTTTCACCACTGCGGTGTAGTGCCTTAATTTAAGATTTTTAGGTAGACACTTTTTGTTATAGAAATTCTTTGTGATACCATATGCTCTTTCCATCATGTGTACCCTTACTTCTACTGCAGATTTTTCTACACCATTTTCTTGAATTATTTCTCCCAGATATTTGAATTTCTGTTGCCAAAATGTTTGGAGCATTCTTGATGTTCGTAACAAATTTTGTTTTTTCTACGGAGATTCTCAAACCTGTCTTGTTGGCTATTTCTTCCAAGAGATTGATTTGTGTTGTTGCACTTGTTAGGTTTTCTGACAATATAACAAAATCGTCTGTCAGTGCTAGGCAATTTATTTCAATGCCTTTGTTTTTTCTCCCCAAAGTTACCGGCAACAAGTTATACTCTTTAAGGTTTACGTTCCAAATTCTTACAATTTTCTCTATAACGCAGTTGAATAGAAAGGGTGACAGACCGTCACCTTGCCGTACCCCTGTATTTATCTTAATAGGTTTGGATATCTCACCCATAAATTTCACCTTTGAAATTGTGTCATTAAGGGTTTCACGTATTAGGTTTGCCAATTTAGTTTTCACTTCAAATTCACGAATTGTTTTATCTATGGTTCCTCTATCAACCGAGTCAAAAGCCTTTTTAAAACCTACAAAAGTCCAAACAGTGTCTTTTGAATTCAATATCCTATGGAGGATTATGGATTTTAAGTTAAATATTTGTTCTGAACAAGATCTACCTTTTCGAAATCCAGCTTGATACTCACCCAGTTGCTTGTCAAGTGATGTTTCTACTCTATTCAGTAATATTTTTGAGAATACCTTGTATGCAATTTGCAGAAGAGAGATGCCTCTATAGTTATCAACCTTTTGTTTGTCCCCATTTTTATGCATTGGGTGTATTAGAGCCACTTTCCTTTCTTCTGGAATCCTCTCTGTTTTCCAAATATCTTCAAACATTAACTGCAGCTCTTCAATGATTTTTGACTGAGACCATTTCAACAATTCAGCTGTTATAGAGTCTTCTCCACTAGCTTTATTCTTTTTCAGATTGTTAATTCTTTAATTTCTTCAGCAGTGGGTGGTATATCTTCTTCAGATTTTTAGTTGTTTGAGAGAATTCCAACTTATGGTCGGGTTCAGGGCAGTTTATAAAAGTTGATCAATGTGCCTCGCAAGTATTTCACAATTCTCGGCATTGCTTAGGCCAAGTCTACCATTTTCATCTTTGAGGCATATGCTACGCGCTTGATACCCCTTTAAGTGACTCTTAAATGTCTGGTAGAAGTTTCGAGAGTTATTTTTAACAAAACTGTCTTGCAGGTCAATAACTTGTGATTTTTCGAAAGTTCTTTTAACTCCCCTTTTTATTCTAGCAGTGCCTTTCCTTTGCTGTTTGATTTGGTCATAGTGCTCAGTCTTTCCAGAGGATTTAAACTTTTTACATTGTTTTATTCTCTCTTGTAATGCATCTTCACATATTTGATTCCACCAAGGTTTTTTAGGTCTGACTAGCCCAAATATTTTCGGGGCTGCATTGGTTATTTAGTAGATAAATCGTGCCACTTCCCATAATGAGATACTTTTATTTCTTCCCGAAACGTTTCCAACGTTTCTTGTGTAATTTGAAGTCTATTTGTGCTATATTTGTTTACTATTTCCCTTCTTCTGTGATTTCTGTTGGGTAAGAATTTTAGTTTGATTTTAGACAAGTAGTGATCAGAATCAAATTATCTGCTTCTTACTACCTTGACATTCATAATTTCTTTCATGTTTCTTATGGATATAGCTACATGATCCAGTTGAAATTCACCTAGTAATGGATTTGGAGAAATCCATGTTTTAGCTTTCCTTGGTAATTTCTCGAAGAAAGTTGACATTTTTCCATTTTTTATAATCTTCACAATTTTCCTTGTCGATATAGAGCGTTGACCACGCGGTTTTACACTTCAAGGCAATAATGACAAAAACCATCGCCAGTTAACACGATTAAATAATATCTCTATGCTAGTAATGCTCGGCGTTAATATGGACTAAGCAATAAAAGTCAAGCCGGCCCCGTGGTGTATGGGTAGCGTGCTTGCATCTTACCCGGAGGCTCTGGGTTCGATTCCCGGCCAGGTAAGCGATTTTTACCTGGACCTGAGGGATGGTTTGAGGTCCACTCAGCCTACGTGATTAGAATTGAGGAGCTATCTGACAGTGGAATAGCGGCCCCGGTCTAGAAAGCCAAGAATAACGGCCGAGGTGATACGTCGTGCTGACCACAAGACACCTCGTAATCTGCAGGCCTTCGGGCTGAGCAGGTGTCCCTTGGTAGGCCAAGGCCCTTCCAGGGCTGGAGAGCCATGGGGTTTGTTTGCAATAAAAGTCTAAATTCATGAATTCTATTATCATAGCCGGTATATTAAAACTGTATAAAACATAAATGATCGGAAATTTTATTATCTATAACTTTTGTTACGTAGTGCTTTTCGGTACGACCAATAACATAGGTATTTGAAAAATACATTTTAGGCCCCTTTTCATCCAGCGTGAATAAAGTTATTGATAGCCTAGATTGTAGTGTCTCATTCCGCGACTTTAGATCGATTTTCATTAGATTCTCTTCAGCCACTTTCTCGTGATGCGCGTACATACATACGTACCTACAGACAGACAGACAGACAGACAGACAGACAGACAGACAGACAGACAGACAGACAGACAGACAATTTTTAAAAAGTGCACTTCCTTCTTACTGTGGATACGACAGATAAAGAAATACCATTCTTTTTAAATTCTGAGTAATGTACACACAAAACTCTTATTTTATATATACAGATTATTTGGATAAAACGTACTTTATTTCTTCAACTAGTTCGATCAACGCAATAAGTTATTAAAATTACCGAGGAATTTTCCGTGGAGTCGTTTATTCAAAAGTAGGCTTGAGGTTTGTCATACTGAGGACTCATGCCGATCAAAATGATGTTTGTAAAGGTTTTCATTAGTATCTCCAACGGGGAAACTTTCACGAGACGTCACTGAAAAGCATCATCATACTGTATTATCTTATTTATAAGGCAATTACTTCACTGCATAAACTAGAACACTAAGAGAATCAATAGGTCAAACGTTGACATCTAAAATGGCTATAAAATACGTCCACAAGTCAGCATTACATTGGAAAGAAACAATGTGACAAGCAATAAATCTATGGGTGACAGTTGCAACAGTATTGATGTCATAAATTACTATTCTAAAAGCATTGCAGTGTGCTATGTACTTCAATCTCGATCAGTTCAGGGGCAATAAATATCAATTTTCACAGGAAGTTCGTCCTATACGGGAGCGTTTAACTTGTTTACCACCGTCTGACCGAAATCGAATACATATTAATTTCCTGTCAACGCATTGTATAAATTTGGTCATACAATGCCATATAACAGAAACCACTCTCCAGTGTTCCCATCTTTTACAGTAAAAGCATAGCGTATCGAAGAGAAAGTGCGACGTCTTCACGAGTTACCGTGGACCGCCGCACAGATGGCACTGCCATACACAGTGATGTCTGAGCGAGAGGATAAGAGAGGCATTATCGGGACTACTACTTCAAAATCTGAATAATCAACGATATTGCCATTATAATTAACCTGTCCTTTGTCATGAAAATGATTTCTTACACATTTAAATATAAGCGGCGCGTCTGAAAATGCCCATATTTTCTGTTGGAGTCAGCTGGATTGGAAATATAACACTTCAGATTCTTTATGCTACAAGATATTCCTAAGTATTTCCACAACTTTTTATTCGACTGGCTACCATCCGATGTGAAACCAATGATTCGGACACCTACTTGCTCTAATTGCATGATGACTCGAATGAGAATGTTTGCAATTATATCACCAGGGGTGGCGTTCCGGCTAGCATATATCGCTATGGGTTGTATCCAGTTATATAGAAAAGGAACAAACATAAAAACTAGAGCATGATTTGCCAACTGACCCTTGCTTTTATCTTCAGTAAATTTCCCCAAATCAACAAAACCATTCACTTGCAACGATTCCGAGTTAAAGCGAATTTATTCTCGTAACTTCACCTCGTCAAATATCAACATCCCTAAGCGTTCGTGTTCCTCCTTTCCATTAAAAAAATCTGCTATGGCAGCGGTAGTATGCTCATTTATGCCGTACGAACATTTTAGGCCCTTCACCAAATTTCTCAAGTGGGATTCAGAAGGCAAAGGTAGCAAGTCATGATTTAAACAGTGCCGATAACCCTTGGGAGACTTTATTTTTAAAAGAAGTGCATCAAGAAGAAATTCATCACTATATCTCATTCCTTTTTTACTTTTCGCTTGACATTTCTTTAACATTGTATCGACTATAATTTTCGGTTTTTTGCTGAGAGAACCGAGTTGTTTTGACTCAGTGAAATGTCTCTTTGATTTTATATCAGAAATGTCTTTTTCAAGCAAATGTATCTTAGCTTTAGCGACATTGAGTTGATTTTGCGTTCTAATGAAATTACGTTTCTGATTCTTCAATCTCCTCTGTAATAGCGCAATTGTTTTCCTAGCATCTGCGACATTAGAGCTATCTTCAACTACTGAGCATACAGGTTGATCACTATCACTGATATTTACGATCTGTTCAGGGCTTTTATTAGAGAAATCTCTTCGTGTGGACTGCCTATTCGTGGAGGAGTTGCGTTTCTTAACTGCCTTAGAAATATACTTGGGTAGATTAGGAAATATGTGAGGAAATGCTTCTGGTTTTAATTTCCAGCGCTGTCTTGGTATCTCTACTCTTTCACCATTCACCGTAAACGAGTCTACTTTCACTAGAAAGTCATCGCAAAAATTAATGTCACAAACGAAACAGTTATGAGTTAATTTTCGGTCTTTTCTATGGATAGCAGATATCATGTCATAACATCCCCTAATAGAGGGAAATCAATAATCAAGTTTTGCACGAAGATTTTGGTGGTTCAGAGGATATAGCTCAGATACCTAAAGCTGGATTTAATCATGTATCCAATTTATTTAATTTTTATGGTAATTTGGCTACAATAAATGAATTATTACCGGCCCTGGAGTACAAAGTGCCTTCTCCCATTTCAGTAAAACACCACTCTCTTCAGGGGGCCTAAAGAAAATCCTACCTGAAGACGATCGGTCATATCCAGATTTGCAGCCGGGTACAAAACACGAGGGCATGATGTGATAGTTTCCTCCCGCACTGATATACGTTGCCTTATAGCACAATAGCGACAAAGACCGAGGTATTTAAAACATAATACTTCTCACACAACTCAATCGTGAATACACTAATAATGCAGTGGAAACATCTCTGACAGCGACAATAATGAGCAATAAAAATTACTACATCTGAAGGCAAATATAACGCGGGCTAGTCTCTGTTGACATCGCAATCGCCTGTGCTGCCACCAAGCGGGTGTCCCATCAACTTCTTGAGCTCTCTTACGGGCGAACGGAGATGATGTCGCACTTCCTCTTCGATACGCTATGGTAAAAGTAAACTCGTGTCCTCATCCCGAAGTGGTGCAGCTCTTTTCAAGTACACCCCCATTGGAGGAGAGCTGCATGTACCATTTTAACCACATACCAGCCCTCCTGCCATTCTTAAATTTCTGGCAGTACCGGGAATCGAACCCAGACCCCCAAGGACGGCAGCTAATAACACTAACCGTTACGCTACGGAGGCGGACATCTTTTACAGTAATAGTGAATATTAGGGGCGTACTCAGAATGTTATTTGGGGGGAGGAGAAGAGGCTACTCTGCATACAATTTTAGAACATCTATGACTGAGACAGAGCCATAATCTCTATTATATAAAGCCGTACGGCTGACTCACTGACTGACATAAATGATTGACCACTTCCAGATGTGGTAGAAATGTGAAATTTGGCAAAGTTACAGCTATTAGCGTGTAAGCTACGGAAAAGATCCAAAAAATTCAAATTTTTAATTTTTGCCCCCCCGCCCCCCAAACAAAATGGCGGACGCCATGATGCAGTACCCTACAATATTGAAATTTGGCAAAAATCTAGCTCCTACCCTGAAACTGACGTAGAAATTGCAACAAGTTCAAATATTTAATATTTTACCCATTAAAAAATTCGGAATATTAAGGCAAATTGAATGACGGTGCAGACTTTCGTTTCGAGCTATTTTGTGGCCGAACGGTAATTGCTATCAATGAACGGATTGCACTTTCGGCACCTAAAATTAAGAGATCTACAACTTTGGTCCTATGACCTTTTGTCGTATCTCGACCCCTTCTACCTTAGATTGAGCTTGATTTTCCCGGTTTCGCAAAATTTTGTTAAATTTCCATTCATTATTTTACTGATTCACACACTCATATGATAGATAGATGAACGAAATTTAGCACGATCCTTGGCAACGGCATTGGCCATATGTACACCGACTTTCGTTATTCTAGCTGCCATAAAAGTATGGGAAATCGGAGGGTACATGCGGAAACACTATTGAAATTTCAGCCTAATTTATGATACTTAACCAATTTATGGTGAAGCCATTTGAGATACGGCAAAACCTCAAATAACCAAAACTATAGGTCGTTTCATCGTCGATCTGTGTGCCAAGTTTCAAGACTCTAGCTGTCTGCTAAGTTGGCGAAATTATTTTTCGACTGGTGTTAAGCGGACGAAATTTGATATGGATCGAAACGTTCACCCCTTTCAATGGCATAAATATTCGAGATACGAGAAGATGCCGCAGACAGTACTGTAGCTGACTAAAAGACACGTCTGATGGCGCAATCCGTATCTCGATACGACTTATCGTTTGCCCGCAATAAATTTTCAAATGGAAGTCTGCACTGTGTAGCCTGCACATTGCCTGGATCTATGCTATCTCTTCTCTTCTTATATATATAAAGCTAGAAGGCTAACTCACTCACTCACTCACTCACTCACTCACTGACTGACATTAATGTTTGCCCACTTCCAAGTGAGCTAGGAACTTGAAATTCGGCAGTCTGATAGCTTTTAGGCTGCAACCCAAGGAAAAATTCAAAAAAGTTGAAATTTCCACATTTAGCCCCCCTTCCGCCCAATCAAAGTATCGGGCTGAAATTTCGTGTTAGACCCTGCCAGATGAGCTAGGAACTTGAAATGTGGCAATCTGATAGCTATTAGGGTGTGTCCCAAGGGAAAATTACAAAAAGTTCAAATTTTTTATATTTAGCCCCCCCTTCGACGAAGCACTGAAATTTCGTGTTACACCCTTGCAGATGAGCTAGGAACTTGAAATTCGGCAGTCAAATAGCTATTAGGCTGCAACCCAAGGAAAAATTCAAAAAAGTTGAAATTTTTCACATTTAGCCCCCCTTCCGCCCAATCAAAGTATCGGGCTGAAATTTCGTGTTAGACCCTGCCAGATGAGCTAGGAACGTGAAATGTGGCAATCTGATAGCTATTAGGGTGTGTCCCAAGGGAAAATTACAAAAAGTTCAAATTTTTTGTATTTAGCCCCCCCTTCGCCGAAACACTGAAATTTCGTGTTACACCCTTGCAGATGAGCTAGGAACTTAAAATTCGGCAGTCAAATAGCTATTAGGCTGCAACCCAAGGACAAATTCCGAAAAGTTGATATTTTTCATATTTAGCCCCCCTTCCGCCCAATCAAAATATCGGAGTGACATTTCGTGTTAGGCCCTTCCAGATGAGCTAGGAACTTGAAATGTGACAATCTGATAGCTATTAGGGTGTGTCCCAAGCGAAAATTCCAAAAAGTTCAAATTTTTTGTATTTAGCCCCCCCTCGCCGAATCACTCAAATTTCGGTGTTACACCCTTGCAGATTAGCTAGGAACTTGAAATTCGGCAATCAAATAGCTATTAGGCTGCAACCCAAGGAAAAATTCCGAAAAGTTGAAATTTTTCATATTTAGCCCCCCTTCCGCCCAATCAAAATATCGGAGTGAAATTTCGTGTTAGGCCCTTCCAGATGAGCTAGGAACTTGAAATGTGGCAATCTGATAGCTATTAGGGTGTGTCCCAATGGAAAATTACAAAAAGTTCAAATTTTTTGTATTTAGCCGCCCCTTCGCCGAATCATTGAAATTTCGGTCTTACACCCTTGCATAGTAGGTAGGAACTTGAAATTCGGCAATCAAATAGCTATTAGGCTGCAACCCAAGGGAAAATTCCAAAAAGTTGAAATTTTTCATATTTAGCCCCCCTTCCGCCCAATCAAAATATCGGAGTGAAATTTCGTGTTGGGCCCTTCCAGATGAGCTAGGAACTTGAAATGTGGCAATCTGATAGCTATTAGGGTGTGTCCCAAGGGATAATTCCAAAAAGTTCAAATTTTTGGTATTTAGCCCCCCATCGAATCACTCAAATTTCGGTGTTACACCCTTGCAGATTAGCTAGGAAATTGAAATTCGGCAATCTGACTGTTATTAGGCTGCAAACCAAGGATAAATTCCGAAAAGTTGAAATTTTCATATTTAGTCCCCTTCCGCCCAATCAAAATATCGGACTGAAATTTCGTGTTAGACCCTTCCATATGAGCTAGGAACTTGAAATTCGGCTGCCTGATAGCTATTCGGCTGTAACCCAAGGAAGAATTCCAAAAAGTTCAAAATTTTCATATTTAGCCTCCACCGAATCGAAATATCGTTCTCAAATTTCGGGTAAGACCCTTCAGTTCCGGATGAGCTAGAAACTTTGAATTCGGTAATCTGATAGCTATTAAGCTGCAACCGTGGGAAAAATTCTAAAAAGTTGAAATGTTTCATATTTAGCCGCTTTTCCGTCCAATCAAATTATCGGACTAAAATTTCGCGTTAGACCCTTCCAGATGAGCTACGAACTTGAAATTTGGCAATCTGATATAAATTAGGCTGCAACCCAAGGGAAAATACCAAAAAGTTCAAATTTTTCATATTTATCCCCCCACCGAATCAAAATATGGGACTCAAATTTCGGTTTAGAACCTGCCGTTCCAGATGCGCTAGAATATTGGAATTCGGCAATGCCAAAAAGTTAAAAATTTTCATATTTAATCCCCCCCGCCCAAACAATATATCGGGCTCAAATTTCGTGTTAGAGCCTTCCAGATGATCTACGATCTTGAGATTCGGCGATGTAATGGCTATTAGGTTGCAACCCAAGGAAAAATTCAAATTTAGTTCAAATTTTTCATATTTAGCCCCCTCCCCGCCCAATCAAATTATCAGACTCAAATTTCGTGTTAGGCCCATCCAGATGATTCAGGAATTGAAATTAATCAATATGATAGAAATTGGGCTGTAAGGCAAGAAAATATTCCAAAACATTCAATTTTCTCATATTTACCCCTCCACCACCCAATCAAAATCCTCTGCACCCCTCCCCCCAAACAAAATGGCGGACGCCATGATGCAGTGCCCTACAAAATTAATATTTGGCAATGCTCTAGATCCAAGCCTGTAACCGACGAAGAAATCGCAACAAGTTCAAATTTTGAATAATTAACCCACTGAAAAATCGAAATATGAAGCCAAATTTAATGACGATGCAGACTTTCGTTTAGAGCTATTTTGTGGCTGAACGGTAATTGCTATCAATGAACTGATTGCACTTTCGCGTCCTAAAATTAAGATGTCTACAATTTTGGTCGTATGACTTTTTGTCGTATCTCGACCCCTTCTACCTTAGACTGACCTTCATTTTCCCGGTTTTTATCAATTTTGTTGAATTTCCATACATTTTTTACTGATTAACACACTTATAAGACAGATAGACACTAAATTCAGCACGCTCCCTGACACGACCATTGGCCATACGTAGACCGACTTTGATTATTCTACTGCTATGAATGTATGGGAAACTGAAGGAATAACTTACCTAGAAACACTACCTTAATTTCAGCATAATGTATGTACCGTAATCAATTTATGGTGAAGACCATGGAGATACGGCAAAACCTCAAACAACGAAAATTGTAGGTCGTTATATTGTCGTCCAGCGTGCCAAGTTTCAAGAGTGTAGGTGTCGGCTAAGTTGCCAAATCTTATTTCAACTTGTTTAAAGCGGTCGAAATTTGACATGGATCGATATGTTCTCCTCCTTCCTTGGTATAAATACGCAAGATACTAGAAAAGGCCTAAGACAGTAATGTAGAAGACTAAAGGGGTCGTCTGATGGCTCAATCCATACTTTGATACGACGTACCGTTTTTCCGCAATAAATTTCCTAACCAAAGTGTGCACTATTTAGCGTGCACATTGCCTGGCTCTATATCTTATCCTATATATATATAAAGCCGCAAGGCTAACTGACTCACTCACTCACTCACTCACTCACTGACTGACATTAATGTTTTCCCACTTCCAAGTGAGGTAGGAACTTGAAATTCGGCAGTCTGATAGCTATTACGCTGCAACCCAAGGAAAAATTCAAAAAAGTTGAAATTTTTCATATTTAGCCCCCCTTCCGTCCAATCAAAATATCGGTCTGAAATTTCGTGTTCGACCCTTCCAGATGAGCTAGGAACTTGAAATTCGGCAATCTGATAGGTATTAGGCTCTAACCCAAGGCGAAATTCCAAAAAGTTCAAATTTTTTATATTTAGCCCCCCCCCACCGAATCAAAATGTCGGACTCAAATTTCGGGTTAGACCGATCCATTCCAGATGAGCTAGAAACTTGCAATTCGGCAATCTGATAGCTATTATTCTATAACCCAAGGAAAAATTCCAAAAAGTTCAAATTTTTAGTATTTAGCCCCCAACCGAATCAAAATATCGGGCCCAAATTTCGTGTTACGCCCTTCAGCCCAATCAAATAATTGGACTCAAAGTTCATCTTAGACTCTTCCAGCCGGCAAGCCAATACCTTTTAGGCTGTAACCCAAGGAATAATTCCAAAAAAGTCAAATATTTCATATTAAGCCCCCCCCCCTCGCCGAATCAAAATATTGGACTCAAATTTCGGGTTACACCCTTCCAGATGAGCTAGGAATTTGAAATTCGGAAATCTGATAGCTATTAGGCTGCAACCAAGGAAAATTTTCAAAACGTTGAAATTTTTCATATTTAGCCCCCATTCCGGCCAATCAAATATCGGACTGAAATTTCGTGTTAGACCCTTCCAGATGAGCCAGGAACTTGAAATTCTACAATTTGATAGCTGTTAGGCTGCAACCCAAGAAAAAATTCCAAAAAGTTGAAATTTTTCATATTAATCCCCCCTTCCAACCCATCAAATATCGGACTGAAATTTCGTGTTAGACCCTTCCAGATGAGGTAGAAACTTGGAATTCGGCAATCTGATAGCTATTAGACTGTAACCCAAGGGAAAATTCTTTACGGATCAAATTATTCATATTTAGACCCCCACCGAATCAAAATATTGGACTCAAATTTCCGTTTAGACCCTTCCAGATGAGCTAGGAACTTGAAATTCGGAAATGTGATAGATATTAGGCTGCAACCCAAGGTAAATTTCCTAAAAGTTGACATTTTTCACATTTAGCCCCCCTTCCGACCCATCAAATATCGGACTAAAATTTCTTGTTTGACCCTTCCAGATGAGGTAGGAACTTGAAATTCGGCAATATGATAGCTATTATTCTATATCTCAAGGAAAAATTCCAAGAAGTTAAAATTTTTCATATTTAGCCCCCACCGAATCAAAATATCATATAATAATAATGTTTTTTTACGTCCCACTAATTACTCTTTTACGGTTTTCGGAGACGCCGAGGTGCCGGAATTTAGTCCCGCAGAAGTTCTTTTACGTGCCAGCAACTCTACCGACACGAGGCTGACGTATTTGAGCACCTTCAAATACCACCGGCTTAGCCAAGTTCGAACCTGCCAAGTTGGGGCCAGAAGGCCAGCGCCTTAACCGTCTGAGCCACTCAGCCCGGCAATCAGAATATCGGACTCAAATTCCGTGTTACACCCATCCGCCAAATCAAATTATAGGACTCAAATTTCGTGTTAG
Organism: Anabrus simplex; assembly: GCF_040414725.1. Taxonomy (NCBI): domain Eukaryota; kingdom Metazoa; phylum Arthropoda; class Insecta; order Orthoptera; family Tettigoniidae; genus Anabrus; species Anabrus simplex. The sequence goes on from NC_090265.1 coordinate 1,378,119,201, forward strand.
ACCCTTCCAGCCGGCAATCTGATACCTGTTAGCCTGTAGCCCATGGAAAAAATCCGAAAAGTACAAATTCTTCATATTTACCTCCCCCCCCCCCCCCCCCGCTGAATCAAATGATCGGACTCAAATTTCGTGCTAGACCATTCCAGTCGGCAATCTGATACCTATGAAGCTGTAATCCTAGGAATAATTCCAAAAAGGTCAAATTTCTCATATTTAGACCCCTCCCCGCCCAATCAAAATATCTGACTCAAATTTCATGTTAGGCCCTTTCAGATGATCTAGGAACTTGAGATTCGACAGTCTGATAAGTGTTAGGCTGCTTCCCAAGGAACAATTCCCAACAGTTCAAATTTTTCATATTTAGCCCCCACCCCGCCCAATCAAATTCCTCTGCCCCCTTCCCCCAAGCAATACGGCGGACGCCATGATGCAGTGCCCTACAAAATTAATATTTGGCAATGCTCTAGATCCAAGCCTGTAACCGATGAAGAAATTTCAACAAGTTCAAATTTTGAATATTTAACCCACTGTAAAATTGAAATATGAAGCCAAATTTAATGACGTTGCAGACTTTCGTTTCGATCAATCTTGTGTGTGAAGGGCTATTGCTATCAGTAAAGGGATTGAATTTTCTTGCTTAAAATGATGAGTTCTTCAACTTTGGTCCTATAACGTTTTATCGTATCTCGATCCCTTCTACCTTACAGTAGATTGAGCTTCATTTCCCCGGTTTTGGTCAATTTTTTAAAATTTCCACATATTATTTTACTGATTATCACATTCATAAGACAGATAGATGCACTAAGTTCTGCACGATCCCTGGCACGACCATTGGCCATATGTAGACCGACTTTCATTATTCTACTGCCTTGAATGCATGGGAAACTGAAGGAATATGTAGAAACACTAACCTAATTTCAGCATAATGTATGTTACTTAATCAATTTATGGTGAAGACGGTGGAGATACGGCAAAACCTCAAATAACCAAAATTGTAGGTCGTTGCATTATCGTCCAACGTGCCAAGTTTCAAAGCTATAGCTGTCTGCTAAGTTGGCAAAATCATTTTTCAACTTGTTTAAAGCAGACGAAATTTGACATGAATCGAAAAGTTCACCTCTTTTTTGGTATACATAGGCAAGATACCAGAAAATGCCTGAGAGAGTAATGTAGACGACTAAAGGGGTCATCTGATGGCGCAATCCGTACTTTGATAGGACGTACCGTTTTGCCGCAATAAATTTCCAAATGAAAGTCTGCACTATTTAGCGTGCACATTGCCTGGCTCTATATTATATATATATATATAAAACCGTTTGGCTCACTGGCTGACATAAATGTTTACCCACTTCGGCATGAGCTAGAAACTTGAAATTTTGGCAATATGATAGCTATTAGGCTGTATTGTGGAAAAGCTCCAAATGTTGATTTTTTGTTATTTTTCCCTTCCCTTAAAATAAATTGTAGACGATATGTTGCAGTGCGCCAGAAAATTAAAATTTGTCGCAGTTACAACTTTGGCCTGCAACCAACGGAGAAACTCGAAAGAGCTGCATTGTTTAACGTTTTTGTCTCCAGAAAATATCGAAATCTGGAAGTAATTTTCATTATGGTGCTAACTAATATTTCCAGGATTTTGGTGGCTAAACTGTAAGTCCTACCACCAAATGGACAAGACGTTCGGATTCGATCATGAAGAGATCTACAACTTCTGACCCGGGAATTTTAGTCGTATCTTGCTCCCTTATGCCTTAGATAGAGCTGCATTTTCCAGATTTAACGTCATTTTTTTTACATTTTCCGTAATTAATTTTACTGTGTTACACACAAGACCGATAGATTCATGAAATTTAGCAGGCTCACTGGAACGTTCGTGGGTCACAGATGAGCAAAATGCATGATTTTAGCACCCTGTAAAAATGGTAAAACGAAAGCAAAACGGAAACACTGTACTCCTAATCCAAGGTTCTAAACCAATCTACGGTGTAAACGAGGCAGATACGACAAAACATCAAATAACGGAAATATAGAGCGTTTCAACCACGATAAACCTACCAAGTTTCAAGACTAAATCCCCCCGTTACATTAGGAAAATAATTTCTTATCTTGTGAGAATCGTACGTAATTTTCACCACGTCGAAACGTTTAACGCTATCTTTTCTATAAAACGTGAATATACGGTACGAGAAAATATTAGAGGACCAAACATGTACGCGAATATATGGGCAGTCTGGTGGCGCAATCCATTTTTCGTAACGAAGTACCGGTTCGTCACAGTAATTTTCCATGTGACCACTTGTAATGTAGAGGAATGGGGGGTTTGGGGGCGCAGCCCCCAACGAGCGAAAGCGAGTCTTATATATATAAAGCCACAAGGCTAATTGACTGACTCACTGACTGACTCACTGACTGACATTAATGTTTGCCCACTTCCAAGTGAGGTAGGAACTTGAAATTCGGCAATCTGATAGCTATTTGGCTGCAACCCAAGGAAAAATTCAAAAAAGTTGAAATTTTTCATATTTAGCCCCCCTTCCGCCCAATCAAATTATCGGACTAAAATTTCGTGTTACACCCTTCCAGATGAGCTAGGAACTTGAAATTCGGCAGTCTGATAGCTATTAGGCTGCAACCGAAGAGAAAATTCCATAAAGTTTAAATTCTTCAAATTTAGCCCCCCTTGCGCCCAATCAAAATATCGGGCTGAAATTTCATGTTAGACCCTTCCAGCTGAGCTAGGAACTTGAAATTCGACGATCTGATAGCTATTAGGCTGTAGCCCAAGAGAAAAATCCAAAAAGTTCAAATTTTTTATATATACCCCCCCTTCCGCCCAGTCAAAATATCGGAGTGAAATTTCGTGTTAGGCCCTTCCAGATGAGCTAGGAACTTGAAATGTGGCAATCTGATAGCTATTAGGGTGTGTCCCAAGGGAAAATTCCAAAAAGTTCAATTTTTTTGTATTTAGCCCCCCTTCGCCGAATCACTCAAATTTCGGTGTTACAGCCCTGCAGATTAGCTAGGAACTTGAAATTCGGCAATCAAATAGCTATTAGGCTGCAACCCAAGGAAAAATTCCAAAAAGTTGAAATTTGTCATATTTAGCCCCCCTTCCGCCCAACCAAAATATCGGAGTGAAATTTCGTGTTAGGCCCTTCCAGATGAGCTAGGAACTTGAAATGTGACAATCTGATATCTATTAGGGTGTGTCCCAAGGGAAAATTCCAAAAAGTTCAATTTTTTTGTATTTAGCCCCCCTTCGCCGAATCACTCAAATTTCGGTGTTACAGCCTTGCAGATTAGCGAGGAACTTGAAATTCGGCAATCAAATAGCTATTAGGCTGCAACCCAAGGAAAAATTCCAAAAAGTTGAAATTTGTCATATTTAGCCCCCCTTCCGCCCAATCAAAATATCGGAGTGAAATTTCGTGTTGAGCCCTTCCAGATGAGCTAGGAACTTGAAATGTGGCACTCTGATATCTATTAGGGTGTGTCCCAAGGGATAATTCCAAAAAGTTCAAATTTTTTGTATTTAGCCCCCCCCCCCCGTGCAGAATCAGTCAAATTTCGGTGTTACACCCTTGCAGATTACCTAGGAACTTGAAATTCGGCAGTCTGACAGTTATTAGGCTGCAAACCAAGGAAAAATTCCGAAAAGTTGAAATTTTTCATATTTAGCCCCCTTCCGCCCAATCAAAATATCGGACTGAAATTTCGTGTTAGACCCTTCCATATGAGCTAGGAACTTGAAATTCGGCTGCCTGATAGCTATTTGGCTGTAACCCAAGGAAGAATTCCAAAAAGTTCAAAATTTTCATATTTAGCCTCCACCGAATCGAAATATCGGACTCAAATTTCGGGTAAGACCCTTCAGTTCCAGATGAGCTAGAATCTTGGAATTCAGTAATCTGATAGCTATTAAGCTGCAACCGTGGGGAAAATTCTAAAAAGTTAAAATGTTTCATATTTAGCCGCTTTTCCGTCCAATCAAATTATCGGACTAAAATTTTGCGTTAGACCCTTCCAGATGAGCTAGGAACTTGAAATTTGGCAATCTGATATAAATTAGGCTGCAGCTCAAGGGAAAATTCCAAAAAGCTAAAATTTTTCATATTTATCCCCCCACCGATTCAAAATATGGGACTCAAATTTCGGTTTAGAACCTTCCGTTCCAGATGCGCTAGAATATTGGAATTCGGCAATCTGATAGCTATTAGGCTGAAACCCAAGGAAAATGCCAAAAAGTTAAAAATTTTCATATTTAATCCCCCCCGCCCAATCAATATATCGGGCTCAAATTTCGTGTTAGAGCCTTCCAGATAATCTACGATCTTGAGATTCGGCGATGTGATGGCTATTAGGTTGCAACCCAAGAAAAAATTCAAATTTAGTTCAATTTTTTCATATTTAGCTCCCTCCCCGCCCAATCAAATTATCAGACTCAAATTTCGTGTTAGGCCCATCCAGATGAACCAGGAATTGAAATTAATCAATATGATAGAAATTGGGCTGTAAGGCAAGAAAAAATTCCAAAACATTCCATTTTCTCTTATTTACCCCTCCACCACCCAACAAAATCCACTGCACCCCTCCCCCCAAACAAAATGGCGGACGCCATGATGCAGTGCCCTACAAAATTAATATTTGGTAATGCTCTAGATCCAAGCCTGTAACCGACGAAAAAATTGCAACAAGTTCAAATTTTGAATAATTAACCCACTGAAAAATCGAAATATGAAGCCAAATTTAATGACGATGCAGACTTTCGTTTAGAGCTATTTTGTGGCTGAACGGTAATTGCTATCAATGAACTGATTGCACTTACGCGTCCTAAAATTAAGATGTCTACAATTTTGGTCGTATGACTTTTTGTCGTATCTCGACCCCTTCTACCTTAGACTGACCTTCATTTCTCCGGTTTTTATCAATTTTGTTAAATTTCCATACATTTTTTACTGATTAACACACTCATAAGACAGATAGACACTAAATTCAGCACGCTCCCTGACATGACCATTGGCCATATGTAGACCGACTTTGATTATTCTACTGCTATGAATGTATGGGAAACTGAAGGAATAACTTACCAAGAAACACTACCTTAATTTCAGCATAATGTATGTACCGTAATCAATTTATGGTGAAGACCATGGACATACGGCAAAACCTCAAACAACCAAAATTGTAGGTCGTTTTATTGTCGTCCAGCGTGCCAAGTTTCAAGAGTGTAGGTGTCTGCTAAGTTGGCAAAATCTTTTTTCAACTTGTTTAAAGTGGTCGAAATTTGACATGGATCGATATGTTCACCTACTTCCTTGGTATAAATACGCAAGATACTAGAAAAGGCCTAAGACAGTAATGTAGGAGACTAAAGGGGTCGTCTGATGGCGCTATCCATACTTTGATACGACGTACCGTTTTTCCGCAATAAATTTCCTAACCAAAGTCTGCACTATTTAGCGTGCACATTGCCTGGCTCTATATTATATATATAAAACTGTTTGGCTCACTGGCTGGCATAAATGTTTACCCACTTCGGTATGAGCTAGAAACTTAAAATTTGACAATATGATAGCAAATAGGCTGTATTGTGGAAAAGTTCCATATGTTGATTTTGTGTTATTTTTACTTCCCTTGCCTTAAACTAAATTTTGGACGATATCTTGCAGTGCGCCAAAGAATTAAAATTTGCCGCAGTTACATCTTTGGCCTGCAACCGACGGAGAAATTCGAAGGAGTTGAATTGTTTAACGTTTTCATCTCCAGAAGTTATCAAAATCTGGAAGCAAATTTCATTATGGTGCTAAGTAACGTTTCGTGAATTTTGGTGGCTAAACTGTAACTCGTACCGCCAAATGGACAAGACGTTCGGATCCCATCATGAAGGGTTCTACAACTTCGGTCCCGGGAATTTTAGTCGTATCATGATCCCTTATGCCTTGGATAGAACTCCATTTTTCAGATTTAACGTCAATTTTTTACATTTTCCGTAATTAATTTACTGTTTTGCACACTTATAAGACCGATAGAATCATGAAATTTGGCAGGCTCATTGGAACGTTTGTGGGCCACAAGTGACCAAATGCATGATTCTAGCACCCTGTAAACATGGAAAAACGAAAGTAATACGTAAACCCTGTACTCCTAATCCAAGGTTCTAAACCAATCTACGGTCAACTCGAACAGATACGACAAAACATCAAATAACGGAAATATAGAGCGTTTCAACCACAATAAACCTGCCAAGTTTGAAGATTATAGCTCCCCGTTACGTTAGGAAAATAATTTCTTATCTTGTGAGAATCGTACGTAATTTTCACCACGTCGGAACGTTTAACGCTACCTCGTCTATAAATCGTGAATATACGGTACGAGAAAATATTAGAGGACCAAATATGTACGCGAATATATGCGCCGTCTGGTGGCGAATCCGTTCTTCGTAACGAAGTACCTTTTCGCCACAGTAGTTTTCCATGTGAGCACTTGAAATATAGAGGAATTGGGGGTTTGGGGGCACAGCCCCCAACGAGCGAAAGCGAGTCTATTATATAAAGCCGTACGGCTGACTCACTGACTGACATAAATGATTGACCACTTCCAGATGTGGTAGAAATGTGAAATTTGGCAAAGTTACAGCTATTAGCGTGTATGCTACGGAAAAGAACCAAAAAATTCAAATTTTTAATTTTTGCCCCCCCCGCCCCCCAAACAAAATGGCGGACGCCATGATGCAGTACCCTACAATATTGAAATTTGGCAAAAATCTAGCTCCTACCCTGAAACTGACGTAGAAATTGCAACAAGTTCAAATATTTAATATTTTACCCATTAAAAAATTCGGAATATTAAGGCAAATTGAATGACGGTGCAGACTTTCGTTTCGAGCTATTTTGTGGCCGAACGGTAATTGCTATCAATGAACGGATTGCACTTTCGGCACCTAAAATTAAGAGATCTACAACTTTGGTCCTATGACTTTTTGTCGTATCTCGACCCCTTCTACCTTAGATTGAGCTTGATTTTCCCGGTTTCGCAAAATTTTGTTAAATTTCCATTCATTATTTTACTGATTCACACACTCATATGATAGAGAGATGAACGAAATTTAGCACGCTCCTTGGCAACGGCATTGGCCATATGTACACCGACTTTCGTTATTCTAGCTGCCATGAAAGTATGGGAAATCGGAGGGTACATGCGGAAACACTATTGAAATTTCAGCCTAATTTATGATACTTAACCAATTTATGGTGAAGCCATTTGAGATACGGCAAAACCTCAAATAACCAAAACTATAGGTCGTTTCATCGTCGATCTGTGTGCCAAGTTTCAAGACTCTAGCTGTCTGCTAAGTTGGCGAAATTATTTTTCGACTGGTGTTAAGCGGACGAAATTTGATATGGATCGAAACGTTCACCCCTTTCAATGGCATAAATATTCGAGATACGAGAAGATGCCGCAGACAGTACTGTAGCTGACTAAAAGACACGTCTGATGGCGCAATCCGTATCTCGATACGACTTATCGTTTGCCCGCAATAAATTTTCAAATGGAAGTCTGCACTGTGTAGCCTGCACATTGCCTGGATCTATGCTTATATATATAAACCCACAAGGCTGACTGACTCACTGACTGACATTAATGTTTGCCCACTTCGAAGTGAGCTAGGAACTTGAAATTCTACAGTCTGATAGCTATTGGGGTGCAACCGAAGGAAAAATTCAAAAAAGTTCAAATTTTTCATATTTAGCCCCCCCCCCACGAAATACTTAAATTTCGTTTTAGACCCTTCCAGATGAGCTAGGAATATGAAATTCGGCAATTTGATAGCTATTAGGATGCAACCGAAGGAGAAATGCCAAAAAGTTCAAATTTTTCATATTTAGCCCCCCCACCACCACGAAACACTTAAATTTCGTTTTAGACCCTTCCAGATGAGCTAGGAATATGAAATTCGGCAATTTGATAGCTATTAGGATGCAACCGAAGCAGAAATGCCAAAAAGTTCAAATTTTTCATATTTAGCCCCCCCCCGTCCCAATCAATATATCGGGCTCAAATTTGATGTTATAACCTTCCAGATGATCTAGGAACTTGAGATTCGGCAGTGTGATAGCTATTATTCTACAACCCAAGGAAAAATTCCAAAAAGTTCAAATTTTTCATATTTAGCCCCCCCCCAACGAATCACTCAAATTTCAGGTTAGACCCTTCCAGATGAGCTAGGAACTTGAAATTCGGCAATCGGGTAGCTATTAGGCTGCAACCCAAGGAAAAATTCCAAAATGTTCAAATTTTTCATATTTAGCCCCCCACCCCAACGAATCACTCAAATTTCGGGTTAGACCCTTCCAGATGAGCTAGGAACTTGATATTCGGCAATCGGATAGCTAATAGGCTGCAAACCAATGAGAAATTCCAAAATGTTCAAATTTTTAATATTTAGCCCCCCCCCCCGCCCAATCAATATATCGTTCTCAAATTTCGTGTTAGAACTTCCCAGATGATATACGAACTTGAAATTCGGCAATCTGATACCTATTACGCTGCAACCCAAGGAGAAATTCCGAAAAGTTCAAAATTTTCACAATTGCCCCTCCCCCACCAACTCCAAATATCGGATTCAAATTTCTGGTAAGACCCTTCCAGATGAGCTAGGAACTTGAAATTCGTCAATCTGATACCTATTACGCTGTAACCCAAGGAAAATTCCAAAAGTTCAAATTTTTCATACTTTTTCATACCCCCCCCCTGATTCAAAATTTCGGACTCTATTTTCGGGTTAGACCCTTCCAGATGAGCTAGGAACTTGTAATTGGGCAATGCGTCCATAGCCTTTATTAAGGTACAGCCCCAGCAATTGCCCTGTGTGAAAATGGGAAACCACGGAAAACCATCTTAGGATCTGCCGACAGTGGGATTCGAACCCACTACCTTCCGGAGGCAAGCTCACAGCCGCGGGCCTCTAACCGCACGGCCAACTTGCCCGGTACAGTGGGATTCAAACCCACAATCTCGCAAATGCAAGCTCACAGCTACGCGACCCTTACCGCACGGCCAGTTCACTCGGTTCCGTTTGGAAACCTATAATCTGGAAAATAAAGTTTGCCACTGGGAACACGACCACAACGTTGCATACTTTGACACCATGCCTACGGTTTTGATCATCTCATAACCGAAGCCAGGTCATACATATGAGTTCATTCATAACTTAGTCTTTATTTCCTTGTTCTGAATACCCTCCTGCCATTGAAGACATCAGTTTTTACATATAGTTGTTCCAAGGCATTCCCTTGCTGTTTCTACTATGCACGGAATAGCCTACCTGTATGTTACCCATCCTCTTTTCATATCCTGAATTAAACTAGGTAAAATTCTGTGAAGTATTACACATTGTCCCACTGAGTAAAATGCTTCACTGTAACGGGTTATGGGACCAACGGTGGCCACTTAACAGTTCCCCGTGGTTCATGCATCAGCAAAAACGACAAGCAGTCATACAATCTATAACTTACAAGAAACCGCACGGTCAACTTGCCCGGTACAGTAGGATTCAAACCCACAATCTCACAAATACAAGCTCAGAGCTACGCGACCCTCTCATATTTACCCCTGCACCGCCCAATCAAAATCCTCTGCCCCCCTAGCACCAAACAAAGTGGCGGACGCCATAATGCAGTACCCTAAAATATTAGAATTAGGAAAAATCTAGCTCCTAACCTGTTAGAGACGTAGAAATTGCAAGAAGTTCAAATATTTAACCTTTTACCCACTCAAAAATTCGAAATATTAAGCAAAATTTAATGACGGTGCAGACTTTCGTTTCGAGCTATCTTGCGGCTCAACGGTAAATGCTATCAATAAACGGGTTGCACTTCCGTGACCTAAAATGAAGAGATCTACAACTTTGGTCCTATGACTTTTTGTCGTATCTCGACTCCTTCTACATTAAATTGAGCTTCATTTTCCCGGTTTTGGTAATTTTTGTTAAATTTCCATAAATGATTTTACTGATTCACACACTCATAAGATGGGTAGATGAACGAAATTCAAGACGCTCCTTGGTAACGTCATTGGCCATATGTAGACCGACTTTCGTTATTCTAGCTGCCTTGCAAATACGGGAAAACTGTGGGTACATGTGGAAACACTATTGAAATTTTAGCCTAATTTATGATTCTTAAGCAATTTATGGCGAAGCCCGTTGTGATACGGGAAAACCTCAAATAACCAAAATTATAGGTCGTTTCATAGTCAACCTGCCTGCAAAGTTTCAAGACTGTACCTGTCTACTAAGTTGGAAAAATTATTTTTCAATTTGTTAAAAGTGGACGAAATTTGACAAGGGTCGAAACGATCACCTCTTTCTATGGTATAAATATGCGGGAAATGAGAAAGCGCCTAAGACAGTAATGTAGACGACTAAAAGGGTCGTATAACGCCGTAATCCGTACCACGATACGACGCACCGTTTGCCCGCAATAAAATTCCAAATGAAAGCCTGCACATTGCCTGGCTAAATGTTGATTTTTGTTATTTTTATTTCCTTTCCCTTAAACTAAATTGTGGACGATGTGTTACCGTGCGCAAGAAAATTAACATTTGTCGCAGTTACAACTTTGGCCTGCAACCGACGGAGAAATTTGAAAGAGTTGCATTGTTTAACGTTTTTACCTCCAGAAATTATCGAAATCTGGAAGCAATTTTCATGATGGTGATAACTAACTTTTCGAGGATTTTGCTGGCTAAACTGTAAGTCGTACCGCCAAATGGACAAGATGTGTTGATCCCATCATGAAGAGATCTACAACTTCGGTCCAGGGAATTTTTGTCGTGTCTTGATCCCTTATGCCTTGGATAGAGCTTCTTTTTTCAGATTTGACATCCATTTTTTTTTACATTTTCCATAAAAAATGTTACTGTTTTACACACTTATAAGACCGATAGAATCATGAAATTTGGCAGGCTCATTGGACGTTCGTGGATCATATGTGAGCAAAATGCATGATTCTAGCAACCTGTAAGAATGGAAGAACGGAAGTAATACGTAAACCCTGTACTCCTAATCCAAGGTTCTAAACCAATCTTCGCTGAACTCGATGCAGATACGACAGAACATCAATGAACGTAAATATAGAGCGTTTCAACCACGATAAACCTACCAAGTTTCAAGACTATAACTCCCCGTTACGTTAGGAAAATATTTCTTATCTTGTGAGAACCGTACATAATTTGCACCACGTCCAAACGTTTAACGCTATCCCTGCAATAAATCGTGAATATACGGTACGATAAAATATCATAGGACCAAAAATATATGCAAATAAATGGGTCTTCTGGTGGCACAATCCGTTTTTAGTAACGAAGTACCGGTTCCTCACAGTAATTTTCCATGGGACCACTTCTAATGTAGAGGAATTGGGGGTTTGGGGGCGCAGCCCCCAACGAGCGAAAGCGAGTCTATATATATAAAATAACTTGCCCTGACTGACTGACTGACTGACTGACTGACTGACTGATTCATCATCGCAGATCCAAAACTACTGGACATAAAGAAATGAAATTTTGGGCATAGATTCATATTAAGATGTAGGTGCTCGCTAAGAGAGGATTTTTGGATATTCCGTCGCTAAGGGGGTGAAAAGGGGGGTGAAATTTTAAAATGAGTGTATCTATATCTCAAAACTTTGAAAGTTTATAGATGTAAAAATTGGTATTTAGAATCTCCTTTAAAAATAAGGAAACACGTATTTTTTTTGTTTTCAGAAAATCCCAATAGGAGGGGTGAAAAACGGTGAAAAAGGGGTTGAATGCCTTTAATCAGAATACCGGTACTTATATCTCAGAAACTGAAGATATTACAGACCTGAAAATTGGTACTTTCGATCTCCTTTAAAAATAAAGAAACGCGTATTTTTTGTTTTTGGAAAATCCAATTAATGGGAGGGTGTAAAGGGGGGGGGGGAATTTTTAAAAAGAGTGCATCTATATCTCATAACTTTTAAAGTTTACAGATGTAAAAATTGGTATTTAGAATCTTCATTAAAAATAAAGAAACGTGTATCTTTTGTTTTCCGAAAATCCCAATAGGAGGGGTGAAAAGGGGTGCAAAATGGGTTGAATGCCTTTACTGAGGATACTTATATCTCAGAAACTGACGATATTACAGACCTGAAAACTGGTGTTTGGAATCTCCTTTAAAAATAAAGAAGCACGTATTTTTTTGTTTTTGGAAAAACCAATGAATGGGGGTGAAAATGGGGGTGAATTTTGAAAAGGAGTGCATCTATATCTCATAACTTTTAAAGTTCATACATGTAAAAATTGGTATTTAGAATCACCTTAAAAAATAAAGAAACACGTATTTTTTGTTTTTGGAAAATCCGATTAATGTGGGGGTGAAAAGGGGGTGAAATTTTAAAATGATTGTATCTATATCTTAAAACTTTTAAAGTTTATAGATGTAAAAATTGGTATTTAGAATCTCCTTTAAAAACAAAGAAACACGTATTTTTTTGTTTTCGGAAGATCCCAATGGGAAGGGTGGAAAAGGGGGAAAAAGGGGTTGAATGCCTTTAATGAGGCTACTTATATTTCAGAACCTGAAGATATTACATACCTGAAAATTGGTATTTGGGATCTACTTTAAAAATAAAGAAGCAGGTATTTTTTCGTTTTTGGAAAATCCAAATAATGGGGGTTGAAAAGGGGGGGGGGGTGAATTTTTAAAATGAGTGTGGCTACATCTCAAAACTTTAAAAGTTTTACATGTAAAAATTGGTATTTAGAATCTCCTTTAAAAATAAAGGAACACGTATTTTTTGTTTTCTGTAAATCCCAATTGGAGGGGTGTAAAAGGGTTGAATCCCTTTAAGGATACATATATCTCAGAAACTGAAGATATTACAGAACTGAAAATTTGTATATGGGATATCCTTTAAAAACAAAGAAACGCGTATTTTTTGTTTTTTGAAATTCCAATTAATGCCGGTTAAACTGGAGTGACAAATTGGGGTGAATTTTTTGAAAGACTATATCTACAGAATATCTGAAAAAGGTAAAATGTTACAGACGTAAAAAGTGGGTATTTGTAATTTCCTGTAAATGTAAAGAAACATAGGTGATTTGTTTTTGGAAACTCCCCTTAAGGGGAAATAAAAAGGGGTGACATTTTAAAATGAGAATTTCTACAGTATATATAAAAAAACTTAACATGTTACACAAGTGAAAATGGTATTTTTATTTCTATTAAAACAAAGAAACGTGTATTTTTAGTTCTCGGAAATATCACTTGGGTGGAAGGGCGGGGGTGTGTAAAAGTGACTGAAAATGGTGTCGATTTCTTTTAATTAGGCTACTGATATCTCAAAAATGAAGATGTTACAGACGTGAAATTTGATATTTGGAATCTGCTTTAAATGTAAAAAAACACGTATTTTCGGAAAATCCAATGAAGGAGGGGGGGTGAAAGAATTGAAAAATTAATTGACTTAATTCTATGAGAATACATACATCTAATAAAAACTAAAGTTGTTACAGACGAGAAAATTGGTATTTGGCTCTCCTTTAAAAACAAAGAAAAACGCTTTATGAAGGGGAAACCATCTTGGGCGGTGGGAGTGAAAAGGAGTTGAATTCCTTTCATGAGGACACACAAATCAAAAACTGAAGAAGTTATGAGTCGTGATAATTGGTATTTAGAAGATCATTTACTATTAAAGAAACAAGTATTTTTGCCAGAAAATTCACCTGTGGAGGGTAAGGGGGGGGGGGGTGAAAGGAAGTGAAAAAAGGTGAATTATTTTTATGGGGATACTTATATCTCAAAACTGAAGGTAATAGACGTGAACATTGGTGTTTGGAATCTCCTTTAAACATAAAGAAACACGTCTTCTTTTAATTTTTCTTTGGGGGGGGGGGGGGGGGTAAATAAAATTAACGGCGGTGGTGTGTAAAAGGAGGTGAGACCAATTGATTTTACTGTTCATAATGTACTTATAAGGAGCCTCCGTTGCTTACTCGGCAGCGCACCGGCCTCTCACAGCTGGGTTCCGTGGTTCACATCCCGGTCACTCCATGTGATATTCGTGCTGGACAAATCAGAGGCGGGACAGTTTTTCTCCGGATACTTCGGTTTTCCCTGTCATAATTCATTCCAGCAACACTGTCCAATATTTAATTTCATTTGTCATTCATCGCTCATTGCCCCAGAGGAGTGCTTCGGCAGCCGGCACAATTCCTATTGTCGCACTAGATGGGGCTTTATTCATTCCATTTCTGACCCTGTCGAATGACTGGAAGCAGGCTGTAGATTTTTCGATGTACTTATTCTGATCATAAACCGTTCATTTTTAATCTTTCCTAGGTTCGTTTTCAACAGTCATCTTTTCCTTCGGAGAACGTTCTTAGATTACAGTAGACTCTCCTGGCATATAAATAAAAATTTAAACACATTTGAAATAAACGATAGGAATGAGATTGACCGTCAAATTATTCACCTCTATAATAAGGTCAATAATGCACGGAAGTATGTCATTCGTATCGCCAGAAATCCCGCACACTTGCCTACGCGCGACAGTGGTGCTGGTCAATGACAATGGTAGCAAATGTAATTTACCGCCAAGTAGCGGTCTTGCATCTTGCTGTGGGGTTCAGAACATCTAATAATAATAATAATAATAATAATAATAATAATAATAATAATAATAATAATAATAATAAGAATAATAATAATAATAATAATAATAATGTCCTGGACCGTCGTCAAATTGTGCGGACCGCGCTGGAAACGGGTCCTGGCCTGGTAATGACTACGAATACAGTCAAGCCGCGGGTTCGGTACCGCCAAGGCACCCAAGACGACACCACGCCGGATCTCCTTCAGGATTTGATTCATGCTAAAAATGCTTATAGGAAAAGATGGCAAAGATTTTGGGACCGAACTGACTTCGTGGAATACCTAGACCTACCTCGGGAAGTACGAAATCGATTGCTGGAAAGAAAGATTGAAAAATGTGAGGAACTTTGCCGCAATCTCTCAGAAAACGAGTCAGATCGCGAATTTTGGCGGATTCTCTCAGGAAATGAGTCAGATCGCAAATTTCGGATGTTTATATATAAAACGTTAAGCATTTAATTATAAATTTCAGTATAATACCGTAGCAAAGCACGGGTATCTTGCTAGTCTATATATATAAAATAACTTGTCCTGACTGACTGACTGACTGACTGACCGACCGATTCATCATCGCCGAACCAAAACTACTGGACATAAAGAAATGAAACTTTGGAGATATATTTATATTAAGACGTAGGTGCTCGCTAAGAGAGGATTTTTGGATATTTCGTCGCTAAGGGGGTGAAAAAGGGGGGTGAAATTTTAAAATGAGTGTATCTATATCTCAAAACTTTAAAAGTTTACAGATGTAAAAATTGGTATTTAGAACCTTCTTTAAAAATAAGGAAACACGTATTTTTTGTTTTCGGAAAATCCCAATAGGAGGGGTGAAAAAGGGTGAAAAATTGGTTGAATGCCTTTAATCAGGAAACTGGTACTTATATCTCAGAAACTGAAGACATTACAGACCTGAAAATTGGTACTTTTGATCTCTTTTAAAAATAAAGAAACACGTATTTTTTTTGTTTTTGGAAAATCCAATTAATGGGAGGGTGAAAAGGGCGGTGAATTTTTAAAATGAGTGCATCTATATCTCAAAACTTTTAAAGTTTACAGATGTAAACATTGGTATTTAGAATCTTCATTAAAAATAAAGAATCACGTATTTTTTTGTTTTCGGAAAATCCCAATAGTAGGGGTGAAATGGGGTGAAAAATGGGTTGAATGCCTTTAATGAGGATACTTATATCTCAGAAACTGAAGATATTATAGACCTGAATTTTGGTGTTTGGGATCTCCTTCAAAAATAAGGAAATACGTATTTTTTTGTTTTTGGAAAATCCAATTTATAGAGGGGTGAAAGGGGGGTGAATTTTTAAAATTAGTGTATCTATATCTCAAAACTTTAAAAGTTTTTGGATGTAAAATATGGTATTTAGAATCTCCTTTAAAAGAAACACGTATTTTTTTTCGGAAAATCCCGATAGGAAGGGGTGAAAAAGGGTGAAAAAAGGGTTGAATGCCTTTAATGAGGATACTTATATTTCAGAACCTGAAGATATTACAGACCTGAAAATTGGTATTGGGGATCCACTTTAAAAATAAGGAAACACATATTTTTTCGTTTTTGGAAAATCCAAATAATTGGGGGTGAAAAGGGGGGTGAATTTTTAAAATGAGTGTGTCTATATCTTAAAACTTTAAAAGTTTACAGATGTAAAAAGTGTATTTAGAATCTCCTTTAAAAATAAAGGAATACGTATTTTTTCGTTTTCTGCAAATCCCAATAGGAGGGGTGTAAAAGGGTGAATAGTGGGTTGAATGCCTTTAATGAGGATACATATATCTCAGAAACTGAATTTATTACAGAACTGAAAATTTGTATATGGGATCTCCTTTAAAAATAAGGAAACGCGTATTCTCGGAAAAACCAATGAAAGGGGGGGGGGTGAAAAAATTCAAAAATTAATTGACTTAATTGTATGAGAATACATACATCTAATAAAAACTAAAGTTGTTACGGACGTGAAAATCGGTATTTTGATCTCCTTTAAAAACAAAAAAACAAAAAAAAAACAAAAAAAAAACGCGTTTCGTGGGGGAACCATCTTGGGGGGCGAGAGTGGAAAGGAGTTGAATTCCTTTCATGAGGACACATAAATAAAAAATTGAAGAAGTTAGAGTCGTGATAATTGCTATTTAGAATATCATTTACTATTAAAGAAACAAGTATTTTTTGCCGGAAAAATCACTTAGGGGGGGGGGGAGAAGTGTGAAAGGAAGTGAACAAAAGTGAATTATTATTATTATGGGGATACTTATATCTCAAAACTGAAGGTAATAGACGTGAACATTGGGGTTTGAAATCTCCTTTAAACATAAAGAAACACGCCTTCTTTTAATTGTTTGGGGGGGGGGGGAGGGGTGTAAATAAACTTAACGGCGGTGTGGTGTAAAAGGAGGTGAGACCAATTGATTTTGTTGTTCATAACGTACTTATAAGGAGCCTCCGTTGCTCAGGCGGCAGCGCGCCGGCCTCTCACAGCTGGGTTCCGTGGTTCAAATCCCGGTCACTCCATATGACATTCGTGCTGGACAAAACGGAGGCGGGACAGGTTTTTCTCCGGATACTTCGGTTTTCCCTGTCATCATTCATTCCAGCAACACTGTCCAATATTTCATTTCATTTGTCATTCATCGATCATTGCTCCAGAGGAGTGCATCGGCAGCCGGCACAATTCCTACTGTCGCCGCTAGATGGGGCTTTATTCATTCCATTCCTGACCCTGTCGAATGACTGGAAACATGCTGTATATTTTCGATGTACTTATTCTGATCATAAACCGATCTTTTTTAATCTTTCCTGGGTTCGTTTTCAACAGCCATCTTTTCCTTCGGAGAACGTTCCTATATTACAGTAGATTCTCCTGGCATATGAATAAAAATTTAAACACATTTGAAATAAACGATAGGAATGAGATTGACCGTCCAATTGTTCACCTCAATAATAAGGTCAATAATCACGAAAGTATGTCATTCGTATCGCCAGAATCCCGCACACTTGCCTACGCGGGACAATGGTGCTGGTCACATTCTCAACAATGACAATGGCAGCAGATGTAATTTACCGCCAAGTAGCGGTCTTGCATCTTGCTGTGGGGTCCAGAACATCTATAATAATAATAATAATAATAATAATAATAATAATAATAATAATAATAATAATAATAATAATAATAATAATAATAATAATAATAATAATAATAATAATAATAATAATAATATTCTGGACCGTCGTCAATTGTGCGGACCTCGGTGGAAATGGGTCCTGGACGGGTAATGACTAAGAATGCAGTCCGGCCGCGGGTTCAGTACCACCAAGGCACCCAAGACGACACCACGCCGGATCTCCTGAAGGATTTGATCCATATTATAAATGCTTATAAGAAAAGATGGCAAAGATTTAGGGACCCAACTAACCGGGTGGAATACCTGGACCTAGCCCGGAAAGTACGAAATCGATTGCTGGAAAGAAAGATTGAAAAATGAGAGGAAACTTGCCGTGATCTACTAGAAAACGAGTCAGATCACGAATTTTGGCGGATTCTCGCAGAAAACGATTCAGATCGCGAATTTCGGCTGATTATATGTCTAAAACAACATTCAATCATAAATTTCAGTATAATACCGTAGCGAAGCACGGGTATCTTGCTAGTACGCTGATATACACACACAATATTATCACATTCACTATACTTACAGCGGACGTGACATAGTGCCTCAGCGATGTATGGTTCTCACAGCAGCACGACTGGAGGATCTGCAAGAATCCTTCAACCATTTAGTAATATGTGCACTTGAAAACGATGTTAAGCTGAATGAACAAAATACTCAGTATAATACCTTTCAATAAAAGGGGTAGACCAGCACCGACTGACCAAGATAAATATGACGGCAGAGAGCTGACTAGAGTTCTTCACTTCAAGTACTTGAGGGTCATTTTCCAAACCAGAGGAGATGTACTCATACAGCACATAAGACAGGAACATTTCACCTCTTCGAGCAGAGAATGACGTTAAAGATTTAGGGAAGATGTCCTTAGAGCAGCGATGCAGCTCTTCCTTCAAGCATCAAAATCCTGCCTGTAGTCACCTAAGGTCTACAGTACATTTGGGAGTACCTTGATATCAGTAACCTAACCTAAGTCAAAGCTTCGGGGCTTACAAAATATGTACCATCCGAACTCGTGTATGCTCGGACAAGAGAACCTTTCCTGATTATGGAGTTTCGTTTAAAGATGTTTAGGCCATCTACGACTACCTACCTACGACTGCTTACGCAACTGCAGCACGAACGAAAAAGCAAATGGACTTCTGTATGTGTGTATGTGAACGATGTGATCATGACTATGGCAGATATGTCATAACGTCCCCTAATAGAGGGAAATCAATAATCAAGTTTTGCACGAAAAAGTGAGATTTTGGTGGTTCAGAGGATACAGCTCAGGTACCTAAAGCTGGATTTAATCATGTATCCAATTTATTTAATTTTTGTGGTCATTTGGCTACAATAAATGAATTATTACCGGCCCTGGAGTACAAAGTGCTCCCCTTCCGGTGATTGTAAGGAAGTAATCTCCCTACTTTTTGTGTTGTAGGTCTATATATAGTTATGTATATAACATACTCATGTTCATAAAACGTGGATTTTACCATTTTTACTTAACAATTGTCGAGGAATTTTTAATTTTTGAGAAAAATTTGAATGTAAAAAAAGAAGTTTTGTTGGAGCATCAGCAAACTTGTCTTCATTAGACACCAACACATGGCGACGATGGGATAGGAAAGGCCTAGGAGTTGGAAGGAAGCGGCCGTGGTCTTAATTAAGGTACAGCCCAAGCATTTGTCTGGTGTGAAAATGGGAAACTACGGAAAACCATCTTCAGGGCTGCCGACAGTAGGATTCGAATCCACTATCTACCGGACGCAAGTTAACAGCCGCGCGCCCCTAACCGCACGGCCGACTCGCCCGGTATGGAAGGGATGAAATTACCTCAGAGAGTAATAACATTAGCATGGTATGTTAGTAAGGTAACTTCTGATTGGGCGAAAGCAGTAACTGCACGTATCTACAAGCAAGGGAACAGGAAGGCTTGCAGAAACTTTGGAGGTATTTTACTGACCAGTATACCAGGCAAGGTGTTTGGAAGGAAGGGTGGTTGAATGAAGCGACGAAGAGAGAGGAAAGGGCTAGGAGTGAGAAGGAAGCGGCCATGGCCTTAATTATGGTACAGCCCCAGCATTTGCCTGGTGTAAAAATGGGAAACCACGGAAAACCATCTTCAGGGCTGCCGACAGTGGGATTCGAACCTAGTATCTTCCGGATACAAGCACACAGCTGCGCGTTCCTAACCGCACGGCCAACTCGCCCGGTTAGAATAAAGATTTGATGAAAACAAGTGCTGGTTCAGACAACACAGGGGCTGTCAGGATCCGATCTTCAGTATGCGACAGGTAATTGAAAAATGCTACAAGAGGAATAGACAGTTATGTTTGTTTCGTAGATCTAGAGAAGGGATATGGCAAGAATACCTAGGGAAAACGTCAACCGTACTGAGGGATTATGGGATTAAGGGAAGATTATTAAAAGTAATCAAAGGCATGTATGTTGACAGTTGGGCTGCAGTGAGAATTAGTAGTTCAAGGCATTTACAGGGGTTAGATAAAACTAATATTTCACCTTTTTTGTTCATATTTTACATGGATCATCTACTGTACTGAATTAGGTACAAATGTAGTAGGCAGCTTGGATTATGCCGACCACTTGGTTTTAATAGAAGACTGTGCTGAAAGCCTTCAATCTAATATCCTGGAACGTGAAAATAGGTGCAATGAGTATAATCCAGGACCAATGTGATGTCAGAAGGTAAGAGTAAAATCACAGTCTTGCAAACTCAACGCTTAAAGAATTAACAGTATATAATGAATATGTATGTATGTATGTATGTATGTATGTATGTATGTATGTATGTATGTATGTATGTATGTATGTATGTATGTATGTATGTATGTATGTATGTATGTATGTATGTATGTATGTATGTATGTATGTATGTATGTATGTATGTATGTATGTATGTGGACCGTGGGATAGGAAAGGCTTAGGAGTTTGAAGGAAGCGGCCGTGGCCTTAATGAAAGTACAGCCCCAACATTTCCTGGGTTTAACTAAACAAGAGAGATTATAGCAAATCTGATATGGATGTAATGGCTCAGCGTGTGCACCAACTGTGGCGCAAAGAAAAGCCACAGATTATTAAAATCCGTTTTTCCGACCATAACACATACAATGAGCAGATGTGTGTCATGTTTTTGTGCGAGGAAGAGCTCATTACGGCCACTGGCCCATGCAAACGGCGGCCTTAATTAACGCTATCACTAGCAGGTTTCACCAGTGTTTGATTAATCCTCGACTTACAACAACCACAACGATTCATCTTACCACTTCAAGCTACTTTATCAATTATTGTGAAGTATTCTCGGGCACCACAAAAGCACTTCAGGCAGAAAGCATAGATTTTAGTACCGTAATTTCAGCAATCTTAGATCAGTATTCACATACAGCAAGTGAATAGAAATAATGAACAAGCAAACTTTAGCCTTGTATGTGAATCTAGAATATCAATATTAGCATTACTTGAAATCGGTGTTTGAATTCATTGAAAAGTGAATAGATCGACTAAAAAAAGAAAAAGCTTCTAGAAGGAGTTACGCAAAATCTCATACAGCGGCGCACCATTAGAATAGGCTTTTACGTCCCACTAACGAGTTACTGTTTTCGGAGACGCCGAGGTGTCGGAATGCTGTCCCGCAGGAGTTCCTTTACGTGGTAGTAAATCTACCGGCACGAGGCTGGCGTATTTAAGCATCGGACTAAGGCGGGATCGAACCCGCCTACTTGAGCTAATCAGAATGCTCCATGGTCCTCAAGGAGATAAAGGCATGTTCGGTTCAGTCGAAAGGATGTGGGTTCGATAATATGCAAGAAAATAGAGAAAGAAACAAGACTTTCACTTCTACTGAGACACGTAGCATACAACAGAAATAAGTACCACTTAATTCTTGCAGGAAAGTGTTGCTGGACATTGAGCTAGGAAATAGAGAAACAAGACTTTCACTTCTACTGAGACACGTAGCACACAACAGAAATAAGTACCAGTTAATTCTTGCAGGAAAGTGTTGCTAGACATTGAGGTAGGAAATAGAGAAACAAGACTTTCATTTCTACTGAGACACGTAGCACACAACAGAAATAAGTACCAGTTCAGGAAAGTGTTGCTGGACATTGAGCTAGGAAATAGTGAAACAAGACTTTCACTTCTACTGAGACACGTAGCACACAACAGAAATAAGTACCACTTAATTCTTGCAGTAAAGTGTTGCTGGGCATTGAGCTAGGAAATAGAGAAAGAAACAAGGCTTTCACTTCTACTCAGACACGTAGCACACAACAGAAATAAGTACCACTTAATTCTTGCAGGAAAGTGTTGCTGGGCATTGAGCTAAACACAGTATCCCATCTTCCTACGTAATACCGATGTTACATACAGTACAAGCCTTTACCCTTCACACCTGCTGATTCCTTCAATGTTATTGTCTGTATAGAGCGGCATTTGCTTCATATACTACACAACTAATCCGATATTACATATTACAACCTTGAGAATAGGGCAGCGAGTAACTATTTCCGCCCCAAAGCTGGCCTGTGTAGCGTACTTCCAATGAAGATGAATAAGACCTGGTTTGTACGATCTTAATGATGGGAGAGGAAAGGACTAGGAGCCGGAAGAAAGTGACCGTGTCCTTAAATAAGGTACAGCCCCAGCATCTGCCTGGTGTGAAAATGGGGAAACCACGGAGAAACCATCTTCAGGGCTGTATATTACATTAGCTCTGAGAATGCACACGTAACTTGAACATCTTAGAAGACAATCTGCTCCATGTCGTACCGACACAGATAGGTCTTATAGCTACAATGGGATAGGAAAGAACTAGGAGTGGGAAAGAAGCGACCGTGGGCTTAATTAAGGTACAACCCTAGCATTCGCCTGATGTGATAATGGAAAAGCACGGAAAACCATTTTCAGGGCTACCAACACTGGGGTTCGAACTCACTGTCTTCCGAATGCAAGCCAACTTCTTGGAAGTAAAAGGGAGCTTCTAAATATACTTAAATACCACTTGATAGATACTCTGAATCTGCTCGTTAATCTTGTTGAATTACTTACGGGATCGTATGTTCACTTCAGTTCTTTTTTCTATTCTCTTAGGATATCCACTTTTTTAAAAAAAATTGAGATTTACTAGCAATACTGTTACATTACTTTTAATATGAACCATTCTAGTCTGGTGCGTGGCACAATTTTCTAGAAGATTATCGTAATAATAATGGTGATTGTAAGAATTTTGTACTCCTGTTTGTTGTTGGCTTCGCTGTTAACTCTTCAATTTGAATATATTTTATCTTGGAAGGTTGAAAGGTTTTGTTTTAACCTATGTAGAATGTTTCGTTTCCCCTCCCCTCTTCTCGTTTTTTCATATTTTGGAAAAATACTCTAGGACTTATGTTGAATTTGCTTCCCTGCGTCCTGCTACTCCTACGCTACGGCTTCGGTCATCGAGTTTGCTCTGTTACTCTGCTTTCTGCTTGGTTGTCTCTTTCTTTCTTTCTTTCTTTCTTTCTTTCTTTCTTTCTTTCTTTCTTTCTTTCTCTCTTTGCTTCCTCGGGTTCGCTCTAGTGCTGTGTGTTAACGAACAAGCCATTGTTGAGGCATCCAGTGTGCCTCATACCTTATAAGGCTTATATTATCACACGTTATTTCTTAGTATCACTGCATGCCCATTCATATATAGCAGTTACACTACCCTTTCCATATTAAAATACTAAATTACCATTACTACTAGTGCAACATCGTCTAGGAACATATTTTTTGTAGTTACATTTTTATAAGGCTTTGAAAACAGATATTAAGGGTGTAATTAAATACGACAAATTTATCAAAATATTATGACATCCATTTTTCCGGTGTTTATAATATGTAGACGATCGAACCGCGATTCAAATATTTAGCGCAGAATGTGACTTTTCTTAAAAACCGTTCCATGATCATAACACCGAACACACTGACAAGCGCTTCTGATAGTTTTTAGTAAAATATGCTTGAAGTATCAAATTATTTGTAACACTGTTTACTCTAACAGCTATAGTTTGAGTAGAGCCATCATAGCGCCTTCTTCCACAAGCAGTTCCATAATCTTATCTTACTATATATAAAAATGGATGTAAGTGTGTATGTGTGTGTGTGTAAATGACACATCTCCTCCTAAACCACTGGAGCAATTTCAACCAAACTTGGTACACGTATTACTTACTATCGGGAGACGAGCACTGTGGGGGTAAGCTATCCCTAGCGCCCTTAGGGTAGGGGGGTCGGGGGTGAGTTATAAAATTAATCGAGAATAGTGTCGAATTCATAGTTTTCGGGGTCGCTGAGTTGAAAAGTAATACTCCAGAATTTTTTAAAGTCCAAGTTCAGCCCCCTTTTAGGTGGGGAGCGAATGAGGGGTGAGATATAGAAATAATTAAAAACCGTTTCGAATCCATAGAAAGGGTTGAGATATAAAAATAATCGAAAAACTATAAAATCTCATCTTCTTCTTCTTCTTCTTACTATATATAAAATGGATGTATGTGTATGCGTGGGTGGGTGTGTAAATGACACATCTCCTCCTAAACCACTGGAGCAATTTCACCAAACATGGCACACTTATCAATTAGTATCAGGAGACAAACCGCATGGGAGTAAGACACCCCTAGCGCCCTTATGGACAGGGGCGAGAGGGGTGGTATAAAATTAATCTAGAATAGTACCGAATCCATAGTTTTCGTGGTCGCTGAAATGAATAGTGACACTCCGAATTTTTTAAAGTTCATGTTCAGCCCCCTTTGGGGTGAGGGTGAGGGGGGAGTGAGATATAAAAATAATCGAAAACAGTGTCGAATCTACAGTTTTCGGGGTCACTGAGATGAATGGTGACAATCCAGATTTTTTTTACTCTTAGGGGGGAGGGGGCGAGAGGGGGACAGTCTCACTGACAGTTGAAATCCTGTACATCCTATCTATAATGCGACGGCTAAATACATATAGTTATCACTTATTAATTTTTGACAGGATCAAATACTTCCCAGTCGATTCGAGCTTCCATAAGGACGAAGTTTTACTCGAAAATGTAATAATCTAAAACTTCAAATCAAACACATCTAAATAATTCTAAAACTACATAATAGATCGTAACATATCAATCTGCAAGTCAAAAAGGAATTCTATAAAATTCACTTCACACATAACTAACTGGTAATGCAAATCTTAAAGAGAAATACTCAGAAACTATCCGGGCAACGCCGGGTACTACAGCTAGTATTAACTATAGCGGTCATGTTGACAATCCAATTATTGTTTCGAATGGTGAGTAGACAGAAGCACAACACTGTTGTCATAGCAGCGTCCTCGCGGTGATCCATGAGAGTCCACACCCAGGTCTAGATCAACCGCTAGATTGTCAGAAATCGGACACGACTTAAAATGCAACCTTTAGGAGAGACAATGACATTGATAGGTATCCTAGTGAAAAAGTAAGAACGCTCTGTCTTAAGGGTAAGTATAAGGGGCAGTCAAATGAAAACCAAACACCCGCTACAACGTGACCGCGGAATAGTTTTATTCAAAACTATCAAAAGCGTTTATACCACTGGTGGACGAGACGATCAACTCCAATTTTGTAGATCCACAACCGCACCCACTCTTGCACTTCATCGTCCGAATGAAACCGACGTCCACGAATGTCTCGGAATCTCCTATTATTATTAATTTCGTGTGGCTATTTCTAGCCGAGTGCAGCCCTTGTAAGGCAGACCCACCGATGAGGGTGGGCGGCATCTGCCATGTGTAGGTAACTGCGTGCTATTGTGGTGGACGATAATGTTATGTGTGGTGTGTGAGTTGTAGGGATATTGGGGACAGCACAAACACCCAGCCTCCGGACCATTGGAATTAACCAATAAAGGTTAAAATCCCCAACCCGGCCAAGAATCGAACCCGGGACCCTTTGAACCGAAGGCCAGGACGCTGACCATTCAGCCAACGAATCGGACAAAAACTCGTGTCCTCATCCAGAGGCAGTGCAGGTCTTTTCAGGCACAGCCCCAGTGGAGGTGAGCTGCATGTACCATGCCACTCGTGCACACTCGTCATGGGCTTGCAGCATTCGCCATACACAGCAGACATGCGACGATGAGTTTCGCGTACTCCAGCCACTAGAAAACGAACTACACTTCTCCGCTTTTCTTAGCTTGTCTCTATTTCTACAGCTGGAAAAGCACACTAGACCAGTCCTGAACCTGAGCCTTGGAGGTTTTTTTTTTTTTTTTTTTTTTTTTTTTTTTAGATTCCCGACCGATTGGGTCCTTAATCCCATTTCGACACGTGGCTCTTTAGAGCGTTAACTGGTGGGTTTGTTTGGTAGTTTTTCCAGTATTTCGGGGAAATAATGGAATGGCGATGGTGGATGTACTGAAATGTGGTGTGGCATTTGTTTGCCATTGTTTGGGACTTAAGAATAGGTGCTTATTTGCACTTTGGAAGGTGCTGCGATCAACTGGGCTTGTTCAGAGCTTTGAAGGGATATATTTAGGGATTCGTTGTCGGTTGTTGGGTCATGCAGTGTTTCTGGGTGAGAAAGGTCTTGGGTTGGGATGTGTTGGTTATGCAGTGCTGGTTAGTAGGGAGAGGAGATTTTTCATAAGTTCTATGGTGGGGATGGTTTGTGATGTGCGGCCCAGATAGTGCGTGGGAGGGGGATTGAGGTTAAGATTAAGTAAGGACGGAATTTGTTGGTTAGTTGGTTGTGGTTCGCGGAGGTGTTTGTTTGCGGTGTGATGAGCTTTTATTGCTTTCTTGAGGAATGGGCAGCCTGGGTATGAAGCGGCATGTTTGCCTTTGCAGTTAGCGCATCCGCGCACCAACAAGAACATAACCCAACAATTGCGTGCACCTGTGAGTTGTCACTATGCAGTTCTCCTACCACAGCGATGGCATTATCGATACGTAACAACAGTGTTGCCACCTTTTGCGCGGAATATAGATGTTCGGTATTCATTTGACCCCTTACATATTCAGCCATGAAATTTAAAAAAGCAGGAATGAAGGAAACAAACTTAACGCAATTGTAGCAGAAATATTATTGATTGTTGATTGCTGATTCACTCGTCATGTCATATTATAGAGTGGAGACCAAGGATGTGTAAGATATCAATTAATTACGTGGTTTAGAATATTATCACACTGCGAGTTGTGATTTCATAACTCTGATGTCTGACTCGTTGGCTGAATGGTCAGCGTACTGGCCTTCGGTTCAGAGGGTCCCGGGTTCGATTCCCGGCCGGGTCGGGGATTTTAACCTTCATTGGTTAATTCCAATAGCCCGGGGACTGGGTGTTTGTGCTGTCCCCAACATCCCTGCAACTCACACACCACACATAACACTATCCTCCACCACAATAACACGCAGTTACCTACACATGGCAGATGCCGCCCACCCTCATCGGAGGGTCTGCCTTACAAGGGCTGCACTCGGCTAGAAATAGCCACACGAAATTAAAATTAAAATAACTCTGATTTAATCATTCCTCAGTTCTAAGCAAAGACATATGTCTGTGTATCATATTGTAGAAGACTGTAATTTCAAAATGTGTTTTTCTTGAAGAAACCTCACGGTCCCTATGGATAATAGCAGACTATGCCAGGCCAATGAAATACGATACTATCGCACAGGAATTAATACGTAACCGACTATAATCAGTACTATTATTTATGCTGGTTTACAAAGAGCCTACCGAGAAATTACGCGCAGCCGAACAATTTTGAAGGTTATTTACTTGATAAATAAGCTCTAATTTTCATTGAACCACCACAGATTGCGATATTTTACACCAAAAAAAACCAAACCAAACCCCATGGCACTACAGCCCTTTGAAGGGCCTTGGCCTACCAAGCGACCGCTGCTCAGCCCGAAGGCCTGCAGATTACGAGGTGCCGTGTGGTCAGCACGACGAATCCTCTCGGCCGTTATTCTTGGCTTTCTAGACCGGGGCCGCTATCTCACCGTCAGATAGCTCCTCAAATTCTAATCACGTAGGCTGAGTGGACCTCGAACCAGCCCGCAGGTGCAGGTAAAAATCCCTGACCTGGCCGGGAATAGAACCCGGGGCCTCCGGGTAAGAGGCAGGCACGCTACCCCTACACCACGGGATATTTTACACAACGATATCATAGATTCAGCTGGAGCCTCGTGATCACGGAACAAGTCTCAAGTTAACGAGACCATGGGGTGGAGTAGAATTATGACGAACTGCCATGCGTTTACAGCTTACTTGAGTTGTTTCGATACTCGTGAAGCCAAGCCCACCTGGTGGTCATGATAGTTAAGCGTCAAGTCCGTACGGCCTGTCACCGTGAATAAAAGTTTAGTCTCGCTGAAGGAAAAAGAAAAAAAAAACACCATCAGAATGTTGCCAGCAGGACAGGAGAGGTATACAATTTCTAACCATTAGATTGCGTGCCAAAAGCCTGGATTACATTCCAGACCTCTCCGCAGTGTTCATACAGATGAACTGAAATGAAATGAAATGGCGTATGCCTTTTAGCGCCGGGATTGTCCGAGGACATGTTCGGCTCGCCAGATGCAGGTCTTTTGATTTGACTCCCGTAGGCGACCTGCGCGTCGTGATGAGGATGAAATGATGATTAAGACAACACATACACTCAGCCCCGGGCCAGAGAAATTAACCAATGATGGTTAAAATTCCCGACCCTGCCGGGAATCGAACACGGAACCCCTGTGACCAAAGACCAGCACGCTAACCATTTAGCCATGGAGCCGGACTTCATACAGATGAGGGCATATGACGTTGTTGGTCCGTCGAATGGCGACGTTAAGCCTTGAGCAGACCCGCTGGTGTTATTCAACAGGAGTAGGCTGTGTGCCGAAACTAGGTTTCTCCCTACCTCATTATCATCATGACCCGCTCCATGGCTAAATAGTTAGCATGCTGACCTTTGGTCCAGGGGTCTCGGGTTCGATTCCCGGGTAGGTAGGGGATTATAACCTTCAATGGTTAAGTCTAATGGCTCGGGGCCTGGGTGAGTGTACCGTCTTCAGCATTAGAATTCATCTTAGGTAGGGCCCCATCCTAACAGACGCGCAAGTCAACTCAAAACAGACGTCAGACAGAAAATCTATTCGCGTCCTGCACGTCTGGATGTGATGATGATAATGATAATGACGTACGGAGAGGGTAAATCAAGTATCGGCACATAGCCTACTCCTGTAGAATAACGCCAAGGGGCTCTGCTCAAGGCTTTACGTCCCCATCTGACGGACGAATAACCATCAACAGCATATGCCCTCACTCCATATGAACATTGCGGGAGGTTTCAAATTGAACCCAGGCTTATGGTATTAAATATAGTGATTAGAAATGCTATACCACCACCTCATCTACCCTGGCAACCAATTCTTATGGTGATATTTTTCCAGCAACGGGACTCGAACCACGGTGTCAGACCATAAAGACTTGACGCCTTAACTTTAACAGATGGAGAGATGCGTTATAAAAGTCTATAAATATTTCTTTTATGGCACAGTATGGCGTAGTATTGTCCTATCAGTATATATCCATCAACAATTACATATTGGACAGAGACAAAAAAACAAAAAAACAAAGGACATTTCCCGACATTTCACAGTAGAGAAACTATAATATAATTATTTTGAACGGTTGAGATTAATAATTTAGGAGCTGCCTGGCCGAGGCGGTAAAGGCGTGCTTGGTTCGCCAGGAAGGACGTGGATTCGAATCCCCCTCGGAAAGTCGTAAAATTTAAGAAACGACATTTCCACTTCCGGAGGAGCACATGGCCCTGAGGTGCAGTCAGTCTACAGCAAAAATGAGTACCATGTTAATTCCTGTGGGCAAAGGCGGCCGGGCGTAGAGCTAACCACTCTACCCCATCAAGTGCCAAGGTTACGGATAGTGGAAGCCTTTATCTCCCCCCCCCCCCCCAGGGCCTTCATGGCCTGTACGGAGATGACTTTGAAAATTAATAATTTACGAAATCGATATCATAGGATTTCACAGAGAATACGTACTCATCTCTGACCATAGCATTTAAAGATAAGGTAAACATTCCTGCACACTAGGGTTCAAAGATTCTCAAAACAGATTTTGAAATAAGAAACTTAACGACCGAATTCATATGAGAACTAAACTACAAGAAAGCTCTTGTCGTTAACAGGCATCACACACATCTTAAAGTGAAGAATATGTAGCTTCCGTGACTTCATAGTACTTGCAGACTATCAGCTTATTAGGTCGTATAGACTGCATGCAGTTCATGCTGAAGAGATATAAAGTACAGAGCAACAATGGCCAGCAAATCACCGTTGAGAACTGAACTCACAACCTTCCGATTTCGCATCGGATGCTCTACCAGTTGATCAACTGTGGACGCGGTCGACTCTTTCAATGTAACAAATACGACCGAAGCCACCGCTGCTAAACCGATAGAGCATCCGACGCGAAATAGGAAGGTTTGTGGACTCGGTTTTAACAGGTGTCCAGTTGGCCATGTTTATTCTGTACTTAACACCTCGTCAGCATATATTATACTAGCAAGATACCCGTGCTTCGCTACGGTATTATACTGAAATTTATAATTGAATGCTTATTGTTTTAGATATATAATCTGCCGAAATTCGTGATCTGTCTCGTTTCCTGCGAGAATCCGCAAAAATTCGCGATCTGACTGGTGTTCTAACAGATTACGGCAAGTTTCCTCCCATCTTTCAATCTTTCTTTCAAGCAATCGATTTCGTACTTCCCGGGCTAAGTTAAGGTATTCCACCCGGTCAGTTGGGTCCCTAAATCTTTGCCATCTTTTCCTATAAGCATTTTTAATATGGATGAAATCCTTCAGGAGATCGGACCTGGTGTCGTCTTGGGTGCCTTGGTGGTACTGAACGCGCGGCCGGACTGCATTCTTAGCCTCTACCCGTCCAGGACCCGTTTCCAGCGCGTCCGCACATTTGACGACGGTCCATATTATTATTATTATTATTATTATTATTATTATTATTATTATTATTATTATTATTATTAGATGTTCTGGACCCCACAGCAACAGCAAGATGCAAGTTCGTTACTTGGCGGTAAATTACATCTGCTGCCATTGTCATTGTTGACAATGTGACCAGCGCCATTGTCGCGCGTAGGCAAGTGTGCGGGATTTCTGGCGATACGAATGACATACTGTACTTCCGTGCATTATGGACCTTATTATAGAGGTGAACAATTTGACGGTCAATCCCATTCCTATCGTTTATTTCAAATGTGTTTACATTTTTATTTATATGCCAGAAGAATGTACTGGAATCTAAGAACGTTCTCCGAAGGAAAAGATGGCTGTTGAAAACGAACCCAGGAAAGATTAAAAATGATCACTTTATGATCAGAATAAGAACATCGAAAATCTACAGCCGGTTTCCAGTCATTCGACAGGGTCAGGAATGGAATGAATAAAGCCCCATCTAGCGGCGATAATAGGAACTGTGCCGGCTGCCGAAGCACTCCTCTTGAGCAATGATCGATGAATGACAAATGAAATGAAATATTGGACAGTGTTGCTGGAATGAATGATGGCAGGGAAAACCGGAGTATCCGGAGATAGACCTGTCCCGCCTCCGTTTTGTCTAGCACGAATATCACATGGAGTGACCGGGATTTGAACCACGGAACCCAGTTGTAAGAGGCCGGCGCGCTGCCGCCTGAGCAACGGAGTCTTCTTATAAGTACATTATGAACAGTAAAATCAATTGGTCTCACCTCCTTTTACACCCCACCGCCGTTAAGTTTATTAACAGCCCCCCCCCCAAAAAAAATTAAAATAAGGAGTGTTTCTTTATGTTTAAAGGAGATTCCAAACACCAATGTTGACGTCTATTACCTTCAGTTTTGAATTATAAGTATCCCCATAAAAATAATTAACTTTTTTTTTCACTTCCTTTCACACTCCTCCCTCCCCCCCCCCCCCTTAGTGAACTTTCCGGCAAAAAGTACTTGTTTCTTTAATAGTAAAGGATCTTCTAAATACCAATTATCACGACTCTAACTTCTTCAGTTTTTGATTTAGGTGTCCTCATGAAAGGAATTCAACTCCTTTTCACTCCCGCCCCGCAAGATGTTTTCCCCCCAAAACGCGTTTTTCTTTGTTTATAAAGGAAATCCAATACCAATTTTCACATCCGTAACAACTTTAGTTTTTCTTAGATGTATGTATTCCAATATGGTACAATTAAGTCAATTAATTGTTCAATTCCTTCACCCCCCCCCCCCACTTCATTGGATTTTCCGAGAATACGTGTGTCTTTACTTTTAAAGTAGATTCCAAATATCAAATTTCACGTCTTTAACATCTTCATTTTTGAGCTATCAGTAGCCTAATTAAAAGAAATAAACACCATTTCTGTCACTTTAACCCCCACTCCACACAAGTGGTATTTCCGAAAACTTACTTTACTTTCTTTACTTTTAATAGAGAAAAAAATTCCATTTTCATTTCTGTAACATGTTACGTTTTTTAGATATACTGTAGAAATTCTCATTTTAAAATTTCACCCTTTTTTATTTTCCCTTAAGTGGAGTTTCCAAAAACAAATCACCTATGTGTCTTTACATCTACAGGAAATTCCAAATACCCACTTTTTACGTCTGTAACATTTTACGTTTTTCAGATATTCTGTAGATATAGTCTTTCGAAAAATTTACCTCATTTGTCACTGCTGTTTAACCGCCATTAATTGGATTTTCCAAAAACAAAAAATACGTGTTTCTTTATTTTTAAAGGAGATCCCATATACAAGTTTTCAGTTCTGTAATATCTTCAGTTTCTGAGATATATGTATCCTCATTAAAGGCATTCAACCCATTATTCACTCTTTTACACCCCTGCTATTGGGATTTAGAGAAAAAAAAACGTGTTCCTTTACTTTTAAAGGAGATCCTAAATACCAATTTTTACATCTGTAAACGTTTAAAGTTTTAAGATGTAGACACACTCATTTCAAAATTTCACCCCCCCCCCTTTTCACCACCCATTATTTGGATTTTACAAAAACGAAAAAATACCTGTTTCTTTATTTTTAAAGTAGATCCCAAATACCAATTTTCAGGTCTGTAATATCTTCAGGTTCTGAAATATAAGTAGCCTCATTCAAGGCATTCAACCCCTTTCTCACCCTTTTCCACCCTTCCCATGGGGATTTTCCGAAAACAAAAAACGTGTTTCTTTATGTTTAAATGAGATTCTAAATACCAATTTTTACATCTATAAAATTTAAAAGTTTTAAGATATAGATACACTCATTTTAAAAATTCACCCCCTTTTCACCCCCCCCCCATTAATTGGATTTTCCAAAAACAACAAATACGTGTTTCTTTATTTTTAAAGAAGATCCCAAACTCCAATTTTCAGATCTGTAATATCTTCAGTTTCTGAGATATTAGTGTCCTCATTAAAGGCATTCAACCCATTTTCACCCCTTTTAGCCCCTCCTATTGGGATTTTCCGAAAACAAAAAAATACGTGTTTCTTTATTTTTAATGAAGATCCCAAATACCAGTTTTTACATGTGTAAAATTTAAAAATTTTGAGATGTAGATGCACTCATTTTAAAAATTCACCCCCTTTTCACCCTCCCATTAATTGGATTTTCCAAAAACAAAAAAATACGTGTTTCTTTATTTTTAAAAGAGATCAAAAGTACCAATTTTCCGGTCTGTAATATCTTCAGTTTCTGAGATATAAGTACCGGTATCCTGATTAATGGCATTCAACCCATTTTTCACCCTTTCTCACCCCTCCTATTGGGATTTTCTGAAAAAAAAAATACATGTTTCCTTATTTTTTAAGAAGTTTCTAAATACGAATTTTTACATCTGTAAACTTTTAAAGTTTTGAGATATGGATACACTCATTTTAAAATTTTAATCCCCTTTTCACCCCCTTATCGACGGAATATCCAAAAATCCTCTCTTAGCGAGCACCTACATCTTAATATGAATCTATCCCCAAAATTTCATTTCTTTATGTCCAGTAGTTTTGGCTCAGCGATGATGAGTCAGTCAGTCAGTCAGTCAGTCAGTCAGTCAGTCAGTCAGTCAGTCAGTCAGTCAGTCAGTCAGTCAGTCAGTCAGTCAGTCAGTCAGTCAGTCAGTCAGGACAAGTTACTTTATATATATAGATGTACCTTACACGAAATTCTCTTTCAAATCATCTTACTTTTATTCCTCTGTATAAATAGGCCTATTACGTACTGCAATGATAATACTACGATAGACCTATATTCGGAACTGTCCCTTCGGACTCTGTTTGAGCCTTGCTTAACCCTCAAACACACGCGTATGGGGTGGATTCCACCCCAGGTCTTTTTATTTCCTAGTAAAATGTACAAATAACTTTCATGTGCTCACCCCGCTCTTGTACCTTTCTGGCTGGATCCCCGCAGAAAGAGTCATTCTTACATAGTCTATCTTAAAATCTCCAATTAATACAGTAATTCATATTTTTTTACAATATAATGATATGTGGGGTGGAAAGCACCCCCACGCGTGTGTCTGCGTTCCAAGATCTGGCGCGTGTGCTTGAGGGTTAAACTGTAGCTCGTGGGTACCTCTGTATGAAAAACAGTGATAGATATTTCTTATAATACATTACAGTTTCTCATGAATGTTAAAAAGAAGCCTTAAGAAACTCACGTTATTCAAGAGAACAGACGAAAAATTTTAAAGGTGACTGTATGAATGAAAAGAATTACTTTTGTCAAGTCGGAAACAAGGTAGCTCTACTCACGACATCTTCTGCTCCATAGGTCGTTACTGCAGCGTGCAATTACTCACCTGAAACAAGAGAAGCTAAGTTTTAGTGACGGAAAGAGAGTACACAATCTTATAAGAATTACAATAACAGTTGCAAATACAAACTAACAAAGGGATGTTTCATCTTATTTACTCCCTAATCAGAATAAGTACATAAATTACAAGCGGAAGAAAGCACGGTAAGTGCTTCAAAACAATGCAAGGAGCAGCCTTCAGAAAATACCTTAGTAGTTGACAACAGTTATTATTATTATTGTGCCATGGAAAGTCTCCCCCGGCCCTTGGTATTTTATTCAGCCTCGCCAGGCTCTAATTTTAAGTGTAACCTTATATTTGTAACTGTTTTCTTGTATATGTATATTTTATGTATTCATTTCTTAGCCTGCCTTCCCTCCCTTAATAAAGTGTCATTCCTTAACTATTAAGTATGGCCCCAGAGGAAGTGGATATTTTCCACTCTGGAAGCGTTTCCCCTCTTCTCATGTCTCCATGTCTTTGGGCTACTTCCCGTCCCCCTTTCGGGGGATCCAATCGTTGTTGACTCTCTCGACACCGTCACCTCGCCCCTTGGGCGAACTCTTTCTAAAAATTTCTCTGTCCATAATTTCTTCTTCTCTTATATTATTTTTTTCTAAATCTTGATTTACTTCTTGAATCCAGCTAGTTGCTGCCTTTTTGTCCCAAAGGTACTTGAAAATCCTTTTTGTTAATCTGGAATCATTCATTTTGTAAATATGTCCGAAAAATTGCAATCTCCTTTTTCTTATGTTTTCTGTTATGTTTTCTATGTTCCTGTATATTTCACCATTAGATCTTAATTTCCATACTTCTGTTGTTTTCACAGGGCCTAAGATTTTTCTCATGATTCTCCTTTCTGGTACCTCAAGATTATCTAATCTACAGTTTAGTACCAGGCATTCACTTGCATGTAAACATTCCGGTTTCACCACTGTGGTGTAGTGCCTTAATTTAAGATTTTTAGATAGACACTTTTTGTTATAAAAATTCTTTGTGATACCATATGCTTTTTCCGTCATGTGTACCCTTACTTATACTGAAGATTTTTCTAAACCATTTTCTTGAATTATTTCTCCCAGATATTTGAATTTCGTTACTCTTTCTACTGGACCAATATCTGTGGCCTAAATTTTTGGAGCATTCTTGATGTTCGTAATAAATTTTGTTTTTTCTACGGAGATTCATGGGGACAAATGCTTATGACTTCACTTACAACATTATTGGTGAGATGAATACAATAAGGGATTCTCTGTTGCATTCTGTTACTCTAATCGAACAGACTGCAATGTGCTGAAATATTTTTTAATGTTGTCAAACAATCAATATCTGCAGTTGATTTTCCTGTGCAGATACTGATAATTAGGCTTCATTCTCTAATGCGTGGGTAGAAGTCATGGACGCCCCTTTAAAGAAACTTCTATGCATGTGGCGCGTGGATAGGGCTTGAAGAAAGAACATTTCCTCTAAAATTCATGGTAACCAGGAATTCAAAGCAATTGTGTACAAACACCTAAGGATGTTGTTGCAGAGTGAAAATGTAGTTGAATTCCACAGTGAGCTCACAACTTCCTAGATGCTTGTGATAATGATGACACCTCTAGAGAGTTTGGTGTTTACTTCGAAAAGGAATACACTAGTAGGTGTGATCAGTGGGCCTATTGTTACCTATTAGAAATGCACGTTAATATCAATATGCATTTAGAAGCCTTCCACCGAGTCCTAAAACAAGTGGTAATGAAAGGTCTCCGAGTCAGTAGAATAGATAAGAGCATAAATGCTGTGATGTCAGTGGTAAAACACAAAGTGTTTGATAGCTTGCTAAAAGTAAATAAAGGAAAACTTAGCAAAGCTGTGCAACATATAAGGCAAAGGCACAAAAACAGTCTAGAAATGTGTATTGATGATATGACAGTGGAAAGTTCCACTTCATATAAGATTAACAGCAGGACAGATGAGTTTTATACCGCCAGGAAAGAATGTGTAATAGGTCATTCTGCTGCCCATTGATTTGCTCTGAATGTAAAATGTGTATTCATGAGTATTCATGTACATGCTGTGACTATTCGTTGCATTCTATAATATGCTAATATACTCACTTAATTTTGAGGAGAGGCCATCGTACTCATCTGTCCTGGAGTTCCTGAGTTCTTTAACTATTTGAAAAATTTCTCTGGGTGCAACTTCATGCCATGTATATTTTATTTCATTTGTTCATGGTAGTTTATAGTTTACTCAGCATATCTGTAAATGTATCTTCATTCTCTTTGAGTAAATAAATATTATTTTCCAGTTTAGACATGTTATTTTGCAGTATTTACAAACGAATCATTCAGTATATTTGGCACATTGGGTACGGGCTCCTTTGTTACCTTCCTACTAGCTTCATTATTTTAGCACAAGATGCCATGCATTTATTTTTGGAACTAATGAATTTTCATTGGCACTTATTTTTCATTTTTCAGCGTGTCTTCTACATAATTATAATAACAATGTACCTTTCTTTGCCTTCCAAAATACCCTGCTTAGCTTTAATCTAAAACAGTACCAATAAGTTCTTAATGGCTGCAAGATGAGGAATGTATCGTTTTGACATGTTTTTTCATGTACTATTGTATTCATATTTTAAGAAATGAATGTACATAAAAGTAATGAGTTGACATTTACTGAAAATCATTCCTACATATTACTGTAAAATGCAGTTGGTGTTTCAATGCTGATGATAATGATCCTGCAATCATTAAGAGGGGAATCCCTCAAGGCAGTATTATTGGACCTTAAATAATATGAGTAAAGAACTGTAATCCGAGATAAGGCTTTTTGCGGATGATGTCATACTGTGTAGAGTAATAAATAAGTTACAGGATCGTGAGCAACTGCAAAAATACTTCGACAATGTTGCGAGATGGACAACAGGCAATGATAAGATGATAAACGGTGTTAAGTCAGGTTGTGAGTTTCATTAATAGGAAAAGTCCACTCAGTTTTCATTACTGCAATGATGGGGTGAAAGTTCCTCATGGAGATCATTGTAAGTACCTACGTGTTAAGATAACGAAAGACCTTCATTGGGTAATCACATTCATGAGATTGTAAACAAAGGGTACCGATCACTGCACATGGTTGTGATGGTATTTATGGGTTGCAGTAAGGATGTAAAGGAGAGGACATATAATTCTCTGGTAATACCCTAATTAAGAGCATGTTTCCACGGTATGGGACCTTCACCAGGATTACTCGACTCGTGAACTGGAAGAAATCCAACGAAAAGCAGCTAGATTTCTTCTGGGTGATTTCTGACAGAAGAGAAGCGTTACAAAAACGTTGCGGAATTTGGGCTGGGAAGACTTGGGTGTAAGGAGACTAAGTGGTATATTCTGAGCTGTCAATGGAGAGATGGTGTGGAATGACACTGGTAATCGAATAAGTTTGAGATCACAATATGAAGATAAAGTAGGAATTCAAGAGGACAAATATTCTTTTATAAGAAGAGGAGTTAGTGATTGGAATAATTTACCATGGGAGATGTTTAATAAATTTAGAAATGCTTTGCAATTCTTGAAGAGAAGGTAAGTAAACAACAGATAGAGTATCTGCCACATGAGCAACTGCCCTAAATGCAGATCAGTAGTGACTGATGCGAATGACAGAAAACATGACCGACAAATTGTGAATACGTTAATCTGGGAAGGCGGTTGAATCAGAAAGTGATGGAACAAACAATAAGGAGGGAAAAATATTCTAGACATGGTGCTAATAAAACCACACAAGCACTATAAGAAAATTGAAGTGATCATGAAGATCTTTTCTGTTATAGTTGAAAATAAATGTGAGAGAACAGAATGCTGTAAGACTATTAGGCAACATCATAAGGTTGATAAGAGAGACAAACGGGAGTTTTAACAAATTAATTATGATTAGTTAAAAATGGTGAATGAAAATATAAACTGACTATGGGAAGGGTTTTAATGAAATTGTCGGGGAGTGTGAAAACAGGTATGGTATTTTTTTAAAGTGGTAAGGAATGGTAAAGGCCCACTGTGTTACAACAGAGGTGCAGGTTAGAAAGATATAGGGATATATGAGGAAGTAAGGAGAGACTGATAGAACTTACTAGGAAATTTAATTTAGCAAAAATGTCAGCTAAGAATTACATAATGGCAAGCATCATTGACAGCCATATGGACTTTAGGGAGTAATAGAAGGGTATGTATAGGTACTTTTAAGGCATACACAAGTTCCAAGATGGACATTCCAAGGAACTTAATGAACTAGGAGAGTGTATACCTGAGGACTTTCAAAATGCATAAGAATTCGGTTAGCAATATGCAAAGATAGTTGGATGTAAGATTAATTTCCAGGTTGAGGAGGTGACTAATACAGGTAAAGTAGTGAAATTTACCTATAATAAAGACATTTACAAAAAAGATACAAAAGCTGAAAGCTTGAAAAACAGCTGGCTTTGTTAAGAATTCAGGGCAATCTGTTGGAATATGCTGCTATATCTGAAATATGTATTTGTTTACTGTTTGTAAGAAGGAGCTCTTGCCCCACTGTATAAAGGAAAGGGTGATAAACATAAAGCAGATAATTACAGGCCAATCAGATTAACATGTGCTGCATATACGGTCTGGTTTGATAGAAGGCTGTTCACGTTTAAGAAAGGTTATTCCAGTGATGTTCAACTTGTACGATTCCAACATCATATAGCAGATAATTTAGATTCAAGTCAAGTGGACTGTATCGATCCAAGATGGTGGTGATGGTGGTGATTATTGTTTTAAGAGGCAACCGATTAACACTAATCAGAGGGAAGAGATCCGACACTTCGAAACAAGAAGGTAGCAGCCAAAGGAAGGTGAGGGCCATGAAGACTGGTAAAGTGAAAGCCTCTCTAGACCTCAAAAACCTAGTACCACTGGGGTCAGAAAAGGACAAGAAATGACCAAGGGAGATCTGATAGGTTAAATGAAAGTGAATAACCTGGTGTGCAAGTACAGGGAAGGTTAGGGGCGCGCGGCTGTGAGCTTGCATCCGGGAGATAGTGGTTCGAATCCCACTGACGGCTTATAGACCTTTCCTATCCCATCGTCGCCTAAGACGGTGTCGGTGCGTCATAAAGCCACTAGCAGAAAAACTAAAGGGAAGCAATGCCAGGACTCATCCAAAGTCCCCACGGTCGCCAACCCGTGCTTGCAAGTTGAGAGTTCATGGGCTCCTTTTAGTTGCCTCTTATGGCAGGCAGAGGATACCATGGGTGTATTCTATTGCCCCTACTCACAGGAGGTATCGATTCAAGGATTTTGAAAGGGTAGATCATTAGAGACTACTGACGAAAATGAGGGATAATGGACAAGAGAGTGGTTGAATGGGTGGCTACATTTCAAGAAAGAACTCATAGAATTAGAAATAGTTATGTGTAATCACCGATAAGGCTTTTTTGCTGATGATGTTATACAGTATATATTAAATGTTACAGGTTTGTAAGCGACTACAAAAAGAGATCAACAATGTTGTGAGATGGACAGCAGACAAGGGTATGTTGGTAAACGGTATGAAAAGTCTGGTTGTAATTTTCACAAAGAGGAAAAGTCCTCTCAGATTTAAATACTCTGTTGATCAGGTGACAGTACCTCATGGGGATCACGGTCGAGGTGTTAATATAAGGAAAGATCTTCATTCATTAATGAGATAGGGTAGTACATAAAGGTTACACATCTCTTCAAATGGTTGTGAGGGTATTTAGGGGTTGTAATAAGGAGGTAAACCAGAGGGTAAGACCCCCAAGCAGAGGATGGTTTCAGTGTGTGAGACTCCCACCAGGATTACTTGATACAAGAACTGGAAAAGATCCAAAGGGAAGCAACATAATTTCCTCTGGTGATTTTCAACAAAGGAGTAGTTTTTCGAATATGTTGCAAAGAAAAGACCTGGGAGTAAGGAGATGATCGAGTAAGCGGGATGCTCTGAGCTGTTAGCGGAGAGATGGCGTGTAACGGCCGTAGCCAGGGGGGGGGGGTTAATGGGGGTTAGAAACCCCGCATGGAAATTTTATAAAAGAAAATAAACAGAAACTGACAATAAACAAGTTAAAGTCGACTCAATGGGTTGGCTCTTTTGAACATTCACAGAGACATAATTGCAAAACCAACAGATCTCTTGAATCTATTTGCTAAGAAGTCTTGAAAGTTGGATTTTAGATTGTAAACTGAACATACCATTCGCTGTAAAAGTGCTGAGTTTGATCATATTATTTTTCTGTATTTTAATGTAAGATTATCTAGTGTACTGCAATCTGAGTATCAACGTAATTCATTTGTATTAATGTCTTTATGATGACACTCAATCATGTGTGCGCCGCACACGCACAAGCACCTTCATTATGTTCTATCATCATTTTGTAACTTTAAGCCTCCTCCCATAAGTTGATCCGCTACTGGCGTGTAATAGCATTAGTAGACGAATACGTGTGGAGTGGAGCTTTTAAAGGTAGGATAGATCACAATATGAGGATAAAGTTGGAATTCTAGAATACAAATTAGGGAAAATATTTATTTACAAGAAGAGGAGTTAGGGATTGGATCAATTTATCGTTGGAAAATATTTGATAGATTTCCGAGTTTTCTGAAATCACTGAAGAAAAGTCTAAGGACTTGATAGAAACTTTCATAGTTCATCAATGATATTATAACGCGTAAATAAACACCCCAAATCCTCATTATTTCTGCTAACCGAGCTTGAAAAGTCTAATAACCTGTACAAAACTACACGTTATGCAGTTGTAAATGTGAATAATGTAAGCACCGACGTGAATTCCTCGAAGTACCATAGACAGTCCTAAATGATTTATTTCATAGAATCCTTCATAATTAATCAGTTATATTATCATGAATAAAGAACACCCATAATTCTCGTGTTTTCTGCTAACATAGCTCGAAATGTCTAACACTTTATGCAAAACTATCGGTAACGTAATTCTAAACGTGGGCAAATTATAATACTGTCTCGCATTTCTGTGTAACAACCTGAAATAATTCCATAATTATTAATGTGGATTATAAAAACACACCCTCGGTTTTCTGAACAACTTAACCTGAAATCATTCATAGTAAAGCTCAAAAAGAATCGTATCCTTTCGTATTCCAATTTTAATTATTACTTTGATACATTTAATTCTTCTGTTTTAGGTTATCAGACAAACGTATATAGTGGCACAAATAGGCTGGATTCGATCACTGGTCCCCTCATCAGCTGATCAACGTAAACAAACTAGTCGCCATCATCAAAGCAAGGGAATTATAGGAACAAAAGTGGCCATGGTTACAGACACTGCGAGAATGCGTTGTGATTGGCCAAGTCGTATTTTCGCAGTGTTATACTGAGAAGCTTGTCATTTCAAGGCCTTGTATTTTAGCGTAGGCAACGATATAAACCAACGAGCTAGAAAGGGGACTATAGAGTGGCTAACATGGCTGCTACAGCGCTCTGGGTGGTCCAATAGCCACTCTATAGTCCTCTTTCTAACTCGTTGATATAAACTAACGAGCTAGAAATAAACACATTGTCTACAAAGGAACCGGAAGAATGCGGCAGCCATACTTTTCCACAGCCTTCTTGATGACAGGTTTCCATGGAAGAAAGACAAACAGGTGGAAAATTCTCCTTAAGAGTAATGGAAACAAAACTCTTCCTACAGAAGTGGGCGTGGTAGTATACACGCAGTTACAGACAATAATTTGTCACATATTTACAGATGGCATTGAATAATAATAATTTGGAATTAAAATCCTGACATGTTAAGGTATATTCAAATAAAATAAAAATGCTACGTTTACTCATTTTTACGAACGTCCCCTTTATACTACAGTATGATAAATATCGATAAATTACAGCGCATAAGCTTGGAGTTAGGTTTGATAAGTGAAGGACAATTGAGGTTGGTAGTGGGATATTTAACTTAAGTAGAGAGCAATGAACAATGAAGACCATCCACAGTGAGTTTTGTGCTTCAGAGTACTCTAGAGATAGTTATCGATAGCGTCCACTATCGTCCCACATCGATAGTCAGTTGTCTATTATCGATAGTCAACAATAGTCTTCCCCCCCACTACTGCCATATTTTTCGCGTTAACAGAAATTGTACAGCTGTTTGAAGTTAACTGGTGAGGAGTTCGTTCCAATTCATAGGTGTGCATT
This sequence comes from Anabrus simplex, assembly GCF_040414725.1. Taxonomy (NCBI): domain Eukaryota; kingdom Metazoa; phylum Arthropoda; class Insecta; order Orthoptera; family Tettigoniidae; genus Anabrus; species Anabrus simplex. The sequence continues at coordinate 1,378,162,077 of NC_090265.1, forward strand.
TAAGTATCTCTGTGTACCTACGACTTCAGTGCTCAGTGCCTAACATTAGTTGAGTTGATGCCAATACGGCACAAATAAATTATATTTATAAGTTGTCAGAGAATGTATGTAGGCGAGAGAAGATAAGGCACAATTTAGGTCAAAGACTTCATGAAAGCAAATGTAAACTAACCTGCCACCTGTTGGGAATGTTGTAAAGCATTTTTCCAAAGATATTACAATACCCGAGAATATGTCAAGCGATCGTGCAGTCCGAGAATGTCTCTGACGTGCCACTGAACAGATTATGAGTGATTCAGATTTGAATTTCAGAAATGACAGCATGAAATAGTTGTGCTTTCTACTGATTTTTTGTGGATTGTGTTCAATAAATGTTCTACTGTATTTTCAGGCATAATGATATGATTCGTTCCACTTTTTGAAAACTATCGATTACTAACGATATTAGAGCTCATAATATCGGAAAATATCGATGACGATTACTATCGATAGTTTGCCGCCTGTAGAGTACTCTCTGTAGAATGTATGCTGCCTAGCAAATTGAAGCACCATTTAGAAAGTGTTTATTAGAATGAAGTGGGCAAACCAAGATAATATTTCTGTAGAAAGCTGAGTAAATTGAAAGAACAAAAATCGGCATTATCTACGCTAGTGACAATATCAAAACAGCTCCTATAAACCAGCTTACTGGGTAGCTAAATGTTTACTTCATTTTTTACAATTTTGCTTTATGTTACACCGACACAGATAGGTTTTATGACGATGGGATAGGAAAGGGCTACGAGTAGGAAGGAAGTGGCCGAGGCCTTAATTTAAGTATAGCCTGCCTGGTGTGAAAATGGGAAACCATGAAAAACCATCTTCAGGCCTGGCGACAGTGGGGTTCGAACCCACTATCTCCCGGATGCAAGCTCACAGCTGCGCGCCCCTAACCGCACGGCCAACTCACCTGGTGGTAGCTAAATGCAACAAGGTCTATCCGATCGCAGAAGAACTAATTTTACCATGTGTTATTGATATGGAGCCTGCTATTTTTGGTGAGTCCGTGGGAAAACAGTTTTCATCCACTCCTTTGCCCGACAACTAAATCAGCGGTCGAATTCAAGATTTAGGAGAAGATCTTCATGAAGATATTATAGAAAAAATGAAGGGGATGGACTTTGGATTACAGCTTGATGAGGCCACTGACAGCAAAAGCGATGTTCATTTAATTTGTTACGCGAGATATGTTAATAATGAAAAGAAGAAATGATAGAAGATCTTATTAGAAGACAAGTGCAGGTACGATGGGCAAAGATATGTTTGAAATTGTGGACAATTTCACGGCTGAAAATGAAATAGATTGGGCTCATTGTGTTGGTGTGTGCGCCGATGGTGGCTGTTCAATATCAGGCCGTTACAGTGGTCTACAAATACTCATCCCTGGCAAAGCTCCTGATGCAGTTTGGACACACTATATTATCCATGCAGAAGTACAACAAGTACTCGCTTAGCAGCATTTGAGTGCTGATTTAAGTGAAGTTCTAACTGTCATAAATGTGGTGAACTCCATTAATATTCGACCTTTTCAAGGTAGATTTTTCAGAAACATGTGCCAATATATGAGGGCTGAACACGCATCTTTCTTATTATATAGCAGTATTCAATGAATTTCCAGAGTAAAATATAATACCACGCGTTTTTGAACTTAGGCGGGAAATCTATTATCTAGAAGAAGAAAACCATGCATCAGCGCCCATATGACAGTTTGTAGGGGGTGTGGGCAGACCTGGGTGTACGTAGTATTTTTAATATTTTGGAAGATAAATGGCGACTTGTATTCTGTGGTAGAATAACCCACGATGTTCCTTGTCTGTTGGTGGGGAACAGTACTAGCGCTTTTACGTAATACTGACTTTTAAATCATTTTCTTGACTAGACTAGACTAAATTTTTGCCTTTCCCTGAGAGCTAGAGGGGGGCCATGGCCCCGCCTTGCCCCCGAGTATGGGCGCCCTTGAAACCATGTCACTGCTAAGTGCTTTCTGGACACTGACTTTCTGATGAAAGTTTCTTATTGAAGTGATCTTTCTGCAAAGTTGAAATCGTTGAATAAATATCTGCACTTACAGACAAAATTTCGGCCTGCAAAAAAGAAGCTGCTCATTTGAAAGAGGAAAATCAATGAAGGAGAAGACATGGACTACCTGTTAGCAGCATTTTATAACAGAAAATGAAATAGACTTTACTGCAGATATGGTTTCCATAAATGCAGGACACTTATCTTAGCTCAGTGTTTATTTTGAAACATACTTTCATGAAAACTGTGACAAGTATCGGTGGGTTCATTTGCGCTTCAGTAGCGATGCCCCTACGGACTTCAGTACTACAGAAGAGGAAGAACTGATAGAACTGTAGAAATTTCGTCAGATTCTTAATTAAAAGTGAGCTTTCCATGCATGACGTCGCCAAAATGTTGGTATCCTGTAAGACAGGAATTCTCAAGCCTGAGCAAGAGAGCACTGAAGATATTAATTTCTGTTTTGAAGCCACCACTATCTGCTAGTGTGGGTTTTCAGCAGCGGCTGTCATAAAAAAACAAGTACATATCAAGACTGTGCGTAGAGAAGTAAATAACAGTAGCTATATCTCAATTAGTGCCAAGATTTGACAACTTGTGTAACAACAAGCTAGCTCAGACTTCACCCTGATAAAAGTTTCTGAAGTGAAATGTACTTCATTCATAATATTTTGGTTTTTTAAAATAATTTTTCTTTACATTTTGTTTTAATTTATAATTTTCAAAAATATTATAACGAGAAAACACATTGAGTGTTGTGAATAAAGTGGAGACATAACTCTGCTCAATTTCAAATCAGATAGCACTTCTTAGGAATCAGCTCAGATATTTCCTATGATTAAAAACTATGAAAGCTACCTCTACGTGCTGTAAGCTGACTCTAATTGTTGTTGTTTCTCGCGGAAGAGTAGTAGTCATACACGGCGCTCTCAGTGGATTGGCGGTTTTCGATTTTAATGTAGGCCTACATGTAGAAGTCAGAAATGAGTTATACAGAAGACAATTCTGGGAAATTGGGAGAAGATTTATCGGCATTTGTGTACATAACTAATTATTTTCCTCTAATTTCTGACAAGCCTTGCATATAAACTCTGGGAAAGTATTATTTCTGATTATATAAGACAAGTTTGCGAAATTACTAACTGGTTTGATAGAAGGCAGTTCGAGTTTCTGGGAGGATTCCAGCAAGGTATAGTAAGTACTTTAGATTCAGGTCAAATGAACTGCATCGCTATTGACCTTCCAAGAATTTTGATAGGGTAGATCACGGGAGAACGCTGACGTAAATGAAGTCTATTTTGGATTAGACAAAAGACTGTTTGAATGGGTGGCTACATTTTTAGAAAATACAACTCAGAGAATTAGAGTGAAACATTATATGATCCTTTAACGGTAAAGAGGGCCGGTAGGACAATAATTGGACCTTTATGTTTTCTTATGTATATAAACGATATGAGTAAAGAACTAGAATCACAGATAAGGCTTCTTGCAGATTGTGTTATAATGTAGAGAGTAATAAATAAGTTAAAGGATTGTGAGCGACTGCAAAATGACCTCGACAATATTTTGAGATGGACAGCAATGGTATGATAGTAAACGGGATAAAAAGTCAGGTTGTATATTTCACCAAGAGAAAAAAAGTCTTCTCAGTTTTAATTACAATGGTGATGGGGTGAAATAACCTCACATGGATTACTGTATATTCATAGGTGTTAATATGAAAAGAGAGCTTCAAGGGGGTAATCACATTAACGAGGTAAAGGCTACAGATCTTTTCATACCGTTATGGAAGTATTTGCGGAGTTTATAGTATGGATGTCCGACTCGTTGGCTGAATGGTCAGCGTACTGGCCTTCGGTTCAGAGAGTCCCGGGTTCGATTCCCGGCCGGCTCGGGGATTTTAACCTTCATTGGTTAATTCCAATGGCCCGGGGGATGGGTGTTTGTGCTGTCCCCAACATCCCTGCAACTCATTCACCACACATAACACTATCCTCCACCACAATAACACGCAGTTACCTACACATGGCAGATGCCGCCCACCCTCATCGGAGGGTCTGCCTTGCAAGGGCTGCATTCGGCTAGAAATAGCCACACGAAATTAAAATAGTAAGGATGTATAGGAGAGGATAAGTCCCTGATAATACACTGATTAGAGCACGGTTCCAGTTTAGGGGACCCAGACCGGAATTACTTGATACGAGAACTGAAATAGAGCCAAAGGAAAGCAGCACGATTTGTTCTGGGTGATTTCCGACAAAAGAGTAGTTACGAAAATGTTCCAAACTTTGGGCTGAGATGACTTGGGAGTAATGAGACGAGCTGCTCGACTAAGCGATATGTTCTGAGCTGTCAGAGAGACGGCGTGGAATGACATAAGCTTGAGTAGAGGAAATATTATATTATGAAGATAAAGCTGGAATTCAAAAATAAAACTTGGGGCAGATATTCCTTTACAGACTGGAATTTCCAAGAAAAGAATAGGTGTCTGCTACGTGGGCGACAGTCCAAAGTGCACATCAACGATGTCTGATTTACTCTTATACAGGACTCCGCTGGAGAACTATACTCCGAACGCAGGAAAGTTAGCACTGGAAAAGGATAAACGTATCAAGAATAAACATAAATTAAACCGTAACACAATCATATAAATAAAGCAACGAGTTGTGCTCAGTACTTAAATGTTCGACTCAGAACAGAGCTTAATAAACAAACAAACAAGACCAGAAAATACCTTAGAAAGTGCGTGACAGAAACAGCGAAATGCATTAAAACAGCAAAATCAACTAAAATGTTGTTGCAACGCTTTAACAAGGGAAAGAACTTGGTTCTTGGCGTCAAACACACAAAAGGAATACACATTGGTAATAGAGAGGAAATAGCGAACAAAAGTACCATGATAAACACCGGAGGAAATGTAAATGACCGATACCACAGCAACTAATGTACCTTAAAGGAATCAAGCATTATCTTGAGTGAAGTAAGTACAAATAGCTTAAGATGATAACAGTGGAAATTCCTCACTTACCACGTACAGTAACGGCGACAGCGCGTAGTGCTGCCATCTAGCGGCTCGAAGAGAACACTAACACAACGAGCTATTAAAACACTATTATTTCGACTACGAAAACCAGAGCCATCTACATTTCTGACGAAAACCCAACGCAATGCAGATTTTAAACACCGCCGTCTCGACCCTCTTACAATGCCTGCTCTGTGCGTTGCCTACGAGATATACAAGGCCGGGACATAGCTACTAATTTGTCGCTGAAAAACCGCTAGATGTCAGGTTTCCGTTCTGTTCTTGGCAGACTTTAACATTGTGATATGCGGAATAATTGTGATGCTGTGTTGATTTTGTGCAATTTATTGTGAATATTGTTACTGTCGGTGAGTGTCTGTGAGATTGAGAAGAAAGTACACTGTTGTGTACCTCTCTGTATTTCGGATGACACTAAAAAAACATGAAAATTGACGTTACGTAGTTTCCCTTCCGAGTGCGGTTTAAGGGAGAAATGGAAGCAAACTATTTCTAGGCAAGGTGATATAGTAGGATCTCCTTAGGTACCTAGCAATTCTCATAAAACAGATTTCAGTGTAAGCACATCAATCAAACTACCTTCTGTTTTCATTGTGTATCCTGTTCACAAACAGGAAAATGTCAAACGCAGGAAGCGTCCGGCTCCCAAAAATGATGTATTGCCATCAAAATTTTTTTTGCTAGTGGCTTTACGTCGCACCGACACAGATAGGTTTTATGGCGACGATGGGATAGGAAAAGCCTAGGAGTGGGAACGAAGCGGTCGTGGCCTTAATTAAAGTCCAGCCCCAGCATTTGCCTGGTGTGAAAATTGGAAACGACGGAAAACCATCTTTAGGGCTGCCAACAGTGGGATTTAAACCCACTATCTCCCGGATGCAAGCTCACATCCGTGCGCCCCTAACCTCACAACCAACTCGCCCGGTCCTTCAAAATTTAGTAGAAGTTCTGATTCAGATAACGATGAACATATCATATCTTTATACGTCACCCACAAACGAAAAAGGAGTACAAGTCTCGTTTCTATATCGAAGAAAGTCTACGAGTATCTCTGAAATCTTAAAAAAAAGTACGGATGAGAAAATTAAATACCAGATTACAGAAAGCAATCTGTAAATTGAGAGGTAGGATATGGGAAATGAAATCAGAAAAAAAAAAGTTTTACGGTATTTGAACTTGACAAAAAAAAAAAAAAAAAGCAAACCAAATTGAAAAGCATGCTAAAATTGGTCATTTAGGAGCTTTACTCCTGTTAGAACGAATTTAGTTTTCTTCTTCTTTCTTCATCCGTTTACCCTCCAGGGTAGGGTTTTCCGTCGGACTCAGCGAGAGATCCGACCTCTACCGCCTCAAGGGTAGGGTCCTAGAGTACCAGACTTCGGGTCGGGGGATACAGCTGGGGAGGATGACCAGTACCTCGCCCAGGCAGCCTCACCTGCTATGCTGAACAGGGGCCTTGTGGAGGGATGGGAAGATTGGAAAGGACAGGTAAGGAAGAGGGAAGGAAGCGGCCGTTGCCTTAAGTTAAGAACTATCCCGGCATTTGCCTGGAGGAGAAGTGAGAAACCACGGAGAAACACTTCCAGGATGGCTGAGCTGGGAATCAAACCCACCTCTACTCAGTTGACCTCCCGAGGCTGAGTGGACCCGTTCCAGCCCTCGTACCACTTTTCAAATTTCGTGGCAGGGCCGGGAATCGAACCCAGACCTCCGGGAGTGACAGTTAATCACACTAACCACTACACCACAGAGGAAACACTAATTTTACTGGAAGAAAAAAAGAGAAATACGGTGAAACGCCGCTAAATATTTGCGTAACGGGCATAACATCGCTCACCAAGCAGCGGCTTCAATACGAACGTCAAAATATCAGATGTGCCGAGGAAAAGATTGGATCGCTGATAATTGGTGAAAGGGCGATTAAACCCAAAGTTACTTATGACCGCAATCTCGATCCGCTTATCGGATACTCTGAGGCACAATTAAAGGAATCGGTAAGAAGTGACACTCGCTATTAGATTTCTCTGCTTCTTTCGTGAATTACTTATTTCGTTTAAGCATATTGTAAGAAATACGTTGTAGAAAATAAGTCAAACAATTGCTCTTGGTCTATCTTTGATCTCATATATGTTTGCTGCCTTCTGAAATTACTAGTTTTAATGAATTTTTATAGTTTTTCATATATGAACGTGTTGCTTTGAGCGGGCGAGACAAAATAGTAAAGAGAACTCTAGCGGCGCTTCTCGGAAGTATCTCGAGGACAAGTTTAGTGTGCTGTATTTCCCGGCCTTGTGTATCTCGTAGGCAACGCTCTGTGCCACTAGTTTAACACAGGAAGGCGCGAATACCAATATTTCTTCAAGTCGCCGTAAGAGTGCAGTAGTAGACGCACAATCTTCGCTGTCAGTGTGAGTGTAGCACTGTGTTATTGGTGCATGAATGTGTGTGAAGAGCCGAGTTATTTCGTACAATGAGTAAACGTGTCTGCTCACTTCCGTTCGTACAAGAGATATTTTGTATAGAACTGTGAAATGAATTAATCATGTTATGCTTATAAATATTTCTAAAGTGGTTTTGAGGTGTACTTGTTTCTTTCCGTTTGTGCAAGGTATATTTTTTTGTAGAAGTGAAACTTCAGATTCTTTCCCCGAAGTAATTCAACTGTTGTGTACCATTTTGCCAATCTCGGCAAGGTAGTTCACAGCCAGAAAAGATACGACTCCATTAAATCCCGTCTAGAAGGGGATTAAGAGAAAAGCGGCTGTTGGCTATATCCAGACAAGGACCTAATAAAGGAAGTAATTGGATATCCTCAGATTACTTTCGCATCTGTGCCTTTACACCGGCGGCAGCGCGCCGGCCTCTCACCGCTGGGTTCCGTGGTTCAAATCCCGGTCACTCCATGTCAGATTTGTGCTGGGCAAAGCGAAGGCGGGACAGGTTTTCCTCCGAGTACTCCGGTTTTCCCTGTCATCTTTCATTCCAGCAGCACTCTTGAACATCATTTCATTTCATCTGTCATTCATTAATCATTGCCCCAGAGGAGTGCGATAGGCTTCGGCAGCCGACAAAATTATTATCCTCGCCGCTAGATGGGGGCTTCATTCATTCCATTCCTGACCCGGTCGAATGATTGGAAAAAAAGGCTGCGGATTTTTTTCAGAAGGTGATTACAGCCGTGGAGGATAGTGGATTCCTTGTGATAAGAATTGTGACGGACAATCACAAAACAAACGTCCGACTCGTTGGCTGAATGGTCAGCGTACTGGCCTTCGGTTCAGAGGGTCCCGGGTTCGATTCCCGGCCGGGTCGGGGATTTTAACCTTCATTGGTTAATTCCAATGACTCGGAGGCTGGGTATTTCTGCTGTCCCCAACATCCCTGCAACTCACACACCACACATAACACTATCCTCCACCACAATAACACGCAGTTACCTACACATGGCAGATGCCGCCCACCCTCATCGGAAGGTCTGCCTTACAAGGGCTGCACTCGGCTAGAAATAGCCATTCGAAATTAATTATTACAAACCAAACGCCTTCATGTTTAGATATTTTGGACAACCTCAAATATCCAGACGATAATATCCCAATCAAAATAGAAACAGGAAACAAAATCCTAATTTGCGGTTACTTGGTTCGTGTTGTTGAAGAGAGGATGGAGTGTGACATTTGCGTCAGCAATATCTCACTGCCTAGAGCTTCGATACCGCTAAATGGAACTGATTATGCATCCGGACAGATGATGATTTCGATACCCAAAATCTTGTTTTGTTGCTCTGGTGAAGTATCTGCAGGAGTTCGTTTAAGCTGCTGTGCCCTATTGTCGAAGTCCTTCAAACGTACGAGCGTAATACAAGGACTTGCGACGTCTTCCCTTTCGGAATGTGTTTTGTTACAGTGTGAGGTCAAAGAACACCAGCAAACTGTTGGTGACATTATCCTAACAAAGTTCGTAAAACCTCTATTAACTAATATTGCGTTGGCAAGAACACAAAAAGTACAGCACCACTCCAAGCCTTCGTCCAGGAAAATTATTAAGTTGTGCATGAAGAGGCCAACTGCGACTTCAATATCACTGATATAATTTACGAGTTCCAGTGGACATATGACAATACTGCATAATGTTTTGTAGACTGTCGTCATTAGAATAAGTTTGGAACATCGTGCGTCTATGCCTGCCATCTAGCGGAGAAATTTTGTCGCAGCCTAGTCGCAAAAAAAAAAAAAAAAATCGCATAGAGCAGGCAGTATAAGAGGATCGAGATGGCGGTGATTTTAAGACGTTTGCGTCGGTATTGTAACATAATGTACGGAAGGAGGAAGGTAGACGTAGGTCTGAAAGAACCAGTGATAAGAATAAAACAAATGTTTAATTAAATTAAAACATTCGACCGTCATGTTATGACTACAATCTGATAACATCTCCAAGAGCAAATCACACATGCAATATCTTTTTCAGTTTGATATTTTTACTGACAAGAATTTTCTCTGTTGAACCATTGGTTCTACTCACATGCGCATTAATAAGGACGTTGACATACTTGTCAGTCAGTATTATACAGCTGTTGCATATACCTTCACTACATTCATTCATTGTTAAAAAACTGTCAGTTAATTTACTTCGAACCCCATGTGTGCTTTCCAACAAAAACTATTTTAATATGTTCCTGATATAGCCTACTGCAGACAACTTTCTCCCACAGACATATTTGGAAACACCATTTTAGAATTATGATATTTAATTTCTATGTTCAAATTTCCCATACTCAAATCATTATCATAAGATGACAACACAGCATGCGGAAACTTGCTACATGCCCAGCCCATGACATCATGGTCTGCATTTTCCTGTAATACATCAGTCATAATCATTTACCCAATCACTGTTTAGCTTCAAAATTGCACTTCATCACATCATTAAGAGTCAATGGAAAGATTGCAACATCAGATTCACAATATTACTGTCATCAGAAGCACAGAGCAATTGATTTATCATTACACCTCTTATAGCACTGCAAAATTTTATTGTGTAAGGGGCCGAGATTATGGGGCTAAGTAGACAAATGATTGCAATCGCTGTGTTTTAAACGTGATTAAAAGAGGAAATATGACACTCGGTTGTGGTTTTAGTGTATTATGGAGTTTTTGTTTAGCTTTTCCTGGAATATTTGATTGCTTCAAGGTTTTTAAAATTACTTCCTTTAATGGAAAAGGAGAGTAGAAAATGACTGAAGAAAACTTTAAAATTATCTACAATAAAATATTGTGCTTGTATATAGACCTACATGTCATTTAAAGAAATAATAACGAAAATAAAGGACTCAGATGATCACATGGTGTTGCACACATACCTGAAAGGTATGAATGGGGCTTCTACACATATTGTATGAAGGGAATGAGAAACTGTACATGCAGAAATATATTCAGTAGTTCTGTTATTGCTATAAAAACGCAGAAAACAAATATCGTGTACATCAAAGGTATTACGAGAAAGAAAAGAAGCAATATGTTATTGTTTTTGCGTTACTAGCTTTTACGGTTCTCGAAGACGCCGTGGTGCCGGAATTTTGCCTCTCAAGAGGTCTGTTACGTGCCAGTAGATCTACCGACACGAAGCTGACGTATTTCAGCATCTTCAAATACCACCGAACTGAGCCAGGATCGAACCTGCCAACTTAGGTTCAGAAAGCCAGCGCCTTAACCGTCTGAGCCAATCAGCCCGGATCTAATTATTAATCCACCAGGTTGATCTCTAAAAGCTGAACATTTTTAACCATCAGCAACCAATTACATTACACCCGTCAATATTATCAGCACTGTAAGAAATACGTCGAGAAATCAACATTTTCTTCTAATTACTATGAAGAGTAACAGTGTTTCAGCCTATTGGTTCCGAAGTAAATTTGTCTTCTTTAGCCTACTTCTACTGTAACATTAGGACCATGCATGTATGGCCTGCCAACACGATTCATACGTAGGCCTATATTCGTATAGGCTTTCACATTCAGCTTGATCAACCCGATGACATGATTTTCAGGATATTTACTTTCAAGTGCATGGCCATTCAGTGAAAGAAAAATGCCATCTCTTATATATCCTTAAGCACTGATTTTAGTCCTCCAGGTAAGGATAAAAAATCTCACTCACGCTAATAGGGAAAGAAAGTCCGTGAAGCCGGCGCGATTAGGCCAACCTACATACGAGTAAGAACAAAATATTATTTTATTGACATGAAAATGAATTTAAAGAAACATACTCGAGAAATAGTATGTCATTACACTTTATGAACCTCCCTGCGCAGCCACAGAGAGTGGCGTTTTCCTTCAGAGAAGTGCATACTTCAATTTATCGTGTTCAAGAGGATATAGTCGTCAATTTATTTTATTATTACTTCATTGATTACCATTAAATATTTTAGTCAGCTTTTTCCAAACAGCACGATCGCTCGAATTCGCATGCGACTGCAGAGCAAGTGTTATCTGTAGTGTATATTTTGCTGGCTCTATGAATACAACACTTACAAAGGAGTGAGCTTATCCAGGAGATCGCTTTACGGCCCAACGTGTGGCGTGGAAAATCAAACTTCTACTGACTCGCTCAACTCGGTTCGGTTCGGTGCGGCTCGGCTCGGCTCAATCCGGCCCAGCCGGTAGTGAGAACACGCTCATTGCATCACACTGGTTTGTTTTGCCTGCCGAGTCCGGTCAAATCCGTTCGGCCCGGACACGCCGGCAGTGTAAATAGCGCCTAAATACTTGTTAAATGGATGAGTATTTTCTATTGGTCGTTCGCTGCCACCAACCCACGCACTGATAGATGCCCGCGCTCGAGTTAATGAGGCCTGGATTCAGTGACGACAAACTGCTGGAGTTCTCTGCGATCGCCGGATGCCCATTCTCCTTACGTACAAAGTCTTCAAGACTGGTCAGACTAATGGCTCTGAATGCTATCCAGCGACAATCAAACACGAACAATCACTGAATGTTATGGAGATGAGCATACTCAACTGCTCATTCCACGAATATACTGTAACTATAAAACAAATCATATGAGTTACTCTGATTGCCGATAAAATGTGAGAAGTCCACCTCCGGTGGTATGGTCACAACTTACGCCGTGAAGAAACATTTGTGGTGAAGACGGTAATTCGTCTCATCCCACCTGGACACTGAACTCGCAGTCGGCCGAAGAACGCTGGCTGGATCGGATAAATGTACTACATTCATCTACAACCTGACGATGCATTGAACAGAACGAAGCAGAGATCACGTGCCGAACAGTGGACTCTGCACCAATGTGGGCAAACATCTACAACCTGACGATGCACTGAACAGAACGAAGCTGAGATTACGTGCCGAACAGTGGAATCTGCACCAATGTGGACAATGAATACATGAAGTGAGCGCACTAACGGCTTGATAAACATTCTCATGGCTTCTGAAGGCACAGATTCAACCTGTCGAAAAATGAAAGTACCAGGAGAAAGAAAATGTTATTAAATTAATTGTGGAAACAAAAATTAGTCCAGACTGTTACGGACAGGAAAATGATATTTAAGATGTAAGAAATCGGAGGCACTAATAGATTAGGCTTGCGATTTCATGGTCGCCATTCTGTTCCATGAAAAACCGAATGAGATGTTCAGGAAATATGGACTACTACTAATCATAAAAAGAAAGTAGCTTGGAAGGCCTAATAAGACAGGCACTATCCAAATTGGTGAAGACCTCATTAAAGAGAGGGGATGATTATCTAGTTTTACTTCCTCTTAAAACGAAAATCACCATCATCTTACCATGACTCTGTATGTGCCTCGCATTTAATATTTTATCAGACTTAATTTTAACTGTCAAAATAGAATTCACCTCCCATGGGGATACTCACAACAAACACTATACCGTCGTTGTCCCTGCAAAAATCGCTAAGTGAAATATCTTACCTTAGAACTTTGGCTGGTAAGGTTCTGTCATGTAAGTTTCGATATTGTGCGACAATGTCAAGGAATTCTTGCTCATAATAAGATATGTGCTTCGGGTCAGTATTTCTCCAAAAATATTATTACATAGCGGTTTTCGCAGGCGCAACGACGACATCTACGTTCAACTGATTCTGAGAAAAGTTTGCCTGCCAGGGACTTATACAATACCATGTGCTCATTTTTCTTTTGAGCGACTGTACATTTACTCCGTTATCTGAGACGAAGAGACCAGACTGACTGCTCCCTGCAAGAACGGATACAGATAGATGCACGGCCAAAGGGAAGAGTTATCAACGGGCGTACTCAGTGATAAGAAGAAAAAAACCGGGAAAAAACACTGAAGTCCAAGGTGCATTAAACGGTCGTAAGATCAATAACACTGGATGCGAGTGAATGCTAGCTAGTTACAAAGACTATCAAGTAGAAAGTGCATATAGTGGAAATGAATGCGCCGAGATGGTCCTTTGGAATCACCCGACTGGAAAAAAGTATGAAAAAGAAAGAACAGGGATGATGACAGTGTTCCTAATGATGAAAAATGCAAGAAATGAGACTTCACTGGTTTGAACATACCACCTTTGTGACAGTCACAGTTTCCTATCTGGATGTAAATGGGAAAAGATCTCGTGGAAGGCCGGACAGCAACAAAAGGACAGCAAGTACTCGACGTGAACGCCAGATGGAAGTGAACACGGCGGCGGCGGCGGCGGCGGCGGCGGCGGCGGCGGCAGCGGTGGTGGTGGTGGTGGTGGAGATTGTTTTAAGAGGAAGTACAGCTGGGCAACCATCCTCAGTGGACACAACGTATAAGAACGACTGACTCTCCGAGTTCAGTGCGAACACTGCTGCGAAGAAGAAGAAGAAGAAGAAGAAGAATACAACGATGATCCTTCTATGAAAGCAGTAGCCTCTTCCCTGTCGTCCTCGCAGGCACTCGCAACTTGTTGGACGAGCATGGAAATTAATCTTGTAGTTTCATGTGGCTGTTGGTATCATCATCATAGTCACAGGACTCCGCAGATTTGCGTGGAATCCTGACGAGAGGGATGTGATTTTTTAGTAAAAAATTCCCACATGTACTGTATTGCCCGGATTTAAACCGCGGCCCTCTTGGTATCAAGCTAAGGAATATGCCACTCGGCTCTCGGACGAGCATGACTTCCGGCTTTGTGATAGAGATTGTGGTTTCAAGAGACGATACAACGAACATATCAGCTCCTCTTAATATTAATCAAATTAGGAATATATCTCACACCTCGAATAGTGAAGGGTATTATTATTATTATTATTATTATTATTATTATTATTATTATTATTGTTGTTGTTGTTGTTGTTGTTGTTGTTGTAGTTGTTAAGCCGGTCCCGTGGTGTAGGGGTAGCGCGCCTGCCTCTTACCCCGAGACCCCGGGTTCGATTCCCGGCCAGCTTAGGGATTTTTACCTGCATCTGAGGGCTGGTTCGAGGTCCACTCAGCCTACGTGATTACACTTGAGGAGCTATCTGACGGTGAGAAGAAAGCCAAGAATAACGGCCGAGAGGATCCGTCGTGCTGACCACACGACACCTCGTAATCTGTAGGCCTTCGGGCCGAGCAGCGGTCGCTTGGTAGGCCATGGTCCTTCGGGGCTGTTACGCCATGGGGTTTGGTTTGGTTTTGGTTGTTGTTGTTGTTATGAGGGGAAGGGCAACAACACTTGGCCCTAATCAGACGAGAAAAAGAAGGAGGTCCGATACTGCCAAGAATGAAGGTCGCGGGAAAAGAAACAGAAGGGCACACAAGTGGTGGTGATTATTATTTTAAGGGGCAGTACAAGTGGGCAATAATCCTCATTTAGTACTAATCAGAGGAAGAAATGGAGGAGATCCGACCCTTCGTCGAAGAATGAGGGTACCGGCAAAAGAAATGGGAAGGCCACGAAGGGTGTGAAAATGGACATCGTAGGCCTCGCAATTCTGATTTGGTTGGGTTTGGAAGAGACCAGGAGCTGGTCAAGTGAGATGGGATAGGAAAGTTGAAAATGAGGAGACTGGCAATTAAGGGAAAGCAATGGACTTAGCTAGGGGGCCCCGTGGTCGCTAACCTATGCTCCCAAAGACATGACCAGGCCATACAAATAAAAGACTCACCAGAGTTCGCAAATTTCATTTTGTCGGGGACGGAAGAGTTGACCAAGGGAGGTTAGATATGAGAGAAAATGGGAAGCCTGACAGAAGCAAGTGAAGAGTGAGGATACCCGTCATTGAAAGGGGAGGAAGGTACGAAAGCGAAAGACTCTGGTGATGCTGAATGTATTAAGTACTGTTGTAAGGAGAACTGCAAAGACATAATCACTCTTATGAACACTAATCATACGAAAAAGAGGAAGAGGTATGGCTACTCTAAGACTGAGGATGTCAGTAAAGAGGAGGGAGAGGCCATAAAAGGCATGAAAGATTCCTCTAGAACGAAAATATCAGCTCCACTGGCGTCGAAAGAGAGCAAGAGCTGACCAAGGCAACTGAACGGGAAATATGAAAGTGAAGAGCATGATACAATAAGGTGAAAGCAAGGCTAGACTCTACCAGGGTTATTATGTTTACCATTCTATGCTCCCAAGTTGAAAACCCTCGGGTGATACTTAAGACTATTTTGGCTTTATCAATACAATTAATTTAATTTCGTGTCACTATGGATAGCCTGCAAGGCATATCCTCCGATGAGGGTGGCAGCGTCTGTGCGAAGGAGGTGTTGTGTGAGTTGTAAGAATTCTAGGTATTGCATAACCACCCAGTGCTCGAGCTAAGGGAATTAAACGTTTAAGGTTAAAATCCCTCGACTTGTTGGGAACTGAAACCAGGGCCCCAAGGATCGAAGTCAAGGAGCTGACCACTCAGCCAAGAACCCGGACATAATCATAATATCCTTGATACTGGAAACTAACAAGGGCTGAGCAGAGGATACCGGAGAGTACGGGCAGAAGGAACGAGCGTAACACCAGTGAAATCGTCAGGATTAGTGCTGATGGTGGCGGCAGCGGTGGTGTTGGTATAATGGGACAAAACAACCTTTTAAGATTAATCTAAGAAGAATGAGCTGGACCTTCAACCTTTTGGAGAATGAACATATATGGAAGGATGTACGAGAGGAGTCTAACTGAAGTAAGAGGATATCATGCCAGTTTCAGATGGAGCCCCGTGGTCGCCTATTCACTCTGACGAAGTTGCTTGCACCTAAGGGGATTTCATTACCACACACGCCCCACAAGATATGAACTTCTGGGAAGAATCGGACATTAATCCATGTAACATACGACAGCCTCCTCTCACTTTACAGTTCGACCTGCCTTGGTTAGCTCTACTTCCGTTTTGATCTTAATGTTATTAAGTTTGTATACCCAAAAAACGTCACTGCCAATAAGAATAGTCGCAACCCAATAGTGCACTTCACAATGACTAAGTAAAATACTGTATCGTTAAAGTAACCGTCCATAATACGAAGAGAAGGCTTAGCAAAACTACATACATATTTGTCTACACACTTACACATTCATTAAAGACTGTTAAGCCTTCCAGAGTTCAGTGTGGAAGGTTCTGTGAATTATCTTAGCATCTCCACAATCCTCTATTTGCAACTAGTTCTGAGGCTCATTTATTTCCAAACCTCTGAACTTTAAATAATGAAAAATGTCTCACCATCGTCACCTTCTCTCATCCACAATGGCAGAGTCTATTATTCTCCAAAGTAACTTATCCTTCATTATTATATACCTACCTTTTCACTATACTTTACCATTTCACGTCTGATTTCGTATATTCCTGCTGCTTCATGAAATTGTAGTTTATCATCCTCTCCTCCTATAAAACAGAATGATGTTTGCAGTATCATTTAAAGTAAATAATTGGAAAAATATTTATTTCTTATCCAAAATCTTTTATTGTACACGTCAGAGCATACATCTTGTTTCTATCCTCCGTTGTATTTCTTCAGTTTCCTTTCCACATATGCAAGGGAAGGAGTATAATATCCAGAATGTATCAAAATTCATTCAGACTCGAACAGAGATTTCATTACTTATAAATTGCAAAGCAAAGAAAACCAAGCATCAAAAGATGTAAAATAATGGATTAAAACACTATAATATGGATTAATAAAAAGATAAAAACTGTCGTAAGCAATGGTTGGAAACGAGCAATAAACGTACGTTTACGAAAATGACAACCTGATATAGTTAATATTTAACTCTTATCATACGTACTTGGGACAATATACTAGTAACATTCATTGGGTATTCTGACTGGCGTTAAAGGAGCATATTCACTTATAAAATTGCCAGCCATACGTTACTGAAAGCACTGCCATCACTGACCTCTTGTAGGAATTAAACAATTTACATTGACGCTCACCGTTCAGGTATGGCAGTCAACAACACTTGCAGCTCAAGACAACCAACTGTCCTCATTAGAAATGCAAGTGTAAGAATTAAGTTTAGGTCAAAACTTTCATTGGCAGCTTCGAACACCAGTGCAGCGAGCTGAAAACCTGCAGTGATACATATATACATAATGTGCAAGATGCACAATTCTTGTCTTACAAGGAAACTAAACAAATTATTAATGACCGATCGCACCGACATAAAATCATTCGTCGAAAATCGTATTCCTATTAAGAGGTATATTTAGGTTCGCCAAATTTAATTCCTTTCTCACTGGATGAAACTCCATCGTCAGTACCATCGTTATCATCGTCATCGATAATGGCAGCCTCAATTCTTGGCTCTGTTGTGTCCAAATCATGGGAACTACCATGAGAGGACAATGAATGACTTTCCAATGGAAGAGACATACTATCTTCTCCCATTTCTATGGAATATTCGGGGACCACACTAGCCGATCGCGTTACACTTATCACCCTACCACTAGGTTTACGATGAAACAGCTCTGTTTCTGGGTACGCATCTTTCTTTCCAGGAGGAGATTGTTCACTTTTGTCAATTTTACCAGTAAAACGATTTATGAATGAATAGTACGTATGAAAGTACCTAGTAAATGCTGGCCCCCCTTCCATAACATCACTATAAACACGTTTTCTTTTGCGATGAGGGCAGCTTTTTAAGTGTATTCGATACCTACGATCCTGCAATCTCTTCTTTCTTTCTCCTATGTAGTCGATAAATAATTTCCCCCTGGTATCTTCGTCCTTAAGGAAGATCTGATCATAATCGTGGTTAATTAACACAAAAATGAACGCGATAAGAGCCCACACAATCAAAGTAAGTGCTAGATTTATCATGGCTAAGTCAGGAGATAATAACAGAGCACTTAATAGAAGTGGAGCAGCAGCGTCAACCACTGCTGTAAAAATAGAAGCAGTGAATTTTAGGTCAGGCTGCTCATCCTCCTCGTCATTGTCTTCCGGCTCTTCGGTCTCTGCCCCATTTTCCCCAGACATAGATTGCATTGCTTGTTGTTCTTTCATCATTTCAGCGGAATCATTTTCCATCTCACTGGTAGACATGGTATGCATCGTAGGCCCGGTAGCCATGTTAGGTTGTAAAGGCGTTTCGGGCGTTTCAGACTCTTCAGGCTCTTCAGCCTGTTCAGACCCTTCAGACTCTTCAGGCTGTTCGACACGAGAATCATATGTTTCTCCACCTTCAGGCACATCTTGATCATCAGCAGGCAGATCCTGCTCACTACCAGATACCTCATTTTCGCCACCTGGCAAATTCTCGTTTTCAGGCATACCACCACCGGGGATACTGTCACAAGTAGACATAATGTGTTCACCACCAGACAAAATGTTTTGACCGGGCAAAGTTTGTTGACTACCGGGCAAAGTTTGTTGACTACAGGGCACAGTGTATACACCAGCGGGCACAATATACTGACCACCGGGCAAAGCCATAAGATATTTACCAGTAGGAACAGGTTGCCCAGCTCCAAGACCTCCAGCGCCTCCAGTTGGATCAGGTCCACCAGGCACTTCAGGTCCTCCAGGGTGCCATGTCCCTCCAGGTCCGCCACCTCCGGCTGTCCCGTGAACATCACCACCACCACCACTACCACCAGGTTCTCCAAACGCTCCAGTTCTGTGTGACATTACTGCCATCCCTCCTACTCTTCTTGGTATCTGACGTCCTGTGTTTCCTCCTGGTTGCTGACGTACCTGAAGGTTGCCACCAGCCCTACCTCGTGCACTTCCTGGCCATACAGAAGCCCTCTTTTCAACTGGTCCTTTACACTGCTGATTTTTGCAAGAAGCCGCCGTCAGTTTGTATGGACGGAAAGTAGTGTTAGTTTTGCACTCTCGTTGTCGTACAGGAACACTCAAAATCTCTTCCGATGGGTACATCATATCTGGTATACTGTATGATCGTGCAGAACGCATTTCTTTTTGATGATAATTCCTACTTGTTAAACGCACACGTTTCACTGTCTGTATGACTCTATTAATACCTCCAAAAGCAGGATACCAGTACTCGTCATTCAGGTGAGGTACCACATAATGCTGCAACCAAGTATCGAACTTGTCATTGAATTGTATTACATCTCGCTGACATCCCGTAGATGACATTAAACACTTTACGCTACCAACATAATACTTTTGCAAGAGATATGCGGATGATGGTGCATATAAACTATGCAAACTTACAGGTTTTATTGGGAGAGCTATAGAATGCGGTGTTTGATTATCGTCAAGATAAGGTAAAGGAATCGACAAAGTTGGGCCTTTTGAGTAGCCTTCCTGGGTTATGAAATCACTACAAGCATTCACACTGTCATTTTTCTTAGGGATACTGACTTTTAAAGAAGGAAGCGCCTCAATTTTCCTATGCTCAGTTGATGGCTTTGCCCAGCCCTGACCAGTAGTTTTCAGGAGATACTTAATATCTTCGTACAATGCGTACAATCTTTTAGTTTCATTGTAACGTAGGTTTCCGTTGTAGTATTGATTCTTGGTGATCGGTAACAAAACAGATCTCAAGTAACCTCCAACAGCATCGGCAAGTGCCAATACCATAACCTCTTGGGTAGTTCCTATTGTATTATTGCGTATAAAATCTAACGTACGATGTACATAGTCAATAAAAGCACATATATATGTTCCATTATTTGGTTCTAACACCTTCTTCGGCAAGAGATCTTCTAGTAAGAAACGAGAATTTAGTAATGAGATACTATCTTTTGTCCAGCAGAGTCTGTCTGCGTCTTCTATATGAAATAAAACGGTGCCAACATTCAATTTCGCAGTGACATACATTCCAACTATTAATATAACGATGTACAATTTTAGGCAGAGATGCCATATACACATACTATTTAACAAAATACTCACAAATGTACATGTTTTCATTCATGTCATCATATCATGTTGCTCGTTGATTGCTTACTCATAATTATTGGGACCCTTTCATTTGTTACCCATGGCCTGCTGCAAAGTCTATGACCTGTTTGTTTTTCATGGAAATTTTCTTTTGCACTCAATATTTTATCAATAACTCCATTCATTTGATGAAAATCAAACATGATGACCAAATGCAAGATGTGTAAGGAACACAAACTTTCATTATACGCATAATCAAGCACAGACAGTCTCATTTACACTGAATGTCTGAAACGAACACACTAATACGCACAGAACTTATATTCTAGCTACAGTTTTGAACATCCGCTCCTCATAAACAGCTGATCTGCTGAGTTACAACAACTCGGTGAAATTAACCTATCAGAAATTCCTGTATTTCAAAAATAAATGTAAATATATTATAAGTTCTTTACAACCACTGAGCGAAGAATGCAGCTAAATCTGCTAAAATTCATAGACTGTACCAGATAAGAAAATATCGACAATGTTGACTGCTTTGGGTGGTGGAAGGGAGTTCACATTACTCAGTCAATGAATATTCCTCTTAATATCAAAGAGTCTCAAGAACGGATCAGTCACAACACCGCTAAAATTGCAATGTATCTTGATGGAATCCAGAAATTACTATGACGACGAGCGGCAAACTTGGATAGTACCAAAACTTATTCTGGACAGCTGGCGAAATCCAGCGAGGATTTGGATAGTACTGCTACCTAGGCGGTTGGGTGTGTCGAAGCCAGTGATAACGTATTGTTTGTAATGTATTTGTTCTTCACAACTAAATATTGTCATTATTCTACTACAATGGCTGGTGTTATTTGTGCAGTGCTATAGTTACGGCATTTCAAATGGTTCGAAGACTCATTTCCGAATTCCTAGAGACCGTAACATGTTAGTAAGCAAATTGATAAACGTTCCCTTACCACATACTATTACTAAAATGTTTCGATACCTCCCCTGAAAGGGGAGGCGAGCCTCTTAGACAGTGACGCCGTCTCTCAGGCCGGGAGATTTGTATTGGAGAAGATGTGCGGAGAAAGTGAGAGGGTTGGCGGCCGTGGCCTACGCTAGGAACTGCCCGGCATTCGCCTTAGTGCAGGAGAATGGAAAACCACGGAAAACCATTCTCAGGATAGCCGACGGTGGGGACCAGCCCCTCTCCGTTTCCCAAATGCAGAGGCGTAGAGCCACGGCAAAGCCGTGGCCACCCCTCCTCTGCTCGGTTGGTCGGTCGGAATGCAGAGCCGTCGGACCATCCGAAGCCCAATCTGCAACCGTCCACCTCCCTTGTCGCCATCCAAATGGATCCAAATGACCATTGTATTCCAGTACCGGTTTCGCTTTAGCGATCCTCATCAGGACTGTTACAGAAAATAAGTGTAAGAATAATAAGTACAGACTGATTAATAATAATAATAATAATAATAATAATAATAATAATAATAATAATAATAATAATAATAATAATAATATGTAGTTATAATGTGATTAGAAAAATTTTAGAAGTCGAGCTTCGCAGCTTTAGCATCGCGGTGTGTTTGACCATGGTTGAGGTGTTTAACTTATAAATGAGTATGGTTTAGCGACAGGTGGTAGACCATCCGGGTACTGACCATGCCCAATGTTGCTTAACTGTAGCAAGCTGATCCCTGTCGCTGTATTTTCAAGATATCAAGAATATGTTAAATTCTTACGCATCAGGTGGTCGATACGTTGTTGTGGCTTTACAATATAGCATCTGTTATTTGCAGCTTCATTGTGTGCGCCCCGCCTCGGCGTCCGGTTAGTTTCCAGTGCTTCGCTAGCGGTGGTGGTGATTACTGTTTTTATGGCATTGGCGTAAGTTTGTTGTGTTATCAGGCTATGTTTGTGGTTAGAAGGCTGTTTATTGGTGGGAAGTGAAGCTAGAAAGCCGTTTATTGGTAGGAAGTGAGAGTTTTCATGTAGTTTTAATGGGCATGGTGGGAATGATGCTTAGATGGGGTGGTGGTCTGGGGATGTGTGGGTATTGTGGGGGTGGGCGTGGGAGAGGTTGTAGTCTGGTTTGGGTCGAGAATAGGTTCAGTAGTAGTAACTGTAGCAGGGTGGTTTTCTCTGGGAGGAGTGGATGGGGGATATATGATGAGTGTTGGGTTCGATTGTGGTGGGATTGGGACTGGAAGGCTTAGTAGCGGGGGAGTTTGTGGGTTTGGATGATGTAGGCGGCGTGACTGTAGTGTGCCCTAATTTTCCTTTTGATGAACGGGTAGCCGGGGAACGAAGCGCCGTGGTTGCCTTGGCAATTGGCACACGTCACCTTTAGTTTTAGGCAATTAAAGCACTGTGTTATGAGGGATGGGCGTGGGAGTACGTGGGTTCGAGTCTGTGTGTGTGTGTGTGTGTGTGTGTGTGTGTGTGTGTGTGTGTGTGTGTGTGTGTGTGGCCCGGTAGCAGCTTTCTTACGCCTGCTGCTGGTCTGGGGCGTGGGTTCGAGTTTGTGGTTGTATTTTGTGTGTGTATGCGGCCTGGGAGCAGGTTTTTACGCATGTTCCTGGTCTGCGTACTTGTATCTCTTTGGGTTGGTTTGGGCTTATGTGATCTGGGTGGGTGGCGGTGGTAGTGGTGGGTTGGTTTGGGCTTCTGCTGGTTTGGTGGGTGGTGGTGGGTTGCTTTGGGCTTCTGATTGCTGGGTGAATGGTGGTGGGTTGGTTTGGACTTCTGCTGTTATAGTAGGTGGTGGCGGGCTGGATTGGACTTCTGTTGACTCGATTTTACACTAGTTTCTGTATAGTTCACCTGTTCTGTGTTCTGTTGTGTTTTAATTGTATGAGATGTACGGTCACTCTTCCGGGTGACCATATCCTAGGTTACTTAGCTATGAATAATACTTTTCTGTTTTGTAATCTTCGTTATCCTGTTTGTTTGGTTGGGGGCAATTATCTTGTGTGCTAAGATCAAACAAGTTTGTTGTCCTATGTTTTGTAGTTTCTTCATTAATATTTAATTGTGTGCGTATGTACGTGTGTGTCCAGGAAAATTTAACGTAATTTAGAATGGCTGACACAGTGAGTTCTGTGTACGATGTGAATTAACCTGCTTGGTTTCCAATGCAGATTTTATCCTAGCTGATGTTGCGTTTGGAAGTCAGTAACGCTAAATCGTATGTGATATCGCTTACTTATTTATCATTTCATAAATAATTAATAAGTGTCTTGCGGGCGGAATGACATTGATTAGCAGCAAATTGGCAGCGATGGTGATTTGTAAATTAGAAGGGCTTCACATGGGGGGTAAGGTCGCGGTCACCCAGAGCGGGTGACCACGTCCAATGTTGCTTAACTGCGGGGAGACGGGGCATTGTATTTATGCAGAGGATGTAAGAACGGACATTATCTTGTGTGTTAGCTGCCAGTATGTGTATTTATTACTGTGTGATGTGTTGTTCTTTGGTATTATTATTTCATTGCTGAAAGTTTAGTCTGGGTTGGCAAGTATATCTTTGATTATTAATACGTATTTGGATCGTCTGTAAATAGTATCTGCTCTGTCTGGGTCGTCTTGGCAAAGAGTGTTTATTAGTGGGTTGTCGTGTTGTTGTGTGGAATTGTAAAAATTTGTAGATAATGTGTGTACGTAATCCAATATGTATGGGACTTCTGTTATGTCGAGTAGTTGTACTAGGCCTTTCCTACCCCATCGTCGCCATAAGACATACCTGTGTCGGTGCGACGTAAAGCAAATACAAAAAAAAAAAAAAAAAAATGTAGTTGTACTATGGGTATGGTGCAAGGTTCTTAAACACTACTAAAGGTTGGGCCCAACGCAAGCCGAGCTGCTATTGGTTAACGAAATGACGTCACAGCAGGAGCAAAGCAGCCGAGCTCAGAGCGCGCAAATCAGTAGGAATCTCATTATATCAGCAAACATTACAGTTTCTCAGAACTAATTGCAGACCAGACATAAAGATTACTGCTGTTATAAGATTGAAAAGGAGTACAGCATAGTAACTTTTCATTATTTCCATTACGAATAAGGCGTAAATATAACGTTACGGCACACTAACCAACGCTTGAAATTTATTAACATTTCCAAGTTCCTCTGTTTAGTTTGAGGAAGGTTACGCGCTTTCAAATCTGTAAACATAAATATTTAGAGATATGAAATCTTTGTCATATTAAATCTTTACAGCAGAAATTCCGTGATGGAACTACCGTATGTTAACATACGATATACTGACTCACTTCCGCAGGTATCGAGTTTAAAGCTTAACACATATTATAACAGCAGCAGAAGTAAGTTCATATTCGAAACCATGCATAGATGGTCCTGGAAAACCTACAACCTGTTTTCCAGTCTTTGACCGGGTCAGGGATGTAATGAATGAACCATATACCGGTATAGGCTATTATTACAATGGGGTCGCCACTCCCAAAGTGATTTATTAATGACTGATAAATGCTATGGAATGATAATGGAGAGTGTTGCTGGAATGAATGATGACAGGGAAAACCGGAGTGTGTGTTTGAGTCATCAGTCCATAGACTGGTTTGATGCAGCTCTCCATGCCACCCTATCCTGTGCTAACCTTTTCATTTCTACGTAACTATTGCATCCTACATCTGCTCTAATCTGTTTGTCATATTCATACCTTGGTCTACCCCTACCGTTCTTGCCACCTACACTTCCTTCAAAAACCAACTGAACAAGTCCTGGGTGTCTTAAGATGTGTCCTATCATTCTATCTCTTCTTCTCGTCAAATTTAGCCAAATCGATCTCCTCTCACCAATTCGATTCAGTATCGCTTCATTCGTGATTCGATCTATCCATCTCACCTTCAGCATTCTTCTGTAACACCACATTTCAAAAGCTTCTATTCTCTTTCTTTCTGAACTAGTTATCGTCCATGTTTCACTTCCATACAATGCCACGCTCCACACAAAAGTCTTCAAAAACATCTTTCTAATTCCGATATCAATGTTTGAAGTGAGCAAATTTCTTTTCTTAAGAAAGCTCTTCCTTGCTTGTGCTAGTCTGCATTTTATGTCCTCCTTACTTCTGCCATCGTTAGTTATTTTACTACCCAAGTAACAATATTCATCTACTTCCTTTAAGACTTCGTTTCCTAATCTAATATTTCCTACATCACCTGCCTTCGTTCGACTGCACTCCATTACTTTTGTTTTGGACTTATTTATTTTCATCTTGTACTCCTTACCTAAGACTTCATCCATACCATTCAACAACTTCTCGAGATCTTCTGCAGTCTCAGATAAAATAACAATATCATCGGCAAATCTCAAGGTTTTGATTTCCTCTCCTTGGACTGTGATTCCCTTTCCAAATTTCTCTTTGATTTCCTTTACTGCCTGTTCTATGTAAACATTGAAAAGGAGAGGGAACAAACTGCAGCCTTGCCTCACTCCTTTCTGGATTGCTGCTTCTTTTTCAAAGCCCTCGATTCTTATCACTGCAGACTGATTTTTATACAGGTTGTAGATAATTCTTCGTTCTCGGTATCTGATCCCTATCATCTTCAGAATCATAAATAGCCTGGTCCAATCAACATTATCGAATGCCTTTTCTAGATCTACGAATGCTATGTACGTGGGCTTGTCCTTCTTGATTCGATCCTCTAAGATCAGACGTAAAGTCAGGATTGCTTCACGTGTTCCTACATTTCTTCTGAAGCCAAATTGATCTTCCCCCAACTCAGCTTCAACTTGTTTTTCCATTCTTCTGTAAATAATACGTGTTAAAATTTTGCAGGCATGAGATACTAAACTAATGGTGCGGTAGTTTTCACACCTGTCAGCACCGGCTTTCTTGGGAATAGGTATAACAACATTCTGCCGAAAATCGGATGGGACTTCTCCTGTCTCATACATCTTGCACACTAAATGAAATAACCTTACCATGCTGGTTTCTCCTAAGGCAGTCAGTAATTCAGAGGGAATATCATCAATTCCAGGTGCCTTGTTCCTATTTAGGTCACTCACAGCTCTGTCAAACTCTGACCTCAAAATTGGGTCTCCCATTTCATCAGCATCAACAGCCTCTTCATGTTCCAGAACCAAATTATCTACATCGTTACCTTGATACAACTGTTGGATATGCTCGTGCCATCTTTCTGCTTTGTCTTCTTTCCCTAGAAGTGGCTTTCCATCTGAGCTCTTAATATTCATGCACCTAGATTTCCTTTCTCCAAAGGTTTCCTTGATTTTCCTGTACGCAGCATCTACCTTTCCCAGGACCATACAGCCTTCGACATCCTTGCACTTCTCCTTCAGCCATTCTTCCTTAGCTACCTTGCACTTTCTATCCACTTCATTCTTTAATCGCCTGTATTCTTTTCTGCCTTCTTCATTTCTAGCATTCTTGTATTTTCGTCGTTCATCAATCAGGTCTAGTATCTCGTGAGTTATCCACTGATTCTTAGTTGATCTTTTCTTCCTTCTTAACATTTCTTCAGCAGCCCTACTGACTTCATTTTTCATGACTCTCCACTCTTCCTCTACTGTGTTTCCTTTGGCCTTTTCATTTAGTCCTTGTGCAACATGTTCCTTGAAACAATCCCTCACACTCTTTTCTTTCAACTTGTCTAGATCCCATCTTTTTGCATTCTTTCCTTTCTTCAATTTCTTCAACTTCAGATGGCATTTCATGACCAACAAGTTGTGGTCAGAGTACACGTCTGCTCCTGGGAAAGTTTTGCAATCCAACACCTGGTTTCTGAATCTCTGCCTAATCATAATGAAGTCTATTTGATACCTTCCAGTGTCTCCAGGTCTCGTCCACGTATACAGCCGTCGTTTGTGGTGTTTGAACCAAGTATTGGCGAGGACTAAATTATGATCAGTGCAGAATTCAACCAGCCGACTTCCTCTTTCGTTTCTTTGTCCCAATCCAAATTCTCCTACTGTGCTACCTTCTCTTCCTTGGCCTACCACTGCATTCCAGTCTCCCATCACAATTAGATTCTCGTCACCTTTGACATATTGTATTAAATCTTCTATCTCCTCATATGTTCTTTCAATTTCTTCATCATCCGCTGAACTAGTAGGCATATAGACCTGCACTATTGTGGTGGGCATTGGTTCGGTGTCTATCTTGGCGACAATAATTCTTTCACTATGCTGGTCGTAGTAGCTTATCCGCTGCCCTATTTTCTTATTCATTATTAAACCAACTCCTGCATTTCCCCTGTTTGATTTCGTGTTGATAATTCGGTAGTCGCCTGACCAAAAATCCTGTTCTTCTTGCCAACGTACTTCACTTATACCAACTACATCTAACTTTAGCCTATCCATCTCCCTTTTCAGATTCTCTAACCTACCACAACGATTCAAACTTCTAACATTCCATGCTCCGACTCGCAGAATGTCAGTATCCATCTTCCTGATGATCGCCCCCTCTCGTGTAGTCCCCACCCGGAGATCCGAATGGGGGACTAGTTTACCTCCGGAATATTTTACCCGGGAGGAAGCCATCATCAGTACATCATTCATACAGAGAGAGCTGCATGTCCTCGGGAGGTAGTTACGGCTGTAGTTTCCCGTTGCTTTCAGCCGTGTAGCAGTATCAACACAGCTAAGCCATGTTGAGTATTATTACAAGGCCGTATCAGTCAATCATCTAGACTGCCGCCCTTGCAACTACCGAAAGGCTGCTACCCCCCTTTCGATGAACCATTCGTTAGTCTGGTCTCTCAACAGATACCCATCCGATATGGTTGCACCTGCGGCTCGGCTATCTGCATCATTGGGACACGCAAGCCTCCCCACCGCGGCAAGGTCACATGGTTCGCAGAGCGGAGTACCCGGAGAAAATCCTGTCCCGCCTCCACTTTGACCAGCACAAATCTCACATAGTGACCGGGATTTGAACCACGGTATCCAGTGGTGAGAAGCCGACGCGCTGCCGTCTGAGCCACGGAGGCTCCGCATAGATAGTCTACTTTTAAAAAATTAAACAATAAGAAAGAACAGGAAAAACACTTCATTAGAACACAGTCCTACCAGTGAGATTAGATGTCATGAAGGGGTTGCTTTTGAAGATGAAATCCACTGTCGTGCCTTTCGCCGATGAGCTGTTATGGATTTTTCACCTCTTGTCCGAATGTTCATTTGTCGTATGCGTATAAATATTCTCGTTCTAACATACATTTTTAATATTTCTGGTGGTACAGCGGGGAGTTTACTGCTAATTATTTGACACACTTTGCGTATAATATTAGGTATGCGTGACAGTTCAGCACGTCCGTGAGTATCCCTGAAAATTAACTCAAATTCCTTTATTTGGTTTACCATTCTAACGATGGAACGAGCAGACTTCCCCGAGATAACATTTCTATCCATCCCACAGGGGCTGTACCAGAAGAAATGGAAAGCATTTCCCCAGTGGGACTTCGCATTGACCTGTCATGTAACCGGCGTGGTATCGAAATTCCTCTGCTGAAATAATCAGGTGTCGCTGTAGATTGCGGCGAATCTTTTTTTTTTTTTTTGCTTTACGTCTCACCGACACAGATAGGTCTTATGGCGACGATGGGACAGGAAAGGCCTAGGAATGGGAAGGAAACGTCCGTGGCCTTAATTAAGGTACAGCCCCAGCATTTGGCTGGTGTGAAAATGGGAAACCACGGAAAACCATCTTCAGGGCTGCCGACAGTGGGGTTCAAACCCACTATCTCCCGAATACTGGGTACTGGCCGCACTTAAGCGACTGCAGCTATCGAACTCGGCCGGTGAATCATTAACGGCACAGTCTTCTATCGCAATGATACTGTACAATGAACACATAAATTTCAGTCCAGCTACTATTACACGCAATTAACGAAAAGAAAATAAGTGCACCTGACTGCACGAAACACAGCAACTTAATAGATATCTCACAGAAACGATCTACGACACACACACTACGCAAAATACAGCAGGCCACTATATAAACCAACAGCAATATACGGAAATAAATTACGTATAGTTATTACGTGGAAATCCTTTCTTTATAAGACAGACATATATAAATAACGAAATGAGATACACGTGCGGTTGTATGCTACACAGTCACGGTGCTCCTGTGATGACGTCACGAGCAGGACGAGGGAAAACTAACATCTACTGCGCAACCAATCTGGGCCACCCGTCATGGTGTAGTCTTTAACAGCTAAGTGCAGTAGCCAGTTTTGTATTCTCTGTAAGCGTTTCATACTTGTTATCGGTAAGAAGCCGATGGCTGGAGTTTCCCATATTTTCAGTTTGGACACCCCTTAGTGGGGGTGCCGGTTGCGGTGCCAGTACCGGTGCGCTATGTAGCGCTCCTCACCTGGCCTGTAGTAGAAAAATAAAGTATAAAAATAATAAGTATATGAGTAATGATGATAATAATAATAATGAAAGATAATATTGATTGTACTGGGTTGTAAAAGGGAGTTCACATTACTCAATCAATGAATATCCATCGTAATATCGAACATTCTCAAGAACAGATTAGTCTCAACACCGCTAAAATTACAATGTACATTAATGGAACTCCGAAATTGCTACGATGACAAGAGGGAAACTTGTATAGTGCCAAAGAATACTGGACAGCTGGCGAAATAGATAGTGGTGCTACCTAGGCGGCAGGATGTGTCGAAGCCTATGATAACGTATTGTTTATAGTGTATTTGTCTTCAACACTGTTCCAACCACACCTTTCAAGAAGAAGAAGAAGAAGAAGAAGTCTTCAACACTGTAGCTATTCTAGTGTAATGGCTGGTGTTATTTGTGCAGTGCTGCAATGCTACAGTTACACATTTCAAACGGTTCGAAAACTTATTTTCGAATTCCTAGAAATCGTTACGTGTAAGTAAGCAAGCTGGTAAACCTTCCTTTACCGTATACCAGGGAATAAAGGAAACAGAGAGCTGCCTTGGAGCTCCGAGAGTGAAGCCCTTTGACAGTTAAGTACATAGGAGGTGTGGTCGTAGAAAGGCGCGATAAGACGGGTTGTTTTTGATAGTCAAAACCATCATGGTTCATTGAATTAAGTAAACGCAGATTGCAATTGCGGGATTTTTCAGACGTCAACTCTGTACGAAACTGGAACTTAAAAGAAATATACGTTATTTGGTATAGCTACTATAAAAACTTCGTGTTGTGTGTGCGGCTGCAGGAATCGGTATAACAAAACTATTTCTGGAATAATATTTCAGACGAAAGACTGTAATTATGGCAAATAATATGTAGTATATTATAGTGCCTCCATTGTTATTCTGGTAGCATTTCAGAGTTTCAGAAGTACCGTCCACATTTCATAAGAATTTTTAGATTAGACGTAAGTTGTTTATTGTCAATTTTTGCTCAGGTTGCCTGCTAATGAAGAAAGGAGAGCAGAGTGGTTTAAGGCCATCAGAAGGCAAGACTGGATACTTACTCCTTACCTCACATCAGAATAAGTTCAGCACATTTCAAACCGGAATTATTTTATCGGTTCAAGAAGAAAGTTGTTTTGAAGGAAAATGAAGTTCCTACTATTTTTGCTGCATTTCCTTCTTACCGATAGAAGAAAAGTGGGACATAAGCGTGAAAATTCTCCTGGTACAAAATTAATCATCATCATCATCATCATCTGTTTACCCTCCAGGTTCGGTTTTTCCCTCAGACGTAGCGAGGGATCCCATCTCTACCGCCTCAAGGGCAGTGTCCTGGAGCTTCAGACTCTTGGTCGGGGGATACAACTGGGGAGTATGACCAGTACCTCGTTCAGGCGGCCTCACCTGCTATGCTGAACAATGGCCTTGTGGAGGGATGGGAAGATTGGAAGGGATAGGCAAGGAAGAGGGAAGGAAGCGGCCGTGGCCTTGGCCGTGGCCATCCCGGCATTCGCCTGGAGGAGAAGTGGGAAACCACGGAAAACCACTTCCAAGATGGCTGAGGTGGGAATCGAACCCACCTCTACTCAGTTGACCTCCCGAGGCTGAGTGGACCCCGTTCCAGCCCTCGTACCACTTTTCAAATTTCGTGGCAGAGCCGGGAATCGAACCCGGGCCTCCGGGAGTGGCAGCTAATCACGCTAACCACTACACCACAGAGGCGGACACAAAATTAATACGGTACATTATAACAGTAGGTACCTTCAGGATTTGTTAGCTGACGAACATTTCAGGAGCCTAAATGATTCATCAATGGAATTTGAGCATTTTGAAAATCATCTATTCTATCTGATTCATGCTGTAGTTGAGACACCTTAACACAAGAAACAAGTATTCTGCCAAATCATTCGTCAGTTGCTTTACCTCGAAAAGGCGGTTATACAAGAAACTTGCTCTTCTCCAAGTCCAGTTGGGTTTGATGTACATACAGTAGGTTAGGATTGTGTGTTACGTTGGGTATTCATCCCAAAGGCTGGTTTGATCCTCCACAGCTCCACCAACAGCTGTCGCAAATAGCCTAGACGTCATTGAAGAGGAATACTTGGGAATGAGGAGTGAGGTAGTTTTCCGTTGCTTTCCTCACCGAGCCAGAAGTTGCTATTACATATCAATCTGCCAACCCCACTGAAAATCATGCGCCAAGTGACACTATGATCAATATCACACCATTTATACGAGGGACTGGCTGTATAAGGAATTGTATGACTAGCATTGCTCTTACCTCGGTCTCTTTCAAATTGTCAAAGGCAAGAATGAGACTGAGACAGGTCAATGAAAGTGACAAATTTATTCTAGCCCATACCAGAATACATAGTGCACTGTAACCACTACATCTCACCAGCAAAGGCATAGGTTAGAATTATGACTTGGAAAATATGTAGTAGTCCGCCTCTGTGGTGTAGTGGTTAGTGTGATTAGCTGCCACCCCTGGAGGCCCGGGTTCGATTCCCGGCTCTGCCACGAAATTTGAAAAGTGGTACGAGGGCTGGAACGAGGTCCACTCAGCCTCGGGAGGTCAACTGAGTAGAGGTGGGTTCGATTCCCACCTCAGCCATCCTGGAAGTGTTTTTCCTTGGTTTCCCACTTCACCTCCAGGCAAATGCCGGGATGGTACCTAACTTAAGGCCACGGCCGCTTCTTTTCCTCTTCCTTCTCTATCCCTTCCAATCTTCCCATCCCCCACCAAGGCCCCTGTTCAGTATAGCAGGTGAGGCCGCCTGGGCGAGGTACTGATCATTCTCCCCAGTTGTATCCCCCGATCCAACGTCTGAAGCTCCAGGACACTGCCCTTGAGGCGGTAGAGGTGGGATCCCTCGCTAAGTCCGAGGGAAAAGCCAACCCTGGACAATAAACTGATTAAGAAAGAAAGAAAGAAAGAAAGAAAGAAAGAAAGAAAATATGTAGTAAACAATGTTGCTAAACCAAATTTGGTGATTTATATGCACATTCCCCTCATGTTTTCAGATTACGATATGCCTTTATTAATATCCTACTCCTGTCCGGCCCCGCTTTGTAGGTGGCAACGCGTTCGCCTGTCACACGGAGGCCCCGGGTTCGATTCCCGGCTGGGCCAGGGGTTTTTGACTGTAAATTATTAATATCCCTGGCCTGGAGACTGGGTGTTTGTGTCGTCCTTAACGTTCCTTTCTTCACATTGAACACTCTACACTTACTCCATTCTAATTACACGCAGGTTCATATCACATGGTGCAAGTAGGGGCAAACGATCTCTATAGGTCGACGCCCCGAACAAACAGCATTTTAAAAAGAATGATCCTACTCCTTATCTTTATAGGTATGTTGGTGTAGATTTGCATATCCTATTTTCAAGGATTTATAGTACCGGTACCGACAGTCAGCTAGCGAGAGATTGCGAGTCATGAGAAACGCTTGTCTGTCTATTAGGTCATCAGCCCAGAGGCTGGTTGGCTCCTCAAATAGCACCACCAAAGGTTATGCGGTTATAATGAAACCCCCAAAACCAATGGCAGTATCAAAATGAGGCGTACTAGGCAAAATGATGAGTGAGGTAGTTTGCCATTGCTTTCCTCACTGGGTCAGAAAGTACTATTGCAGCACGACTGACCCTATGAGCAGCACATTTCATAACACTCAGATGCACTAGTCATGCTCTGAACGTCATTACTCAGCACTACCCATACCCCAGCAACTTCCATATTGTCGCAGCCACGGATGAGACTGGGACTTCGGTGGAAACTACACTTTACTCTGGCCTATGCCAAGAGATGGATGCAAAAGTACTGTATCCATCAAGAAATGACAGTAGGCACGAGAAACGCTTACCGTATGTTAATAAATCGAAAATACGTCTGATGGCCAGATCATTTCGTTGCAGATAATCACGATGTGATTTTGTAAACGATTGTACATGATTATGCGATTCAAAGCTTTCCTACTCCCGAGAAAATACCTTAGTTTGTATATATCCATAACGAAGGAGCTGCCATGTTTTGAAGTACATGGATGAGGTGCTCGCTGTATTATTTAACTCCCTGCCGTATGACTACCATATTTCTGAAAGAAAAGACTCATAAAACTTTGACATTTTAGTAAAACATAACCTTATATTACTATGGCCGTCTGATGAGCAGTCGCGTGCATGCGGGTAGGGGCGCGGAGGGTAAGCATGGCTGCTGCGCATGCGCCAGTCTCAAGTCTCAAGGCCTGACCATAAAGAAAGGAGTGCTTTCTTCTTCTTCTTCTTATACTTCTTCTCCTTCTTCTTCTTGAAATGAATATGGACTTGTTATGTCACCCAGATACAATACTTATAAAGAATTGTACAATTTCTACACTCGCACCAAATTCTTATAAATTAGTACACATATGATGTTCTCAAGATTATCTGATATACATGAACTTGCAGATTGAGTTAAGCAGAGAGTGAATTGGCACAAGGAATGTTTCCAAAGCACTTGAAATAGTTCACTAGAAAACGTAGCACATATACAACCGTTTGTGATATAATGCTCAAGGTATATAGGAAACACACAAGGACACAGAGTCCTAGTCTTCACGCTAGAGTGACCCACCTCAGAGACTTTTTACAAGACGTACAAGACCGGGTCAACATTTAGGGTATAGAAAGGGAAGGGAGGTGTAACGACTGAGGGGTGAAACTTTTTTTTTTAAAGTGGGACAAATGGTGTTGGAGACATAGAATGACGAAGGGTTTGTCGGAAAAACTATCCAATTCTCGTAACGCTGTGATGGTATGACGTCAATGAAAGTGGATCCGCGATTTGGGGGAGGTGTTCCATCTTACCTTCCATTCATTTCATAACCATGATCCACTCACAAGAATGGCAAGCTAGTGTAGACTCCCCTCTACAAGCCTGGCAAGCCTTGATAGAAGCCATGAACAACCTACCGGACTCACATACCACTATTCCACCACAAGAAACAATCCTCACACCACCGCAACACGCTCCACCTTCGACAGCAATGCAATACACCCCCAGTCCGCTCAGACAAAACTCTCCACCCTACTCCCCCTCCCCATCCAGTCTATCACCTCACCCACCTCTCCTACAAGAAGAAGAAGAAGAAGACGACAACAACGGCAGAAACCAAGCAGGGGGAGAAGAAAAGTCAAACTCCACGGACAGCCACTCAGAAGACATTGACTACACAGAACCTCTTTTCTGTGTACGTGGGAACACCACCTTCCCAGTATCTCCAAAATGTAAAGTACTTATCTTTAACCTCAGAGATCCTGACCCGGTCCCAATGACCAGGAAAACGATCATCACCAACCTTATGCCCATCTTCGATGAACATATCTCAGTCATTGAAGAGTCTCACAACAATCTTCTTTTAGTAACTCCATATAGAAATTCCTCAATTCATAACATACTAGAAGCACTAGAAACGACTAACATTCCAACGCCTATCATCATTAATCCAATAAATAACGAAGTCAATCAACTAATAACTCTCCCAGCAAAAACTGTGCATCAATCTACTCAAACCGAACTCTTCTCCACCACCACATTTCAAATGCAACAGACGCCACAACCAGCAACCCAGACGATAACGGCCCAAGACTACAAGAGAAACCAACACTCAAAAGAGGACCAAGATGTCAACTGCAAGGGAAGAAAACAGAAAAAGATCAAATATTCTCAAACTGACCCCTTTTACTTTACCACAACTACCATGTCACAAACCACGCCATCCATTCAAAACCAAGAGTCACTAACAATACCAAGCACAGAAGATAAATCTCACCAAGCATCTCCAGCAGCCCTCGATACTCAAACCCAAACCATCCCCGTCCCCCCCTACCCCCCCCCCCACAGAACCGACAAGAAAATCCAAGCAACCAGTACCACCACCCACTCACTATACAAGCCAACCTCAGTCAACATTCCTTCGTCATCAAATCATAATCAATCAAATCGCACCAAGGCACCTCTTCTTCCCGCACCACATTTCAAAGGCAAATCCCGCCCACCGCATCCTTCCCTAACCATCATCTGTTACAACTGTTTAAACCTTAATCACCATGCAGCCATATGCAAAAATAAGACTAGATGCAACCGCTGTGGTGGTCCTCACCACCACAGAGACTGCAAAGTACCACGCGACCAGGCGACCTGCGCTAATTGCCACGGAAACCACGCAGCATCTTTCCCTGGTTGCCCATACTTCAAAACAGCTCTAAAACAGAAACAACGCAGAAACAAGTACCCAAAACCTCAATCACACTTGCCAAAACAGAAAACCACTCACTCACCTACACTCACTGCCACCACCTCCCAAGTTAATCCAGACAACCATAACCTGCTCCTTCTCATTCTAAATCTTCTACAAAACCACCTCCAAGAAACTCAGGGCCCCCTCGGTGGATCGAGTAGCCGAGACCCTGAAGAACCAAACCAGCAATCTTCCCTCCCTCCCCTCCCCCCCCCCCCCAGCCAAGTAAAGTAAGAAAACCACGTATGTCCTCACTTCCTTTCATTATCGGCCTTCACATCAAAATTACATCGGCCTTCACATCAAAATCACACCAACTAAGATGGAACACTGGTCGCGGGAGACGAGGCGGTGCACTACATCATGCTGCCAATTAATGATGCTTAAACACCTGTTAAATGTACAATTAGTTCAAAATTACAGTGCAGCTAACAACTAGCACACGCAATGAATACAGTTGCGTACACAACAATGACAGGGCCCTCTGGTGCTTACACTGACAAAATTCAACAGTGAAGCAACATTGGGCATGGCTAATACCTGAATGGGTGACCCGGCCACCTGTCTTTGAAACATAAATTTACCGGAACTATCCCACCAGCCATGGCACGAGGGCATTCAATCATGCTCCCCAAATACGCAATAATAAACTTTTTTACAAATTACAGCCAACCATACCAACAATTATTATTATTATTATTATTATTATTATTATTATTATTAATATCAACTAACATTATATTTATCGTTATTAATATTTATTTTCCTTAACAGCCCAGATAAGGATCGCTAAAGCGAAACCGGCGCTGGGATTATAAGTAAACAACAGGATATTTGGGAAAATATGACAATAGACAGTAGCTATATGGAGCGGGTTAAAGGCGGGTGTGAGAGGGGAGGTAAATCAAAAGATATATTCATAATATGAAGTGTACGAATTGTTAGGGAAAATATTAAGAAACAATTGAAATTTTGTTGAGTGGCAGCTGCTTCGACTGGTAAAGGTGATTTACTTCAGGATGGGGTAACTAAATTTCATCGTATGTTTGGTCTACCTATTCTCCCCCTGTGGGTGGGAGCGATACAATAACATCCACGTTATCCTCTGCCTGTTGTAAGAGGAGACTAAAAGGGGTCCCAGTGGCTCTTAACTTGGGAACGTGGTTGGCGACACAGGGCCCTTAGCTAAGTTCTAGCATTGTTTCCACTTACTAGTGCCAGGCTGCTCACTTTCTTCTATCCTATCCGACCTCTCTTGGTTAACTCTTGTTCTTTTCCGACCCCGACGATATTAGATATCGAGGTTAAGGAAGTGTTGGGCACATTCCACTTTTTACGCTCTGATTCGTGTTAACAGAGGATGACTGCCCAGTTATACTTCCTCTTAAAACAATAATCACCACCTCCACCACTACATGTTCTTGTAATATCTTTGTCAGCTACTTTCATCAAGACTGACTCTATAAGAGCCAAAGTTTTACAGGAATAATCTGTCATTTTCAGTCGTTGCAATAGATTGCATAGATCGTTCACTTAGTAACATAATGAAGTGTAAGGATCCACCGTTGGATAACGTTCCAATGGATGGAAAAGTAGTACTTTTTGCTGGGGATTTTCGCCAGTAATTCAAATGGCGAATAAAGTACGGTACAGATCTTGGAATCCTGCATTCAAAACAACAACACTTGGAAATGTCTTACGATTCTTCACCTCATCCAGAATATGCAAGGTAATGCCAGTGAATGTGCATTTTCTAAATGGCTACTCATTTTAATCATGGAGGAAATTTCATCAACATTCTAAACAGTTTTATGCAAGGAAAATTTCATCGTTAAACTGATATTTGGTACTCCCACTAATCCTAATTCTGTTGATGAGTATTCGATCCGGGTTATTGTGTGTCCTCTCATTGAAATTGTTACGAAACAACGAGTGAGAGTGGCTAACATGCCTGCTACAGCGCTCTGGGTGGTACCAAGGTGAAATAGCTACGCCTTACCCACCTCATTGCGAACACATTGGCATTATTCACGACAGCAAAACAATATAAATAAAACTGAAAATGCGGTAATTTGCGGTATACAGCTTCCTGTCAGTGACTTAGGAGGCCAGCGCTCCAGCGGCATTATGGTGAAACTTTCCAATTACAGCTTTATGCTGGGCTTCACAAGCGATTGTTAAGGTCGTTATAAGGAGCGCAGTGAGGGATCCAGTCGGCCGTGGCCTTAGCCATCGCCGGGCACGGCCGACGGCCATAGTATAAGCGTCATCCATAGAGCAGTTTCGTCCGCTTAAAGTGCGTACCTTTATTAGATCAGATTAAGTAAATTAAATACATTAATTATGCCGTTTGTGAGTGTGGCATACACTTGCATAAACCGAACACGTTTTGTCGTATCTGCACCGGGTACACCGCAGATTGGTTTAGAATCTTAGATTAGACTGAAATTTGAGTACAGTGTCCACATATTACTTTCGTTTTTCCATTCTTACACGGCAGCTAGAATCATGCATTTTGCTCACATAGGACTTACGGACGTTCCAATGAGCCTGCCAAATTTCATGATTCTATCAGTCTTATAAGTGTGCTTAACAATAAAATTAATTATGGAAAATGTCCAAAATTGCCATAAAATAATAAAAATGGAGCTCTATCTAAGGCATAGGGGATCAAGATACGACTTAAAGTCACGGGACCAA
Organism: Anabrus simplex; assembly: GCF_040414725.1. Taxonomy (NCBI): domain Eukaryota; kingdom Metazoa; phylum Arthropoda; class Insecta; order Orthoptera; family Tettigoniidae; genus Anabrus; species Anabrus simplex. The sequence continues at coordinate 1,378,200,814 of NC_090265.1, forward strand.
AGTTGTAGATCTCTTCATGATGGGTTCCGAATGTCTCGTCCATTTGGCGATACGACTTACCGTTTAGGCACAAAACACCTCGAAATCATGATCTGCACCGTCATGTAAATTGCCTCCACAGTTAAACACTGGAAGTTTTTGGAACTTTTGCACATGTTTCAGGCTAATAACTATCATTTTTCCAAATTTCAAGTTCCTACCTCATCTGGAAGTGGTAAATCTTTAATGTCAGTCAGTAAGTGAGTCAGCCGAACTGTTTTATATTAATATAGATAAGGGTTGGAGATGTGTACGTTTATAAGTGCAGACCTCCATTTGGAAATGTACTGTGGCGGGACGGTAGGTCGTATTGACAAATGAATTACGGCATCAGACGGGCCTATTAGTAACCTGCATATTTTGTCCTAAGACATTTTCTCGTATCTCGGCTATTTATGACATAGATAGAGATAATTATCTCGAACTAGGTAAAATTTCGAACGTTTTTCACAAGTTGAAAAATTATTTCCCCAACTTAGCAGGCAGATACAGTCTTGAAACTTGCCAGGAGTATCGACCACAAAACGATCTGTAAGTTTGGTTCTTTGACGTTTTGTCGTATCAACATCGGCTACACCTTACAGTAGATTGCTTCAGAGACTTAGATTAGGCTAGGCTGAAATCTGAGTAGTGTTTCCACATATTCCTCCCGTTTCCCCATACCGTCATGGCAGCTAGAATAATGAAAGTCGGATTACGTATAGCCAATGGACGTGGCAAGGAGCCTGCTGAATTTCGTGATCCTACCGGTCTTATAAGTGTTTCAAGCAGTGAAATAATATATGGAAATGGAAAACAAATTGACCCAAAATCGGAAAATGAAGCTCAAATGAAGGACCAAAGTTGTATATCTCTTCATTCCAGGGACCGATAGTGCTATCCATTTTTGGTAGGAATTACCGTTTAGGCATAAAGTACCTCGAACCGAAGGTCTGCACCGGCATGAAAAATGCCTCAATATTCCGATATTTTTCGGAGGTAAATTGTTAAACATTGTAACTTTTTGGAATTTCTCCGTCGGTTACAGGGTAACAGATATAATTTCGCCAAATTTCAATTTTCTCGCGCACCCAAAATCTGCGTTCGCCATTTTGTTGGGAGTTGGGGTAAAAATTAAAAATTTGAACTTACTGGAATTTTTCTTTTGGTTGCGGCCTAATAGCTATAAGACTGCCGAATTTCGACTTTCTAGCTCATCTGAAAGTGGGTAAACATTAATGTAATTGAGTCAGTCAGTCAGCCTTCTGGCTTTATATAATAGCGATAGAGAAGAAAATCAAACCAAGCCAAACCCCAAGGCGCAGCAGCCACGAAGAGCCAGGGCCTACCAATCTTCAATTTTCTCGCACACACGAAATTTCCGTCCACCATTTTGGGGAGGGGGTAAAAAATAAAATTGGTAGGCCCTGGATCTTCGTGGCTGTTGTGCCTTGGGGTTGGTTTGGTTTGGTTTTCTTCTCTATCCCTATTATATAAATCTGCTCAGCTCGAAAGCCTGCAGATTACGAGGTGTTGTGCGGTTGGCACGACGAATCCTCTCGGCCGTTATTCTTGGCTTTCTAGACCGGGGTCGCTATTTTACCGTCAGATAGTTCCTCAATTGTAACCACTTAGGCTAATTGGACATCGATCTAGCTCTGAGATCCAGTGAAAATCCATGACCTGACCAGGAATCGAACCTGGAACGTCCGGTAAGAGGCAGGCACGCTAGCCCTACACCGCGGAACCGGCTAATTATGCAGGAAAGGTAAATCTCATTTCTGAGGAACTACTGTTCCTACGTTCTCGGTTACAAAATAATCATTGTGGAATTAAAAGAATATCTTAATTGCATATTGTTTCATTTACCTGTAAGTTATGATGATGATGATGATGATACTTGTTGTTTAAAGGGGCCTAACATTGAGGTCACCTGTAAGTTAACTAGAAATTTGTGTAATGGTACATTTGTATCAATAAGTTCGACTAGTGAACATTTCTTTAAAGCTTGCAAAGAGAGTTTCATCATGGTAATACTTATCTTTCAAATCAAATCAAATCAAATCAAATCAAATCAAATCAAATCAAATCAATTTACGACGACTTCACTGGCGCATTTACTTGGGTGTTTTCCTTCTGCTTCCACTAGAGAGTGGGTTCGACAACACTATGTCAATGACTTCCGGCACGTTACAGATATCCTTCGGGATAAAATACCCCATCCTGGCGCCTCTTGAAATCCATAACATTTGAAGGAAATTCAAACATTATTATTGTTATTACTATTGTACCGCGAGATACACCAGCCCTGATGCTTCAAATGAAGCGCCTTGAAGAATGCCATCTGATATATGAACTTTGCAACAACTAGTGCAAGAAGTTTGGACTTTACAGATATCTCTACTAAGAAACCTATGTCATGCCCTCTGGTGTGAAGAGGAACTACTGAAATCCTAAAGTAATTTGTCATTTTAAAGTTTGCTAAACTGAGTGGTTTATTCCTTGTTTTGGGTGTGTCAAAAGTTTGTAACACTTCTATCTCCTCCCGCCAACTTTGGATGCTGGCCAATAGAACAAATTTTAACCAATAAGATCTGTATTGTAGGTATTTAATTACCCAATGAGAATTGGGGGGGGTGTTGGGCTTTAGCCCAGAGCTCTCTAGAATCTTTCTCTCGGGTATAAAAGCTGACACATTTATCGACCAGGTTGTCTTATTGATTGTCCAGTTCACTGAGTGTGTGTTAATAGAGGAGGTGGGGCGTCTCGCCCATTATCGAGTGATTCATCGGCTTAAGGTAATGGCAGCCATTACATAACTAAGTGATAGTCTCTGAAAGCCAGCTCGCGGGGAAGGTTTGCAATCTTAAATAATGTAACCTTAAATTTCCAAACTTTACTAATATAACTGTAATCTTCTAAAATGTAACTTTCAAAACTAGTCAAAAGAACTTAGCCAAATTGGGGAATAGAGAGTGTGTTACCCTCTCGAGTTCCCTATCAATTTGATTTTGAGGTGACTATGATTTCGTAACCTGTTTCACTTTGAAATCTTTGTAATTTAAATTTTCTCTCTATCTAGTCACCTCGGTAGTTTAGGCTTAGCGTCTGTAACTTCGGGCTAGAAGCCCAAATAGGGTTTTAATTTTTTTTAATTTCAAATTTCAAGGAATGCAAGTGTCCGCCTCCATATCATGTTGATTTTTGGGTCAGTAACTTTAACTTGTTGTTTTCCAAAAAGGCTCGGTAGAATGGGTATTTGAAACCCCTGTAAAATTCAATTTCATTCGTTTATGTTAAGAGGTTAGACTGTTGAATGTCTAAGACAGTGAATATTGTTTGAATTGTAAAATGTAGGTTCTGCCTTTGGTAGGCCTGGACCTTTCTGGAACTAGGTTTCCAAGTGTAAAATTTTAATAGAGCAAAGACGCTCCTTCTCTGTAATGGGTAAATGGTGCCTTTGACAGGCCGGTCTGGTATAGGGTTTGAAGAATAGTCTCCTAGGTAATTTTGTGGAGCAAAAGGTGCTCTTGAAACATTGCATATTTTGAATACTCTGTAAAAGAAATGTGGGAGGTGCCACCTTGACTGTATTTTGTGAAGGAGCCGCGGCGCTCAGGGAGAATGTATAATTAGGGAGCTTCAAGTTCAAAGTTGTTGTTATTCGATATTGTAATACTGTTACCCTATGTTATGAACTTTGTACCTGAATTATAACGTTATTTTTTGAAAATAAACCAAAAGATAATCGAGATAAGAAATATAACTCTAATTTTGAAATTTTTAATTAATCCTTTGATTGTCTTAGATAGACCCATTCAAGCCCGCACCTTCTTTACCTCTGTCCACCACGGTATCCCCGTAACTACTAGTATTATTATTATTAGTGGTAGTAGTAGTAATAGTAGTAGTAGTAGTAGTAGCAGCAGCAGCAGTAGCAGCGAATTCTCCCAATATTGGAAGGAGTTAAGTAAATAACTCAATCAATTCTTCTGTGGGTTCTTCTTGTTTTTCCAACAGCTTTTCATTCTTTCCGAGAGGGCTTGTTTACGTTCTGCCGACCACTTTGGTCTGTACTGTTTTAGTTGTGGTTGCGCTGATGTATCTTTCCAGTTGTTTACTTTGTGCCTAAAGAAGTCTCTTTCTAGATGTCTACTGAACTTATGTTTGCGGTTTTTAGGTCCTTTCGAAGTTCGTTAAGCCGGGGTATTGAGTTCTTAAGCGAGATTATTCGAAGTTCGTTAAGTCGGGGTATTGAGTTCTTAAGCGAGATTATTCGAAGTTCGTTAAGTCGGGGTATTGAGTTCTTAAGCGAGATTACATAATCTACTATCCTTTTTGTCAATCGATTTTCTGGTAATCTAGTCAGATGGCCGAACAATTTAATTAATCTTTTCCCACTGTCAACTTCGATGTTTGAGAAATTTTCTGTCGTTTTGATTGATTGTAGCCTGTAACCATCTTGGGTGTATCTTGCTTCTAAAATTTTCTTAACGATATTCCTCTCTTCTTTTTTGATTTCTTCAAGTTCTTGTTTTCTGTTGAACGCCAGTGTTTCACTTGCGTAAAGAACGGTTGGTTTTATGACTGTGTTGTAATGCGGAATTTTTGTACGTCTTGACGTGGATTTTTTGTTGTTGTAGATTTTTGGACTAACCCTAATGCTATTTTAACTTTTTGGAGACGAGTTTGTTGTGAGATCTTTTCAAGGCTTGTCGGTTCTATAAATTCTACGAGGTATTTAACTTATTGTAAGGGACTCTGTCAATTGTTAAAATCGCGATCACAAGAATTCCGGGTGGAAAAGGAAACAGGTAACGTTTGAGCGAAAATTTTGCCCAACACTGAGGATGAAGAAGTAACCAAGCCAACATCACATGTGTTCGTCTTCCAGGAGATGTGGTTTGCGACGTTGCACACTCAGAGGCCACTCCCAACTCCATTTTTTGGGGAACTGATTAAGATGTTTCTATTGTTAAACATTCTGGCTATACTAGCTTTTCCTAATCAAGGAAAACAATTAACTGTAATTTAATTGCGATGAAGGGTGCACGATGTAACCCTACCCCAATATATGGCATTTGATTGTTTTATCAGCGCTGACAATAACTTCATAGGAACGGTTTTCCTAACGCCCTTGCGTCTCTGATAATCATAATTATTTAATGCCAGGTTATTTTTACTTTGGATTTTGAGGATGTAGTAGTATTAGAAGTAATAGTAGTAGTATTTAGCAGGGCTTATATTGACGAAAATAAGGGTCATTCTTTCTTACAGTGGTTGAGCGCGATGCCATTTGATAATGAAGTCATTAGTCGAGACCTGTAACATTTCAGCCAGACTTCGCACACAAGAATTACAAAGAAACTGGAGAATTTTACCCTCAGTGAGTTGACCTACATATGACGTCTGTTGCCTTGAAAAAGCCGTGTGGTTCCTCCCTTCATTGTCGAGCCAGTGAGACGTGTGGGCACACGGGGAAGCAAGTATCTTCCCCTCCGCGTGTGTTTCTTTCATGCTAGATATTCCTCGTACGTCCGTTTTCTCCACCTCCCCTCAGTCTTCAGATGTGTGTTAACGCTTCTAATGGATGTGACCAATGAGATAGAGTGTGTAAGCAGACAGTGGGGGGTTCTGAGGACTGTACTGATTCCTTGCTTGAAATGAATATTTCTGGCCACGACATACTAAAGATTTCTAGTGTACCATATTTTGTTCTCAGGCTCTTGATACCTATCTTTGAACATAAGAATTTAGTTTTCTCGAACGGTATCTGAAGTTCACCTTTTCTGCACTTTCTTCTTCTTCTTCTTCTTCTTCTTCTTATTGCTGCCTCTGTAGAGTGTCGGCCTCCGGATCCCAAGATAGCGGGTTCAAACCCGGCAGAGGTAGTCGGATTTTTGAAGGGCGGAAAAAAGTACATTCGACACTCCATGTCGTACGATGTCGGCATGTAAAAGATCTCTGGTGACACGTTTTGTGTTTACCCAACAAAATTCTTTGAATCTCAGCCAAAGACGCCCAAGAGAGTTTCGGTTCACACGGTCTGCCATCTAAAAGGCCTAGAGTAAAACAGAACGTCGAAATTGACGAGCAGAAAACCAGATGGCGTCAAATTGAAATGTCTGCACACGGTAGCTGAGGCCATACAATTATTATTATTATTATTATTATTATTATTATTATTATTATTATTATTATTATTATTATTATTATTATTATTATTATTTCCTTCTTCATTTCCCGGCCCGGTAAGTCATTTTTACCTGAACCTGACAGCTGGTTCGAGTTCGACGAGAGAATAACTGAAGAGTTATCTGACAGTAAGATGGCATCCCCGTTGTAGAGGGACAAGAATAACAGCCGAGAGGGTTCATTACGCTGACCACGTGTCACCGCGTAATCTACAGGCCTTTGGGATGAGGCAGGTTTGCTATTCGTTCCAATTTTATAGGGATCGTCCGTACTTTCCCGCCATCCCCGTGTCCCGACATGTGCATGTGTTATTGATTTTTTGGCAACAAGTTTTGAAATACTTAAGTTTCCTGAAGTCTAGTCTCTCTGCTGATCCGTGTGCACTTTCCAGTGTATGGGAGCCTTACCAGGATTACTTGAAAAATCTAAAGAAAAGCAGCTCGATTTGTTCCGGTGTTTTCCGACAAAAGGGTAATATTACAAAAATGTTGCGGTACAGGGTGCGAAATCGGAAATAAATGGTGGGGGGGGGGGGGAGAAGGATCATAGGGCTTAACTACTAGTGTTTATTTCAAGCGTACCCGACCGGGGAGAAGGTATGTAATTCCCTTGTAAGTAAACTGCCCCTTCTCCTGAAAAATATATTTGAAATGTTTTTGTTTGAATTCTGTTGTTATAATAAGAATGATGTTCAATAGAAAATATTTCTGGGTTTCAGATGGACTTGCCGGAGTGAAACGTGAAAACTGGCTGCATGTGCGGAGTTGCCACCACTGCATTGTTTTATTGCTCAAGATCTGGCAGTCATCCTATTAATTCTATCTTATGTGTATTATTGTTGTTGTTTTTATAAAAATAAGCGCAGTAATAAACACTGATTTCAGTAATATATGTATTACATTTTCCTCATTTTATAATGAAAGAATCCCCCTAGTCAATTTTAGTGGGGGGGGGGAACCTTTGAGATAAAATCATCGGCGGGTGGGGGGGAACCCTCCCTCCCCCCCCCCCCCCCGCCCGCGATTTCGCACCCTGTTACAGTATGTTTCAAGCTGTCAATGGAGAGATGGCGTGGACTACAATTAGACATTAGACGAATAAGGTTGAGCGGTGATACAGAAGTAGGAATGATCACAATATATGAGATAAAGTTGGAATTGAAGATAACAAACTGGGGCAAATCTGTGGCTTGGTTTTAAAAGGGCCGATGTCAAAAAACCTGTTCCTGAGCTATGAGCATTTGAATTTTTGCTTATAGTTTTCCAATTATTTTTTTCAACAACTAACTTTAAATAACTTTATACTTTCTTTGTGGAAGTCACCTTATTAAACGCTATTTTTTCTATCCTATTCTTTAAAAATTGCCAGGTCTCTAATCTTTAGTGGTAATCTAACATTATTGGCAAGGGCTTATTTAATTAAACGTTAACTGTTCGTTTAGTACTTAACAGAGACATTGGCCCTTTTAACATGTTGCAAGCCAGGATAAAACGCGTTTGTATCAGTTAATATCACAATTTCAACAAAAAATGACATTGGCCCTTTTAGAACCAAGCCACAGAAATATTCATTTATAGGAGTGGGAGTTAGGGATTGGAATAATTTACCAAGGGAGATCTTCGATGAATTTCCAACTTAAGAAAATGCTAGGTGAACAACTGATGGTGAATGTACCATCTGAGCGATTGCCCTAAATATAGATCAGTGGTAACTGATTGTTTATTTTGAAAGTATTCTTATGTACAATGGGACTGTTTCTTTAAGTCGAATTCGGTCACAACGAAGTTGAAGGCGTTTCAGTTGTGTTGTGTTAAGAAATTAGTCTTCTCTCTCACAGAAGCGATTTCAGGATTTTCTCATCTATGAAATGTTGAGTAAATTAAGAACGAACATAGTAGTGGAAGCAATGATAATCAAAAGGTAAAAACCTATAAAAAGGGAACAATGTATTCATTTCTTAATAAATGGTTAGAAGACAAACTGTTCAAAATGAGGTCAGCAAAATGTGATGATGAAAGCATGGGAAAATGTACAGTTTCCAATAAAGAGTGACGGACCTAGGGCGGTGACAAAATATCTATCAAGAGAGAAATATAAACTTCCAGTTCCGTCAATTCTTCTTCTTCCGCCGCTTTTCCCGCACTGGTAAGGTCGCGGTTGCGGACGTATGTCGCACATGTGGATCTGGCCCGGTTTTACGGCCGGATGCCCTACCTGACACAATCCTATGAAGAGGTCTGTATTTATTATTCCGTGTTTCTGTAGTGATTGGTAGCGTGCGTTGTATATATATATATATATATATATATATATATATGAAGATAAATGTGTTGGGACAGAAATGAATACTCAGTTCCCGAGACGTACGAATTGACCACACGCAGTTAAAATCTCCGCCGGCCGGAAGTTGAACCAGAGGCTATTTGAACCGAAGGCCAATACAGTCAAGGAGCCGGACTTCCTGTGGCCTCAAGTGCTATAACTAAATCGACTGGGAATTCTTTTAGCGTAAAACATTCTCTTGTCGAAAGTGAAATTTCAACATTGTTCGCAACCATACAAATATGCATAGCCATAATTACCTATCTACTAACGAAAAACGGATTCATTTTCTCAGCAAATCTGCAGTCTCCAACTTGTTACAGATAGTGAAATTTGTTTTTTCTCTTGCTGTAAGCAACGCACATGTAGAACGATTGTTTTCCACAGTGGGAAACTTGCGGCATTTTCACCTGTAGTTTATTTTTAGTACGAAGGTTAGCGTTAATAAAATGCATGGTTAATGCTTTCCACATAAAGTTTTTTTTTTTCAAGTGTTCCGACTAACTTGCTCAAGACGGCAACCCTAGACTGAAGAACGGTCGCTTGGGAGGCAAAGGCTCATCAGGACCGCCGCTGCTCGAAGTGGTTTGTTTTTCATTCTTCGAGACGGCGACTCATAAATTCTTATTCTTCTCCTTTTTGCTACAGATTTGATGCTGTAGATGTCTATCGCACACAAAGTGGAATATTCAACAATTAAACAGAGATATTATACTGGTGCAGGCTTTCACGGCCGATACTAATCGATAAACTTCGATTACTTTTCGGCCTAATATCCGGAAAAAATAATCTAAGCTTGTCGAAACTCAGATATTCTTTAAATCCCGCGATATGTACCTGCAAATAATAATGAAGCATAGGACAGTCTCCAAGTTGGGCTTTGCTATGGCAGGTAGCGCTCTAGCGGGCGAGTGCAGAACTAAATGAAGCCTGCAAGTGCAATCGATAGTTTCGTATCGTTACAAGTTCACTTGAAATCCGTTAGGTTTGCAAAGATGTCGCGGTGGTGGAGGTGATATTTGTTTATTTTAAGGGGCAAAACAAGTCGGTACCAGCGATACCAAAGTAGCAATTACGATAAGCAATGGTGATGGTCTTTTATGAAGATACGAGAGTACCCACATCACTTACATTTGGCAGCGTGGAATATTAAGATATTAAGATATTGTAATCTAATTTTCGTCTGTTGCCTCTCAGCAAAACTTTGTACCGCTAAAAACTCCGTTCTATATCGCACAAAGTGACAGGGGCATTCACAAATGCTGCTAACTATTCTGTAGATAATGCTTGTTCTATTGGTCTTTTGCCTGCTTTGCCCTCTAGACCATCTACAATTTCAAGCAGTACATTACACTCAGGATTTTTGGATAAATCGCCTGTTATTTCTGTTTCACTGTTCCTCCTGGAACTGGAACTGTGTTTTAGAGTGGACACGGTTTAGTCAAATTTTGCAAATGACTGGTGTAAAGGAGGCCCAACTGCTTCCAATGACGTAATCGTTTTAGGAATACAATAAAAATGAACTTGTTATAGACACAAGGTTATATTCTAATTCCTTGTTTGACAATGTTTGCTGAGTCGAAGCTCAATCATTAGAATCTAATGCTTTTACAACTTCTCTAATTTTCGGTAAATGTTCAGAATAACAGAGAGCAGCCTCAAACCATGACTCCTAGAGTGTTGGGGTGGTAAGGGCGTATCAGGTGCAATTGTTCTGAATATCTGAACTCGTGATGGACACTAACTTGTCCACTAATGGATAGCATGAACAAATAGTCTCTGCTATGCGATGGAGTCCATCTGCGAGACATGCAAAGTGAATTAAATGAAGAAAAATACCTTTTAACGTTGTCCCCAATTTAAACATGTAACTAGCCGCATCCGTTACCATGAGGAGTACATTGTTGTGTCTAATACCAACAGGCCATAACAATTTCATTGAATCAATGACAAAGTGAGTTACTATTGTTTTGTTAATTAATGACCTCTACCTGTCCTACAATCAATCAATCAATCAATCAATCAATCAATCAATCAATCAATCAATCAAAGGAGTTATTTCAATTCTCACCCATAAGTGGATAGACAGGCTGTCAGATGCACGTGCAGCTCTTAGGCCATGGGTTCAATTGCAAATCAATCGCCACTGATCTGCATTTAGGGCAGTCACCCAAGTCGCAGATTTCCTATCAGTTGTTTACCTAGTCGTTTCAAATAATTTCAAAGAAGTTGGAAAAGTAGCAAATATCTCCCTTGATAAATTATTCCAAGCCCTTACTCCTCTTCCTATAAATTGATGAAAATCCACAACCTGTTTCCAGTCATTTGACCGGGTCAGGAATGGAATGAATGAAGCCCCCTTCTAGAAGCGAGGATGGGGACTGTGCCGGCTGCCGAGGCCTGTCGCACTCCTCTGGGACAATGATTAATGAAATGAAATGATAATGGAGAGTGTTGCTGGAATGAAAGATGACAGGAAAACCGGAGTACCCGGAGAAAAACCTGTCCCCCCTCCACTTTATCCGGCACAAATCTCACATGGAGTGACCGGGATATCAACCACGGAACCCAGTGGTGAGAGGCCAGCGCGCTGCCGCCTGAGCCACGGAGGTTCCTTCCTATGAATTAATATTTGCCCCAATTTGTCCTCTTGAATACCAACGTTATCTTCATATTATGATTTTCTCTACTTTTGAAAACACGACTCAAACTTGTACGTCTACGAATGTAATTCCACGCCATCTCTCTACTGACAGCTGAACATAGGATACTCCCTAGTCTTCCCAGCCCAAACTTTACAGATTTTTGTAACACTAGCCTTTTGTCGGAAATCACTCAGAGCAAATCGTGCTGCTTTCCTTGACATTTTTCCAGTTCTCTAATGAAGTAATCTGGTGATAGTACCATACACTGGAACCACACTTATTTTGGTCTTACCAGTGTCTTATATGTCCTCTCCTTTACATCCTTACTACAACCACTAAATATCCTCAAAGCCATATGACGAGATCTGTAACCTTCATCTACAGTCCCGTTTATGTGATTACCTCAGTTATTTCCTTATATTAACACCTAGGTAACCTATTTACATGTGATCCCTATAAATTACGTTCAGCTCATCAACACAGTAACTAAAACTGAGAGGACTCTTCCTCTTAGTGAAACTTACAACCAATTTTTCATCCCGTTTACCATCATCATACATACCATTGTCTGTTGTCCGTCTCACAGCACTGTCCAGGTCATTTCGCAGTCACTCACAATCCTGGGTTTAGAAAATTTTATTTATGTATTAATTTAAATCAGTGAATACTGAATTTTCACGACCGCCTTGTAATCGAAATCGACTTTCAAACTATTAAGCCCTGTTACGTACTCAAATAGTACGTGTTGAAACGAAATGGCGTATGGCTTTTAGTGCCGCGACTGTCCGAGGACAAGTTTGGCTCGCCAGATGAAGGTCTTTTGATTTGACTTCCGTAGGCGACCTGCGCGTCATGGTGAACATGAAATGATGACGGAGACGACACATACACCCAGCCCAGTGCCAGCGAGATTAACCAATTATGGTTAAAATTCCAGACCCTGCCGGGAATCGAACCCGGGACCCCTGTGACCAAAGTCCAGCACGCTAACCACTTAGCCATGGAGTCGGACATAGTACGTATTGAAGAGATGTTAAGTACAGAACAAAAATGGCCCACCGGACACGAGTGGGATCCGAACCCACAGCCTCCCGATTTCGCGTCGGTTGCTCTACCAATTGAGCTATGGTGGCCTAGGTCATATTATTTTGTTCTGTCCGAAAGGATCTACGCTACAGGTCTGGCACTACTGTTATCATACTGCAGAGTGCGAGCAAGTCGCCCGTTGTGGGCCAAGTCAATGAATATTGAATTTTCACACTTTCAACCAAGACTGATTACACTATATCAGACCGTAATATCAAAACCAAAATTGTGGGCGCCATAGGGAGATCAACCGCCTACTGTTCAAGGTCAGGGAGTCATCTGAATAACTTCATTTCGATGCGAAAGCTTCGCATATTACATTTCTATCCTCCAGGAATTCCAAGACTAATGTCAAAATCATGTACTTTGTAGACAATAATTGGAATGATGCACAATAAACAAGCAGAGAATTACGAACGAATGTATTAGTTAGGTTAATGGATTACCATAGTATCGTTTAAAATATGAGTAACCCAACAATGACATAACGAAACATGTAAGTAAATATGACATGCTATAGCCTATACATTTTATCTAACAAACAGCTGGTTCCACTTAACATTAACTTATTAAGGTACACGATGGCGGTAGATTTGATGATATCCTGAATGCAATCCTAACTGATCAGTTACAGAAGTATTAAGACAGAATTGCTACGGTAGGAAAATCAAAGTAAGTTAATCCACTATTTAGCTATTACGTTCAGAATTTGGTTATTGGCCTCAGAAATAACAGTACACTCATTATGTTGTTATGTTATGATAAATGCTAATAGCTAGACCAACTTTCTCTCGATAACTGTGGGATACACGAAGCTCCTGGTCAAATTTACAGTAAGCTTTAATAGTATTCGTACGAACCTATTCTATCAAAGATATGCATGATGAGATAGAACAATGATGTTAGTTCTTTGTATCAACTGGTAGGCTCCTGTATGTGTGTGAGAAATTGTAGGAGTCCACATCAGAAGCTCTGGTGGATACTGTGCGCTGAGCTGAAACGAATAATTGCAATATCATTCTAAAGCAAATGTTATTTTCCTACATATCACTATCACGGATGAAGGCATCCTCAAAAATATTTCACTAGGATATAAATCATATTGGAGGTGAAAAGATGTTCGTAATTTTAAACTGACTCACCAAACTGTACAGCTTATCCCAGCTGTTATACTGCCTCGGTTGGCACACGCCTATTTTTTTATACAACACCTTCACATTCAAGGTACTCGATACTTCGAAACAGACATTCCATGACAAGATATCGTCAAATCTACCATCATCGTGTACCTTAATAAAAAGAAGAACACTATAATCCACGGTAAGTAGAACAAGGAGTTTGTCCTGAGGTCATCAAAAGTAGATCAAATCTTAGCATAATTCAACTCGTCTTTCTAGAATACTACCACTTTCTGATGGAAAGAGATGCTTCCTAACTACAAATCTTGGTTCAATATGTTGAACGGTTTGACCTTTGACTTAATTTTCCCGGTGTAAATTCCTTATATATTTCTCCCTTCACGGAATTTAAAAACTGAAGTATCTGTAACAGTATAAGTTAATCTACAAACTAATAGGCAGCACAAACGATCCATTTTGGCAAATACTATAGCCGTTAATAGCACAACAATAGACTCTTGTCTGTTATACACAATGAGTTATTAAAACATAATTCTGTACATAACTGGATTTCTGAGGTTGATATTAACGATAATATAAACATGTAACTTATAACATAACGTACACCGTTCGTAGCAGACTGATATACATGACTGGCTGCGTCGTATTACAATTATAGCCTACATTGTACTGACTCGTATCAATAATGGATTCTCACATTCACCCATGCATTCACGTAAAAGTAGAAACTAATCTGCTTACCTGGAATTGTGCAGCGTGTGTGAAGCGCTTCAGGGATTAACCGCTGAAAAAAAGCGTGAAATAAGTCTATTCATAATTTGTTGTAGTCACCTTCGAATGAATTCTGTTTCCGAGTGTATTACTTCGCTATAATCAACCCATAACAATACGACAAGAAATAATACATATCGTTTTTCAGTTCCGACTTGAGGCTTTCGTTCCATTCGTCTCTCTGTTGCCTGTTTACTAGGTTTACAATAAAAAAACAAGTAATTTGAAGTTTTAACTCTGTATAGAAACTACGTATTTAAACATTCTAGTAGTAACTGCTCAAAAATGAATACATAAAAAACAATATTCGCAATAAACGGAAGGAGCTTGCCATTCTGTGTCTTGCACTGTCCTATTACTGCGAAATTCTCCTTTCCACCACGGAGGATGAGAAGCAGCAAGAAAGTACAAAGAAATCACCGATGAGATACGTAAATGATTGAAAGAATACCGCTGTTTAACTGAAATACAAAATGTCTGTTGTAGCGAGGTTTCGCTTTTGGCTCGGAATCAATGTTTACAAAGCGGACTGCAGGAAAAACAGACAGAGGACGAAGAAACTGTAAATAACATACTACCGTCCTCTTTTTATATTTCCCGACTCACTTTGTATGGGATACAAATACTAGAACGTCCAGGACATTGGTAATGTTTCTTCCACAACCACGATAAATAACACTGTTGACAGAGGCAGCTCAAGTGTTTTCTAATTGAATGTATATCTCTACTGTACAATGTTTCAAGCCAACAGACATTAACGTCCTATTCTTTTGACGCGGTACTTCTTTCTGAACACTGTCACCAAAATCTACAGCGTATCGCCAGAATTGCTTTGAGGCATCTAGCTACTGAAAAACTGAGACAATGAAAATTGTTAGTTTCGTGCGTAAAGGAAAAAATATTAAAAGGCGCAAAGAATACGTGGGGCTGAAATGGAAGAGTGCCTAAGAACTGCGTATTATTTTGATATTTACTCGACGAGAGCAAGGTAGTCAAACTTTTGAATACTGGGCGAGTTGGCCGTGCGGTTAGGGGCGCGCGGTTAGAGCTTGCAACCGGGAGACAGTGGGTTCGATCCCACTGTCGACAGCCCTGAAGATGGTTTTCCGTGATTGCCAGGCAAATTCTGGGGCTGTACCTTAATTAAGGCCACGGCCGCTTCCTTCCAACTCCTAGGTCTTTCCTATCCCATCAAAGCCATAAGATCTATCTGTGTCGGTGCGACGTACAGCCACTAGCAAACTAAGCTTGACCTCTCTTGAGCATTCCGACTACGACAATGTAAGGTTAGATCTTACGAGCTTTTTTAAGGCATTAATCTGCGTTACAACCCCTTCGATTATTATTATTATTATTATTATTATTATTATTATTATTAGATAATAATAATCGTTGTTCACCTCCCTCTGCCTCGAGTTCACGACTGCCAAACTAAGTGGCCCATATGGTAGAGTCCTGGATTTTTGATGTGAAGTGGTCAAACACGCCAAGAAGGGCCACCCGTGCAGGCAAAGGCGTGCTCAGTACCAAGATCGGTTAAGTGGTATACTGGAACATACAAGCATTCATCCGTAATCTCGGTCATTTTGGACTGTTTCACCCCATACCACTCCCATACCGATGCGGCTGAACTCGGACTTAAATGACATTTGGAGTATCACTATATCAGCGACCCTGAAAACTATGTATTTTATATTCATATTGGTCGTGTTCTATTTTTTTTATATTTCACCCCCCTTTCACCCTCGCCCCCGGAGATGCTATGGGTGTGTTGCCCCTAATAGTATTTTTTTTTTCATATAGTAAGTCTTATGTGTACCAAGTTTTGTTGACAGCTATGATTGAACATACACACATACATCCATAATCTCGGTCATTTTGGACATTCCTTTTCACTCCTTTTTTTTTTTTTTTTTTTTTGCTAGTTGCTTTACGTCGCACCGACACAGATAGGTCTTATGGCGACGATGGGACAGGAAAGGACTAGGAGTGGGAAGAAAGCGGCTGTGGCCTTAATTAAGGTACAGCCCCAGCATTTGCCTGGTGTGAAAATGGGAAACCATGGAAAACCATTTTCAGGGCTGCCGACAGTGGGGTTCGAACCTACTATCTCCCGAATACTGGATACTGGCCGCACTTAAGCGATTGCAGCTATCGAGCTCGGTTTTCACTCCTTCTAAGCCCCACTCTGACTGGGGATGAACTTTGACTTAAGCGGCATTCAGAGTGTCACAGTGCATCTCAGCGACCCAGAAAACTATAGATTCAACACTAATATCGATTGTTTTCAATTATTTTTCACTACTCCCCTAGTATTCTTTTTTTCCAGATAATGTCATATTCATACAAAGTGTGGTTGAGAACTATGTTGGAACATACAGGCATACATCCATAATCTCGGTCATTTTGGACATATTACTTTTTACCCCTTCACACCCCCATGCCAAATGAATTCGACACTATTTTCGATTATTTTTATATACCATCCACTCGCCATCCCCACCTCAAGGAGTGCTAGGGGTGTGTTACACTCAGAGGTTTTTGTCTTCAGATAGTATGTTCCGAGTTGTCAGCGGAGAGATGGCGTGGAATGACATTAGTAGACGAATATGTTTGAATGGCGTTTATAAAAGTAGGAAAGATCACAATATGAAGATAAAGTTGGAATTCAAGAGGACAAATTGGGGCAAATATTCATTTATAGGAAGGGGAGTTAGGGATTGGAATAACTTACCAAGGGAGATGTTCAATAAATTTCCAATTTCTTTGAAATCATTTAGGAAAAGGCTAGGAAAGCAACAGATAGGGAATCTGCCACCTGGGCGACTGCCCTAAATGCAGATCAGTATTGATTGATTGATTGATTGATTGATTGATTGATTGATTGATTGATTGATAGTAAGTACAGTAATGTGTGTACCAAGTTTTGTTGAAATTGGCCCATTGGTTCAGGAGGAGATGCGGAACAAACCCACAAGGACTTATATATAGATTGCTTATTTAACGCATGACTATTAATACAGACAGCATTCGACAACAAGTTCGGCTTACCTACTGCAAGTTTATATATTCGAGCGACCTGTGCATTTGGGCACGGGGAGGAAAAGAACAAGATGATGATGATGATGATGATGATGATGATGATGATGATGAGGTAGGGAGAGGGTGAAACCTAGTGACGGCACGCAGCTTACACCTGTCGAATAACACCAACAGTTCTGTTCAAAGCTTAACGTCTCCATCCAACGGGCCGATCACCATCTACAGCTTCATCAGCCGTCATTCCGTACGAAACTGCGGAGAGGTTTGGAAGTGAATTCACGTTTTTGACACACAATCTAGTGGTTAGAAAATGTATACCACCACTCTTCTACTCTGCCGGCCAAAATTCTAAAGGTGATTTTTGCTAGCAATAGGCTAAAATAGCCTAAAACGATCATAGTCACCAGGCGGGCTACATTTTACTGGTAACCTACTGGGCTGAATAGCTGAATGCTGTGACTATTCTAATACATTTTAACCCTAGAACACTAACAGTATTTCACCACACATTATCACTAACCTTTCGTAAATATGACTACTCCAATTTATAATTGTTATATTTTCTAGGTAACAGCTTATATTTGGCAAGATTTTGGTTATTTAGGGTTCCTATAGCGTCGTTAACTTAACATGAATCAAAATACGTAGGTATTAAATAATTTTATGTGATTTATTAAATACTAGCTGATGTACCCGTGCTTCGCTACGGGATTCTCAGAAAGACTGACTTTGTGGTTTTCCTAACCTGAAATCAACATAGGTCATTACAAAAACGTAAGTATGAATGTAGCGATTAAAAGCAATATCATATAAAAGCCGCACGTTTTATGACTTTTAACGAACAGTGCTGCGGTTAGATTGCGGTGCCAATCTAATAGTCCAAAGTTCCAGAGCTGGGATGACCAGGCCGAAGATTGCCATGAACACTCACCTGCCATTATTCCGCTAAATATGCACACTGTTCATTCCAGTCAGTGCCTCAGAGTAGGGATTGAATAGCCCGAATGCTATGATGATGCAGTGTGTTACGTACCAGTAGTATCAGAAAATTTATAAACCAGGGGAATGGCATGCTAAAGAAGAAAGTTATCTAACTCCCCAGCTACTTCCCATCAATATTCAGACAGGCTGTTACACTCTATACGACTGGGCGAGTTGACCGTGTGGTTAGCGGTGCGCAGCTGCGAGCTTGCATCCGAAAGATAGTGGATTCGAACCCCATTGTCGGCAGCGCTGAAGATGGTATTCCATGGTTTCCCACTTTCACCCCAGTCAAGTGCTGGGCCTGTACCTTAATTAAGGCCTAAGGCACTCCTAGCCTTTTCCTATCCCTCGTCGCCATAAAACTTATCTATGTCGGTGCAACGTAAATCAAATAAAAAATACTCTGTACGCAGCAGTAATCCTATATACCGGAGATGACGGGCAACAGAAGACACAAAGCACATCACGACAAACAATGGTCAATGTAATGTTATTGTTGATCAATGTTATGAACTTTCTATATTGTAGGCCTTCACATTTAGTTTTCTTTCGACTCTGTGATTTGTACAATATTTTATACCATAAACTGTAGTTTCTTATTCTCCGACTTTACATACCGATTTTCATTAAATACTGTTTACCCATTTTCTCGTTACTCGGCGCTGATATGGACTTAGTAACAAAAATCCAAATTCATGAATATCTTTGTGATCATAGCCAGTACGGTAACAATGTTTAAGACATGAATAATAGGAAATTTAATATTATATAACCTTAGTTATGTAGTATTCATCGATTACACCTCTAATAAGAAATATTTGAGAATTACATTTTAGGCCTTCCCCTAAGCTACCATTTCACTCAGTGTGAATAAAATAATTTACAGCCTAGACTATAGCAACTTATTTCCCGACTTTGCATACCGATTTTCACCAAGATAGGACTACTAATAACAATATTTGAGAATTAAATTTTAGGCTTTCCCCTAAACTACCATTTTTCTTAGCGTGAATACAATTATTGATAGCCTAGATTGTAGCAACTTATTCCCCAACTTTGCATACCCATTTTCTTTAAAATACGACCACTAATAACATAAATAGTTGAGAATTCAATTTTAGGCCTTCCCCTAAACTACCATTTCACTCAGCGTGAGTAAAATGGTTTATAGCCTAGATTGTAGAGGCTCATCCCCCGACTGCACATACCGATTTTCATTAGATCACTAATAACATAAATAGTTGAGAATTCAATTTTAGGCCTTCCCCTAAACTACCATTTCACTCAGCGTGAGCAAAATGATTTATACCCTAGATTGTAGAGGCTCATCCCCCGACTTCACATACCGATTTTCATTAAATTCTCTTCAACCACTTTCTCGTGATGCGTGTACAGACAGACAGACAGACAGACAGACAGACAGACAGACAGAAATTACGGAAAAGTAAAAAGTGCATTTTCTTGTTACTATGGACATGACCGATACAGAAATACCATTATTTTCAAATTCTGAGCAATGTACAGACAAAACTCTTATTTTATAGACTATATATAGATATATAGATAGAAAACTTGACAGACAAAAAATATTAAATGAACAAGTTTTATAAGAAATGAATATTATAATACAACATATTCAAATAAACCCGTAAAATTATGATTGTGGGTTATTTACATCGCAAAGAAACCAAAACTACCAAGAAAATAAATAAGTATAAATAAAAAAAAGGCAATAAGACACATTATACTTTTAAGTTCACACTATCACTAACCGTTCGTCAATATGACGACATCCACCCAATTATTACAAGAATGAGCAAAGATATCAACAATCGCACATGCCACAGTCAATAACTGCTCGAAAAAATCAGCTACACAAAATGACGGCAGGCACGCAGGCACTATACCGTTCTGCTACCTACAGTCGTAAAATTTACGAAGGGTTAGTGTTCTAGGGTTTTAACAACCATTCTCTTAGCCGAGTGGAGGGAGGCTGTTTTCTATTTATGTTCCACTGTAACACGTTGAAATAATTGTCTTGTGGCTGACTACCCTAAAAATGCTTTTAACTGGGGTTTCCGGCCATTTGATCTGAATAGCTGTTGTAACGTCAGTTCGGTTGAACGGATGTTTTTAACTTTAAAGTGCTCTAAAAGCTGTCGTTGTTTCTAAATACTGCAAATGAGGAATACCTCAACCTACTGCAGTTAAGCATCTTTTAAAAGCCATTAGCCAGAAAAAAAAAGAGAATCATCACTAGAAAATGTTTTTATGGCACAATCCAAATATGATGTGAATCACTGTGCACACAAGGCAAACTAAATATTCTGTCAGGTCTCTAAGCTTGGTGTGGGTAAGAAAGGTTAAAAGTCTAATGATGTACTGACTCAGCTATCCGGGCTGGGTAAGAAATGAGACACAGAGGAAACCAAAAGAGCATCCCTATTCACATTCCTGTTCGGGACAGAGTTAACGCTTCTTGAGAAACACAAAAGTTTACTGCAGGCAAGTGAGATAGAACTTGAAAGGCTGAGAGCAGAAAGATCTAGTGAAGGCCGAATTAGGAATACAAACATTAGAAAATATAACTCCAACAGGAATTGGTCACGAAGTGATGTGCAGAATAGAGGAGAGCGCATTTGAATAGCTTGGCCATTTAACAAGCATGGCATTGAAATGAAGTCGAAATTCATCATGGATGGAGCGGTCGAAGGTAATTGCTTTAAGGGGAAGTACGATTTGGCAAGCATCCTCCCGTAAAAGAGGACGAAGAAGATTAAAATGAGAATATGACTGTAATAATCGCTGGCTACAAAGAGAAGGAAACATCAGAAAAACAGTTTAGAAAATGGGTTGGCGGAAGCAAGAGAGACAAAGAAGACAAAAGCTGTCACGTGAAGTATTCCTGACGGGAATGTTCGCTCTGTTAGGATTTACAAATTCATTGCAGTAGCGGAATCATTATTCTTCGTACGATATAGGCATGTATTTCGACCGTGTAATTCACCTCGAATTATTACAAACTGGGTATACATGGATAGAGACAGGATTCTGGCATTGATTCCAGTTGGTGGCGAAGACTTCTGTATATTTTCCATCCTTATTTATCAAAAACCTCT
This sequence comes from Anabrus simplex, assembly GCF_040414725.1. NCBI lineage: Eukaryota > Metazoa > Arthropoda > Insecta > Orthoptera > Tettigoniidae > Anabrus > Anabrus simplex. Next base: position 1,378,222,135 of record NC_090265.1, read on the forward strand.
ATTATCTTTCAATCCGACACACTCATTCTTCAATGTGCCTTTGCTGGCGAAACCTAGCATTTTCAGTGCACTATGTCTTCTAGTACGGGCTAGATTAAATTTGTTACTTTCATTGACCTGTGCCCTGGCTTTGACGTTATATATGAAAGTGACTGGGATATGAACGATGCTAGTAACACCATTCCTTATGCAAGCAGTTCATGTTATGAAAGATGTGAAAATGTCGCTCGTAGTGCCGATTAGTGCATTTTTTCAGTGGGTGCGGCAGATTGATATGTAACAGCAACTTCTGGCTCGGTGAGGAAAACTATATCACTCCTCATTTCCATAGTATGCCTCGTTAGTGATGCCTGGGCCACCTACGACAGCAGATGGCGAAGCTGTTGAGGAATAAACCAGCCTTCGGGCTGAATACTGAATATACTTTCTTCAAGGACCTATACGAATCTTACTTCACAGAGTTAAGTAGTCCTATACTTCAATAATGAAGCAAAAATAAATAAATAAATAAATAAATAAATAAATAAAATTTCTCCTTATCTGAAACATTCCTCTTATCTAGTTCCATTGTTTCATTTTAGAGGTTTGAGATATCAGAGTCAATAAACACTTTCAGTTTGTGTGCACATGAATTCAGTCTGATTACCAGTGTAACTATAGTGTCTACTTTAATGTATTATCACCATCATCATCATCATCATCATCATCGCCATCATCATCATCATCATCATTCCTCATCCAGATGAAGCCAGTTCACGTCAAACATGTTTCTTCTCCGTCCTCTCCTTACAATGTTCCATGTTCCAGTCACGAATCATCTCTCTTACGTTGTTCTTAACCAAGACCGCTCGTCCTGACCTGGGTCTTTTCCCGCCACTCTTTCATTTCATATATATACATGTATGTGCGTACGTACCTATGTAAGCATGCATGCATGCATGCATTTATGTATGTCATTTATACTGTCACTCATTTCTCACCCATTCGTTATACCGTATATATATATCCGAACAAGTCAATATTCTCTCCATTTTATCTTTTATCCTCTCCGATATTAATTTGTAGCTTTACGTCTCCACGTTTCCTGTAACAGGCAGCCTATATGATATTTCATTACTACTGACAATTTTTTGTCGTTCACGGTACGCATAAACCGGCACAGGGCGCCCGTTGGCGTTAAATCAAAAGACCTGCACGAGGCCTCACCGGAGGCCGCACGCCATATGATTAGTAGCAGCCGGCCCCGTGGTGTAGGGGTACCGTGCCTGCCTCTTACCCGGAGGCTCCGGGTTCGATTCCCGGCCAGGTCAGGGATTTTTACCTGGACCTGAGGGTTGGTTCGGGGTCCACTCAGCCTACGTGATTAGAATTGAGGAGCTATCTGACGGTGAGATAGCGGACCCTGTCTAGAAAGCCAAGAATAATGGTCGAGAGGATTCGTCGTGCTGACCACACGACACCTCGTAATCTGCAGGCCTTCAAACTGAGCAGCGGTCCCTTTGTAGACCAAGGCCCTTTAAGGGCTGTAGTGCCATGGGGTTTGTTTTTTTATTATTATTAGTAATATACATCTTAATTGTAGACCGTTATGCCCTACAGAGTTCAGTCTGGAAGCCTCTGTGAAGATACTGAACGCCCCCACAATCCTCTATTTGTAACTAGTTCTGTGGCCTCGTTTAATTCCGTATCTAGTACTTTGAAATCATTAGAAACCGAGTCCAACCATCGTTCTCTTGGTCTCCCTCCACTTCTCTTACCCTCCCCGTCCGAGTCCATTATTCTCTTAGGTAACCTATCCTCCTCCATTCACCTCACGTGACCCAGCACCGAAGTCGGTTTGTGCGTAACACTTCATCCATCATATCTTTTTTTTATGCTGGGGGCGAGTAAATGGAGAGTCCCAGGGCAAAAACTACGCCTTCTTACTCATCTTTTTCATAGGATTACCCGATGAGTCGGGCAAGTGGCTGTGCAGTTTGGTTCACGTATCTATCAGCTTGCATTCGGGAGATAGTGGGTGCGAACCCTACTGTCGGCAGCTCTGATGATGGCTTTCCGTGGTTTCCCATTTTCATACCAGGCAACTGCTGGGGCTGTACCTTAATTTAGGCCACGGTCGCTTCTTTCCCATTCCCAACCCTTTCCTATCCCATCGTCGCCATAAGACGGTGCAACGTAAAGCAGATTGTAAAAAATGAAAGAAACACTACCTGGCTTGGAGGCGGTATTTTCCTTCAAGCCAAAGCTGAAACATCCTCTTCGCTAGAAAAATGTGGAAAATAATAATGACTACATTTAGTGAATGGGAGGGAGAACCTCTCTACCCAAGAAACGGGCATTTTCAGGGTCAATTATTTAGTGAGGTAGGTTGTTTTAATTTGGATAAGACCTAATCAGAAGCATAGTCTAAACCAGTGGCGGCTGGTGCAGAAAATCAGTTGTGTGCTGTAACCCATCCCACTCCAAAAAATAAAAATATTTAGAAACATACCGGTATGCGGTTTTCAAGAGGCTCTCCACAGAGTTTTCCACACTGAACAAACACGCAAACAACCACAACACATATACACATTCCTCATTAAAAACTATAAAACTGTATAATTAAACATACAATGACACCTGCAATGGCAAAATATTCACGAACTCAAACACTTGGTGTGAGCGCGCAAAAACAGAACCTCCCGATGTCACCAACATCATTGAAATAAAACTAGCAACGTCGTAATGCAAAATCACATGTTATGTTTTTATAGTGACATAAACTGGACATTTTTAATTAAAGAAAATCACAATATCATGTCCTTATTTTGACAACATAAGTTCATCGATTTACAAATGTGGCTATGAAATAGGCAAGTTGGTAGTATTCTATCCTCTTTGATATTAAAAGACCTGGCGGGAACAGCTCTACAGTATTTTGTTTTCCCGTTTGCTTTGAGCGATCCCCTCTTAAGTACAACCGCTGAGTCAAGAGGGTGCCAGCTGCCACGTTCTCATATAGGTCGTAATGCAAGTGTGACTAGTGCTGGTGCTGCCTCTCTGTGGTCGAACGAAGAATCTCTGAAGTGATGTCTTGGCTGTTGTTTCTACATCCTATCGGAACACATTCTCTTTGTATCGGAAAAGTTGGGCACGCATGAGCAAAAGGCAGAGTTCCTGGTTTCTGGCTAAAAGCTTTCTCGCTGAGCTGTGATCGCACAGAACCCGGCGTGGAGCGAACCAGTAGGTACCTGGTTGTGGGCGGGGGCGAGTTAAATAATTTCCTATTCTTTCTCTGACGTCTTTTTGAATGCACTGTTTTTGAGTGTAGATAATATTTTTAAACTAATTTATTTTTCCAATAGGCAATGTGCTGCAGCACTTCAGCACATAAGGTACGGCCGCCCCTGATCTAAACCATGTCATAAGTGAGGCAAGGCCCCGATGTTTGTATCGTTTGTTCGACTTCTTGGTCCTTATGACCTGTTTATGAATTGAGATGCCCGGGTGGGTTAACTTAAAAGGGACTCTCGCGAATAAGAAACCGAACAGCCAATTGTAATGAATGCGTTCGAAGCCCCATCTGTCGTCTTCTAGGCATTCGCAGTACTGGTTGCCGACAGCAAGCGGGGGTGTACAGTAACTATGTACAGTAGGTGTCCAAAGGTGAACTGAGCATGAAGCTACAAGACGCAGTTAAACGGCTTATCGGGAGACCCTGGGTTCAATTCCCGGTTGGTCCAGGGATTTTAGTTCTGGACTAAGGGCTGGAACGGGGTTCAAATACAACGCCAAAGTGGTATTTTTGTAAGTCTAATGTTGACGGAATTTAGTTAGTAATGTTGAAGAGATTTAGTTTAACAATGGATTCAGCATAAAAATATTTCAGTTAGTAATCAAAACTAACCTTTTGTCATCGTTTAACGTAGGAGTGTTACAAAACTCATAGGTCATGAAGACAGCTGGGATGTGCTGGACACACTGTAGTATCTGTAATAATTATTTTATTTTGAAACTAATGTGTCTTTTTCTTCGAAACAATATATACGATACGGTTTTGAAAGGATTTTGTGGATTCAGGTTTTCAAGCAAGTTCACCAATCTGTCGTGCAGCATATAGGACTCACATAGAGTCTGTTTATACGATGGTAGCTGCACGGCGCACTGAACTGTGGAGCAGTACCGAAGGACTTCATTATGCTACTAGCAGACAGGCGGTCGAGGGTCGAGAGTTCTCCACTCGTAATTAGAGACTAGCTTGTTAATGTTATTTAGCCATTTATCACATACGAGTGGAGCATGGATGTGACCAAACGACTAAAATATGGATTAAAGGAATTAGCTACTTGCTCTGGCTGTCACGTCCATTTCATCAATCTGAACACACTTTAGTGTACATAATGTCAAACTTACCTGCAAATTATTCTTCAGTGGGAGGGCTTGGGCTCCATCATTCCCTCCCGTTAGTAGTACTAAAATATAGGTATTGATGTCCCTCTAATTCGCATGGGGTATGCTTAACTCATGCGGTTAATGCGTGTTCGGTTCGCCCAGAAGGATGTTGGTTCGATACTCTGTCAAGTAGTCGGGAGAGGAACATTGACCTAGGGTTAACACAGTCTACACAAAAATGGGGGGGGGGGGGGATCGCCCAGAAACACAACTAACCACTCTATCCCCCTTTGTATCGAGACTGAGGATGGTGGAAGTCGTTACGTTCCACCCCTCCAGAGGACTGAAGTCATTACAGATATGGTTTAGCTTATCTAATAATTCAATCATCAATTTCTAGCAATCTCACAAGATGATAATACTTTCAGATGAATTATTATATTATAAAATTAAACTAACATGACACTAGACACTAGTAACTAATGACTCTACACTAAAACATGCTAACTTAGTGATGTTGCCGGTAGTGGTTTAACTTCGCAATAATACACACTGTACAAACGGTAGAGTGACTATTTCCGTCCTTCAGAAAGAACAGACCACTTGAGAATACCGGATGTAGTTTCCGGTGAAACGTTTGGAGCTACTAACCCAAGGCCTACAAGGGAGGAAGACCATTTCTTCTTTATTCACCGAGACGCCGGCCGTGCAATCCTGAACTGTTGTACCTCCTAGATCAGCGTTTCTCAACCGAGTGTTCAATACAACAAAGAGGGAGCCGTGGGAATATTTAGCAGAGAATTTCAAGATGTAAATTTCACTCGAAAAATTGAGATATTCTCTCACAACCTTTCGATTTTCTAGTATAATCGTGTTTAGTTTATGAATGAGTCAAACACTAAACATTAATTTCAAATACATTTGATTTTGTGGTTTTACTTTAGTTTCATTTTTAAAATTAAAAACACCAAAACATATCGAAATATTGTCCTAGATCATGGCAGCAGGATTTGGATAGGGATCAATATCCGAATGTTACTGAATATACCGTGCAAACTCATGTCTTCATCCCGAGGTGGTGCAGCTCTTTTCAGGCACACCCCCATTGGAGGTGAGCTGCATGTACCATTTCAACCATATACCAGCCCTCCTGCCATTCTTAAATTTCTGACAGTACCGGGAATCGAACCCGGGCCCCCGAGGACGGCAGCTAATAACACTAACTGTTACGCTACGGAGGCGGACTGAATATACCGTGAAAAGCCATCATATTATTTTGGAGATCGCTGGAAAGATGCGAAATTGGACTTGCTCTGGTTGAAGAATTATTTCTGGGTTTACATTTTATGTAGATAGGCTACATTCATACGAGAAGCGTAATCCAAGGAGGGGATTTCACCCAACCAAAGTCAAACGTTGGCGAGAAAATTTTCTAAGCCAAGATGAGTGCAACAAAACTTACCAGAGGAGGGGAGATTCTCAAGAAAAACAAGACAATGGGAAGATTCCTGTTAGACATGGAAATCCATGAAACAGTTCCTTTGTTGACCAGTGCCATACGTGACGTGACCAAGAACGATCTAATGTCTTCCCTCCTCTCACTCTGTGTAACTAGGAAACATTGTCCGACTCGTTGGCTGAATGGTCAGCGTACTTCGGTTCGAAGGGTCCCGGGTTCGATTCCCGGCCGGGTCGGGAATTTTAACCTTCAATGGTTAATTCCAAAGGTTCGGGGGCTGGGTGTTTGTGCACACACTACACATAACACTATCCTCCACCACAATAACACGCGGTTACCTACACATGGCAGATGCCGCCCACACTTATCGGAGGGTCTGTCTTAAAAGGGCTGCACTCTGCTAGAAATAGCCACACAAAAACCTAGGAAACATTAACAGAAAGAAACCTGACAACATTCATTTCTAAACCATGGGATACATTAGAATTTCATAACTCGCCTAAGAGCTTGCGTAGGTTGGCCTGATTAAAAACACACCACCACACGAGTAGAGAATGGGTGACCGAGTGCGGTACGAAATTATGGACTGGAGTTGTGGCCACACATCGGTGGAGCGCCAAACGATGTACTAACAACAGCAGAAGTGTCTGCATTGCTCCATTGCGGGGCTGGGAAATGAGAGTCCTGTGGTATTTCAAATGCACAAATACGCCAACCTCGAGTCGGTGGATTTGCCGGCAAGTAAAATAATTCCTCCGGGACTAAATTCCGACACCCCTTCATCTCCGAAAACCGTAATAGTAGTTATTGGAACATAAAATCAACAACAATAATGAATGAAAACCTACAATCTGTTTTCCAGTCATTGGCCGGGTCAGGGATGTAATGAATGAAGCATATATAGGCTGTTAGTACGATGGAGTCGCCACTCCTTATCCAGGGAACCCGACCAGACCGCACATCCTGCCAGCCTGCCTGTGCGGGCACACTCAAGAGTTAGGGAAACGAAAGCAAATTTGTCTTACGCTCAGTGTGGTTGCCTGTTCGTGCCTTGTCCCGGCGCGACCCGTTAAAACTACACCTGGCACGACTGGTACCCACTGAGTGTACCCCCAGACACTGGTCCTCCTCGGAGTTTGACCCCTCAGTGCTTCTCCTAGCACCTTACCAAGCTTACCTCCTTCAATCATGCCCACCTCACCCCCTAATATGGAATCCCCCGGTGGATTGAGTAGCTGGGGCCCATATTATAACTTCAATACCCCCATGGTTATTGTGTTCAACCCGAATCCCAATGACGTCCTCCACACTATAGCTGCACTCCCTCCACCAAGCTTAACCAAATCCTCACTCCGGATCCACAGAAGGAAAATAGCCACCATTCTCCATCCTTTTACCCACTTATTGCACAGCGTAGACGAAATTGAAGACAGCCACGTCATTGGCATCCACCCTATCAATCCATCCCACCTTCCTTCCATTGCCGAAGCTTTAATGAAAAATCAAGTTCCCTTCCAATACATCACCCCCCAGTTAGTTCAACAGCAAGAAGAAGAAGAATCTCAAGAAAATGAAGAAGAGCACCCCTTTGAGTATCCCTTCCATTATACCCGCAAAGATACACCCTTCCCTATTTCATCCAAATGTCAATGCATTATCATTCCGTTAATGAACCCAGGACCAGTACCCATTACCCGTCAATCCGTTATTCAATCCATAGAACCTATCATATCTCACCATATTGCTGTCATTGAGGAGACCCACAATAACCACCTAATCATCACCCCCATGTACAACAAATCCATACAAACCATCCTCAAGAAACTCAAATACGCTAATATCCCTCCACCTATCATCATCAACCCAGCCGACAACTCTTCATCTCAACCAGACTCTCCAGTTCAACCTGCCTTTGAAACCTGCATTCACTCCGAAACCAGCACCCAATCCTCTACTCCCCCATCTACCCAGTCCACCGAAACCCAAACCAACCCTCCACCTACACTAACAGACACGGGTTCTGGGCCTAATGACCCAATCCCTAACTCACTGGACAAAAACACGCAGACTGGGAGGAGGCGTAGAAAACCTGCTCCCAGGCTCACCACACACACCAACACACCAACACCCTCCAATCTACATAAAACACCCTCTTCCTCTCTGATTATCCAATGCTTTAACTGCTTAAAGCTGAACCACACCGCTGCATCCTGCACGGAAGGCACTCGTTGCAATCGGTGTGGCGGCCCTCACCGCCACACTAACTGCACAATTCCTAAGGCCCAGGCGAGGTGCGCTAACTGTGAAGGCAGTCACGCTGCCTCATTCCCTGGATGCCCCTTCATCAAACAACCAGTTAAAGAGCACTACAAGCACTCACGACACATCCACACTTCTACTACACCTCCCATTCCAAATCTCATTCCTACCTCCTACCATAGTACCATCCCACCTCCCCCCCCCCCCCAATACAGCCAAGAAACCAACAATCTGCTCCGTCTACTAATCAATATACTCTCCCCCCAAGCCACTCCAGTACTTCCCTCCATGCCTAGTAGACAGTTAATTGTATATTAATCAAGTACCAACCTCCCCCACCAAGCACCTGACGGTTATCCCCCATCAAGCACGCCCTAATCAGCCATCAATCCTCCTCCACCAAGAAACCGCATACTGATTCCCTTCCTCTTCATTCTTCTTCTAAGTACTGTCACAACTATCTCTGATCCTTAAGCAACATGGACGTGGTGTCCACCTGGATGGGTGACCCTCGTCACACTTGCTTAACAGTTGCATCTCAACCTTATGCAACCCTGTCTCCAACTCAGGGTCTCAAAGTGCATCGCCCCCAGAAAGTCGGGGCGCAGGTCATATTCTGACCAGTTCAGATCCCTCCACTACAGGATTCCCCTCCACACAATTCCGTTCTGTTCATCACCACTGTTCATCTGAGGAGATAGCACTCAAGACCTCATCTTTAGGTCGGCGGGCTAAAATCCTCATCGGAACCGGTCTCCGGTAACTCCGTTTGAGATTGGGGCATGGTGGCCACTCCCAAAGTGATATATTAATGACTGATAGATGCTATGAGCTGAGAATGGAGAGTGTTGCTGGAATGAAAGATGACAGGGAAAACCGGAGTACCCGGAGAAAAACCTGTCCCGCCTCCGCTTCGTCCAGCACAAATCTCACATGGAGTGACCAGGATTTGAACCACGGTATCCAGCCAACAACAATAATAATAAATATATATACTGGGACTGTAAACACGAATTCATCATTATAGTACATTAAGATCTTTTCGCGACTCACAGCCAGTGAGATCATTATTCCAGCGTTGCTTTCCCTTAATTGTGGTACGTTTCTCCCTTTTGATCAGTCTGCGAGATTTCTCTCGCCCGGACCTTGTTTCATGATCTTTCTTTTCCTTTACCTGAGGAATTTAAGTCACACCCCAGTGCTTGCCTCATGGAACTATAGCAAAACAAAATACAATAGAACCTCACTAATCTGGACTAATTTGAGGCTGTAGGTTGTCCGAATTAATGCAAGTCCGGATTAAACAAAATAACTTACACTCTGTTTAGTAAAAAGAACGTGTACAGTACAGTATTTTAAATTTAAGAAATACAAAGATTAAATATATAATCCAATACAGTATTAAAACCAAACACCACGGCACTTAACGCCCTTGAAAGGATCTTGGCCTGCCCAGCGCCCGCTGCTCAGCTTGAAGGCCTGCAGATTACGAGGGGTCGTGTGGTCAGCACGACGCATCCTCTCGGGCGTTATTCTGAGCTTTCGAGACCGGAGCCGCCATCTTACCGTCAGCTAGCTCCTCAATTCTAATCACGTAGACTGCGTGGACCTCGAACCAGCCCTCAGGTCGAGAGAAAAAACCCTGACCTGGTCGCGAATCGAACCCGGGGCCTCCAGGCGATAGGCAGGCAAGCTACCCCTACACCACGGGGCCAATACAGTATTAGGCCCTACAAAATATAGAATAACTAGTGCAGTACAGAATTAGAACATGGCCATCAAGGCTCACCTTCATTGACCACACTTGACACGCTTACTGGTTTGAAGGAACTGCTGATGTTGTCTTCCTTTGATATTAATTTCTTTAATAATTAACAGTCCTACGTGTTTTATGCCTCATCTGAATAATTCTTCAGGTTGTGCGAGTGAAATACGATTGGAAGTGCCGCGATAACATTCTACGGTGCTGTTAACCATAGTGCTTTAATAGGGTATTAGAGACAGCCCTTGTTTTGCGCATTTTAAATTTGTATGAAGCACAGAACGCCAAGGCGAGGCTAGCGGCAAGGCATGTGATGAATGTCCGCTCGGAGAACGGAAAAGAAATGCCTTCCTTTCCCTCTTGTACCTGAGTGAGAGAGAGAAGCCAAGACGGGATTTCACTTAACCAAAGCCAAAGTACGGGGATGGAAAGGGGATAACGTTGGAAGCGTGGGCTTGTGCAGCCAAGATGAAGGCAACAAAACTTACAAGAGAAAGAAAAAAAATCTCAAGAAAGCAGCGGAACAGCAAGACAATGGGGGAGGATCGTGGAGGGCTTCAGAATTCGTACTATAACACAAAAATTAAGATAAAATAGTGATCCGCCTTAAATCATAACGTTGCTGAGAATAACAAAGTGCGTTTCTCACTAAAATGGTCGCCATGCTCCTTCGAGGACAGTATAAAGTACTCACTATAATAAAGTGGCGTAATAATGATAAGAACCGATTAATGATTATTAATGATTGAAAGTATTCGTTCTATTTGTACTTAAAACTCTTGACAAGGTGAATAAAAAAATCTTGCTGTGCGTTACTGTTCTTAGATTAGATCTTAGATTCGAAGATTACCGCAGAATATTATTTTATGAGTATTTGTGTCTTAACTGTCACATCCAAAAGACTTCCTGTTCGACATACCCTAAACATTTTTCCTTACATGTGCTTCTAGGTTTCATCTTTTCTGTCAAAACTCATCGTATCTCTTCGTAAGGTAAAGTTCGGTTCGGTTAACTATATTATTTTAAGGTAAGGTGGGGTAATGTGGTGACGACAAATTTAATGTCTAAGTTATCCACTGAGGCTCAAGTCAAACATCTGCACTTGAAAGACGACGATGATGATAATGATGATTTATTTATTTATTTATTTATTTATTTATTTATTTATTCGGTGTTGAAACACCAGATCCCGTGAAATCTCCGAAGTTAAGCAACGTTGGGCGTGGTCAAGATTTGGATGGGTTGCCACGCGCTGTTGGTGGGGGGTAAGGGAATGGAGGAGCGGAAAGGAACTGGCCACCCTACCGTACGTAAACTCCGGCTCAGGCACACCTCTGTGGAGGTTCGGACCCGCCTTCAGGCAGAATACACCCTTACCTTACCTATCAGAAGCATACATTTTACATAACATAATGGTATTTAATGACATACATATCAAATAGTGTCCACCCAGAATTTTGCAAATCACGGGCATTAGGTGTCGCCATCAAGTCCTAGTGTGGGACCCATACACTAGAACAATATTCTAATTGGTATCTTACCACAGACTAACATGCCCTCTCCTTTACATTCTTACCACAACCCCTAAATACCCTCATAACCATATGAAGAGATCTGTAACAGCTGTTAACAACCTCGTGCATTTTTGTAACAAATAATATGTTTAACACCCTCATTGAGAGGAGGTCTTCAATTAATGTGGAAGACCAATCCAATGCAAAAGCAAGCTTACAAATAACTATAACGGTTGCAGAGAAACTATATACCGTATTTGATAAATCTCAACAACAGTAACAACAAACCGAACGAGAGTGATTGATGGAGATTTCAAAGTCCAGACCGTAATGTGTTCGGAGAGAATGGCTACCCAATTGCACTTTCCCTTAAAATAATAATCACCATCAAAACCTTTACCTGTATCAGGACTCTCACTTTCAAAATTCTTATCACAACTCTCTGCTTGCTTCCAATTTCATTTTTTAACGTCGCACTTACACATCGAAAGCTGGCCCCGTGGTGTTGGGGTAGCGTGCCTGCCTCTCGCCCAGAGGCCCCGGGTTCGATTTCCGGCCAGGCCAGGGATTTTTCTCTCGACCTGAGGGCTGGTTCGAGGTCCACTCAGCCTACGTGATTAGAACTGAGGAGCTATCTGACGGTGAGATGGCGGCCCCGGTCTCGAAAGCCCAGTATAACGGCCGAGAGGATGCGTCGTGCTGACCACGCGGCCCCTCGTAATCTGCAGCCATTCGGGCTGAGCAACGGTCGCTGGGCAGGCCAAAGCCCTTCCAAGGGTGTTAAGTGCCGTGGGGGGTTACACATCGAAGGTTTTCGGTGATGCAAGGATGTGAAAGTAATAGGATTGAGATGGTAGCATCCGTAGTCTTAATTAACGACCTCTCTAGGTCAACTCTTGTTCTCCACCGAAACCGACAGTATCAGGTTTGTGAGGACTACCGGCTCTTTTATGTATTTTCATGCCATTTGTGGCCTTTCGCCGGCGCTGCGGTATAGAGGTAGCGCGCCTGCCTTTTACCCAGGCGCCCCGTGTTCGATTCCCGGGCAGGTCAGGGATTTTTACCTGAATATGACGGCTGGTTCAAGGTCCACTCAACCTACGTTATTACAATTGAAATTACAAGTGAGATGGCGGCCCCTGTTTAGGAAGCCGAGAACAACGGCCGAGAGGATTAGTCGTGCTGACCACACGACATCTCATATTCTGCAGGCCTTCGGGCTGAAAAGCGGTCGCTTGGTAGGCCATGGTCCTTCGGGGCTGTTGCGCCATGGCCTTTCACTTTCTTGTGCCGATACCTTGATTACTCGAAGGATCAGAACTCTTCCTCTTTTCCTTTGATTAATGTTAAGAAATGATGATTGCCAATATGTACCCCTCTTCCCCTTAAAAATAAATTACTTCCTGAACGATATTTAAGAACGTAGCGCGTGTGGTGAGTAGGCCTAAGTAACGTGAAATAATTGACGTATCAAGGAGAAAGAGGAAATGGATGGGGACAGAATCCTTAAAGTGTGACAACGAATAACCAGTTCAGCATTTCTTGAGCCCTGTGGGACTGTAGCTTGCAATATTTCATCTCCCATTACTCGACGTTCTTCTCTGTCACTTTTACAATCTCACAAGTCGTGTCCTAGCACTTTCTTCTGACCCTCCGTAAACTTACAATTAGCTGCTATAATACCAAACTGGGAATATAGGCCTACTGAGCCCAGATGCAACTCTGGTGACATACAGTGTTTACAATGCAATATGTCTTCTAGTAAGAGAAAAACCTAGTTTGTTAGTTTCATTAAACATCTTCAGATCATTTACGTATGAGCGATGTTAATCGCACTATTCTTTAAACATCCAGTCCCTCTGATGAATGACGTGAAAATATTGCCTGATGGCTGGGCTGATGTGTACATTTCAATGGGTTTGGCAGACTGATTTATAGTATCATGTTATGTTTAAATGTTCAGCCTACGTGATTATACTGTAATTGAGGAGCTATCTGACAGTGAGGTGGCGGCAACGATCTAGAAAGTGCAGACCACATGACACCTCGTAATCTGCAGGTCTTCGGACTGAGCATCGGTCGCTTGGTAGGCCATGGCCCTTGGGGGCTGTTGCGCCATGGGGTTTGGTTTGGTTTGGTTTGGTTTGGTTTGGTTTGGTTTGGTTTGGTTTGGTTTGGTTTGGTTTGGTTTGGTTTGGTTTGGTTTGGTTTGGTTTGGTTTGGTTTGGTTTGGTTTGGTTGTTATGTCTCATTTCACCAGTGCGCCCTTTCAATGAAATCTGATGGTGGGGCTTTAGAGTATCGGAACAGGCTTTCAGTTGAAGATTCAGTATACATACAGGCCTGTTGATCGGTTTAGTTAAGAGGAAGAAAGGGAAATTGTATTTTCATCCTGTACAAATTTGACCGTAGCTACGATGACTCGAGAGTGGAGGAAACTAGCAGTTCTGCATCTCACAGGGTCCTCATATGAATAGTAGCGGAAGCTGAGAGACATGTCGCTATCTGAAGTGACCTCGGCAGGAGGAAAGCAATGAGGACTGTGGTGTGGGAGGATTCTCCCTGCATAAGCAAAATAAAAACTTCGTGAATATTAAAATAAGTCTGAAATAAAAACCCAATCTCGGCTCGGTAGCTATGAGAGCACATACCAACACTTCCTCTGATAGGAAACAGTTTTGTCAAGTGGCATATGGTGTACTGGTTTTTAACCAATTACAAGAGTAAAAGGCAAAGATGTTAGGACAGCCAATGAATTAAATGATATTAACTGTATCAAAATAGACAAACAAAAGCAAGACTGCATATTTTTCCAGTGTGATGTCGTTTCAGTCTAAGTTCAAATATGGAATTTACGTCAGTTAATTTTTCGAATATTTTATGTTTTTCCTTATATATTTTCATTTCTATACAGTATTAGTGTAGAATAAAGATTTATAACTTCTTACAAGGCAAAATACAAAAATAAAATGTAATGTGACTGTATGAAATAGTGTTACTGTAGCATAAAAAGGAAGTTTTTGATTTATTAATTAGACCTATCCGTTAGCTACGTACTTATAACAACGAATAATTTGAATATTTTCACGTCTCATAAATCTCGAATTAAAAAAATCGACTATATAAACTTAGATCAAGAATATACAATACAAATAGGTTACAAACCGAAGCGCACATCAGTTTACTTTTACAACAGAGTACAAAATGTAGGCTACCTAATGACTTCTTCCTCCATTTTTCAAATACATACGTTATTCAACTGTGATTGTACGTTAACGATAGCCTAGCTGGTAGAATTTGTGGAACTGTGGAGGTTGTAGTGAACGCACATAGAAGCAGCGTGCATTGATCCCCATACTGCAGTCGCGGCATATTTAAAGCTGAACACACGGTCTGGTCTTCTACAACAGTGGTACTCAAAGAGTGGTACGCGTACCAGTAGGGGTGCGCGGGGTCGTCTCAAGAGTTACGCAAATTTATCGTAGCTTCTAACTGTTTTCAGTGACCAGTTCAGAGCCTGCTCATATGAAGTAACATCTTGTTTTGATTTAGTTGTTTTGTCTACCACTATACAGATCCCCCTTTCCGAACTACAGTATCTATTCATTCTAAAATTTGTGTCAGTTTGCACCTCCCATTGACTAGGTATGTAAAAATGCTTACTTATACTGCACTATACTTCTTAAAATTTTTATTTCGAAATCCACTCATTCACTTCATTTTTTCAGTATATATATATACATATAAACATATAAATGGTACATATCTCTGCAATGGTTATGAGAGTATTTAGGAGTTGTAGTAAGGATGTAAAGGAGAGGGCATACAAGTCTCTGGTAAGACCCCAACTAGAGTATGGTTCTAGTGTATGGGACCCTCACCAGAATTACTTGATTCAAAAATTGGAAAAAAAAAAAAAATTCCAAAAGAGTAGCGTTACAAAAATGTTGCAAAGTTTGGGCTGGGAAGACTTGAAGACTTGGGAGAAAGGAGACGAACTTCTCGACTAAGTGGTATGTTACGAGCTGTCAGTGGAGAGATGGAGTGGAATGTAATCAGTAGACGAATAAGTTTGAATAGTGTCTTTACAAGTAGGAAATATCACAATATGAAGATAAAACAAATTGAAGAGGACAAATTGGGGCAAATATTCGTTTATAGGAAGGGGAATTAGGGAATGGAATAACTTACTAAGGGAGATGTTTAATAAATTTCCAATTTATTTGCAATCATTTAGGAAAAGGCTAGGAAAATAACAGATAGGGAATCTGCCACCTGGGCAACTACCCTAACTGCAGATCAGTAGTGATCGATTGATTGATAGTGCAATAAATTTGTTGCATTAATAATTATACTCATCGTTGCTAGGCAATGAAAACCTCGTAATTCCACTCACGAGAAACCCACGTTTCTTCATATGTCTTGTGAAGGCTTGCCTCATTGCCTGAGTAGGGAACAGAAGACTCCAATTGTCGAATAATTGGGCTATCATTAAGCAATGAAAATGTCAGAAGCAGTTCTTCGGCCATTGCTTACTTTTGGACTTCTTCCGTAAATTTTACTCCGAAGGAATTATGAAGTTTCCATTGCCCAGCGACGCTATATATATAATACATTATTGTTATTATTATGGCCTGCCTGGTGGGCATGATCGTTAAGGCGTTGAAGTCTATACGGTCTGACACCTTGCTTAGCCGGTTCGAGTCCCGTTGGTCGAAAACATTTTGACAATCAGAATGTTGGCCGGCAGGGTAGGGGAGGTGATGGTATACAATTCATATGGACTGAGTGCATATGACGCTGTTGATGGTGCTTCGTCTGTCGGATGGAGACGTGAAGCCTTGAGCAGACCCCTTGGTGCTATTCGACAGGAGTAGGCTATGTGCCGGCACCGGGTTTCACCCGTCTTACTGCCATATACGTCATTCATCTCATCTCATTAGCTCCTCTGGTGAGGCTGACATCAGGAAAGGCATCCGGTGATAAAAACTCGCTACGGTGTCAGACAGTATAGACTTCAATGCCTTAACGATCATGGCCACCAGGCAGGCTTAATATATATCGTCCCTGAGCAATGGAAACTTCATAATTCCTTCGGAGTAAAATTTACGGAAGAAATCCAAAACTGAACGGTCAGCAACGGCCGAAGAACTGTTCCTGGCATTTTCATTGCTTAATGATAGCCCAATTCTTCGACCATTGTAGTCTTCTGTTCCCTGCTCAGGCAACGCGCAAGCCTTCACAAGACAGCTGAAAAAACGTGGTTTTCTCGTGAGTGAAATTACGTAGCAACGATATGTATATATAAGGATAATTATTATTGCACTGCTACTGAAAAAAATGAAGTGAATGGGTGGATTTCGAAACACCTCACTTTATACCTGACCACGTAGAGGAACGGTTCAACGGTTGGGCATACATACATTATTGTTATTACTGGGGAACAGGATGCTGTAGCCGGCTTAGCTGCTTGCTTGTCATCCCAGCCAGGTATCGTCAGTCGAGAGCGAAATGCCTTCGGAGCCAGTTTGCTCCCCGCTCACGAGGAACGAGAGCACCTTAGCGGGCAAGTAGGGGAAGAAGTAGTGGAAGTGCATGGCGTAGTATGTACTGAAGGCCAGTGGCGCAAGTACAGTACGGCCACGGTATGCAACCCGCCTGACTGCTGCTCTCTTGTCACGTGACAAACACCCGTCCCGAGCGGAGCAAGTAACACCGGCTCCCTAGAACAACTACGTGATGACGTCTGATCCCAGCGACCGTGGTTTGATTTCTTGTGTTGCTGGGGTGGGTGGGATTTTCAGAGGTACGAAGGTAAAACAATTGCATTTGGGAAGTAGGTCAACCAAAAAGTTTTGAAACGACTGTTCCACATCATATCTTGCCAACCCGCGCTGATCGAGCGAGTGTGCTATGAGCCCGCTCTGAGCCGACTCAGTACTCGGCTCAGAATAGTCCCCACCACTTTACTAGTCACTCCATCTCTCTCTTTTGCTCTGCTTCTCGCTTTGCACTGTTTGCACGCAGAGTTCGAAAGGCGAATCGAGGAAGTGGAGGAATAAACACATTTTTAGTAGTAGTAGTGAAAGTAATGCAAAGCGAATCGATGGGTTTTATGATACTGTTTTCCGTCCTGCCTAAAGCCAGCCAGCTGAGCTACCACGGGGAGTTATCAGGTTACAGTGCCATGCAGTCCTTAAAGATTGGTACTATTCTACACGAGATTACGATTTTATAAACATTTGTCCCAGCAAGAGTTCCCACGGCTACATACACAGGCATGCCGATTTGCTGCAAAGTTTTGCTTCACGTAGGTTAGAGAATAAGTTTTCAATAACGAACCTTAATAAGTCTAAAAAATGATCATGCATGTCAGATGCTCTATTACGCATTCAATTAACGCAAAACATTAACCCCAATGTAACTAAATTTGTGCCAGGAGGTGCTAAGTTTCTACTTCAAATAGATGAAGAAAATTGTGTTAAATTCAAAAAGACCTTAATTTTGTTTGGATTGTGTGAGATGGAAAAAAACTAATACTTGTTTGTGCTAAATTTCAAACAACAAATTTCTTTTGAATTTGTAAGATAAAATCTTCTCCATTTAAATATTATATTTTTAAATTATGAACGTTAATTATTTTTTTCTGACAAAATCATTCGTAACCTGCCTGATCTTACTGCTCAGTCACTCCGTCAGTCATATCTGCTGTATCTCGTTCATGGCGGTTACTCGGCTCACTTGCAGTTTAGCTGCCTGGAGCCGTCCGGTGAGTAGTTGAGCTGCAAAGGTACCGGTATTTGTATGTTCTACATGAAACCTAGTCAATGCCTGCCCTCAGTACTTACCTGACAAAGGGAAGCAGGTTCTCTTCTATATGATAGAGACGTCATTGAACTGGTGGTAAATCGTTGCTTCTCCAGTAACGAGCTTCTCTATTTCACTCATACGTTTCATTGGTGAGCTAATTAGAGTATATAATGAAAAATTTGCAAGGTCGTAATCAACGAACAGAAGGGATTACACGTGAAAAAAACTGACGAAGATTAATAGCCCGTTGTTAAGCTACTTCAAAAAGTACTAAATCCGTAAAACAATATATTTATTGTGCGTGTGCGCCAGCGTGCGTGTGATATTAGAGGTGCAAGAAAACAAGATCATTACTCTCATCCTCCAAGGGCTCAGATTTAATTAGATACCGTAGGTGTAGCAACTACACGGCCTCTACACAAGCACCTGACTTCGTCCTTGCTATCCAACCTCACTTGTTAGCCAATTATTGTTCTTCTTCAACGGTGCCACACTTGTGGGGTGAGGCCATGAAATAGGATAAATCTCCCATCCTCATGGGTTGTATGCATTCAAGAGTCTGGAATACCTGTCCTATGTAAATGAATGCAGCTGACATCAATATATAGTGATAACAATATTTTGTTAACCTATAGAATCATGTCAGAATAGATGAGAGCATAAAATAAATTAGATAATTTGCATACCTAATTTAAAAAGTTGTAAGAGAAAAAATACGAATAAATATGTGTTAATTTACTTGCATAAACCGGCGTCGATGGTGGGGTCATGTGAAGCGAATTGAGGAGGATACGTTACCTAGAAGAATAATGGACGCGCTCATGTAGGGTAAGAGAAGTAGAGGGAGTTCTTCGAACTGAAGAAAAAAAGCTACAAATGGGTAAGCTTTTTGATGCTCTCTCAGTGAATTTCGACAGAGAGGTAGAGATTGACAGTTTACCAAATTAAGTGCGGTAATAATAGTTTTGTGAGATTTTGAGTCAATGTTATGCAATAAAACTTTCACCATAGGGACAATATTACACATTTATTACAATTAAATAAATAAGTGTACGGCGTGATTATACAATTAAAATAATTTACTATTTGACTACACACTAAGAAACTAACAGACACGAAAGAGATTTGCAAACTGACGAACGCGCGCGGCAAGCGGGTGAATCATATCTGTGTCCATGACCTTGGCAAATAAACGTACCCTGCTACCCTTCCATACAACACATGCAAAGTGTGCACTATTTGCTTTGGCGCTATACAAATCGGTTATCCGGGACGAATGACATTTTATGCGTATTTCTGCTAATAATTTTTTAATAATTAAAATAAAGGAAAGAATCAGCTGCCACAAAGTGGGAAGCGGGGGGGGGGGGGGGGGGCAACTGCCGCTACTGATCGCAGACTGCCTGAAACCAGCTCTAATTGGTGTCACTCTTCCACAAATGCGAAGAATGGCAGTTGAACGAAAAAACGCAGGCGACAGATGCTCGCCATCCCATGTTCAAGCATTGAATGCTGACCACGTTACTCAAATCGAAACAGCGATCTGAAAACCGCCGATCGTTTCGCTGTCAGTCCGTATATCAACTCTGGTGACAGGAAGCACCTCAGCGATTGTTGGAACCCAGAAAAGACCTAGAATCCAGTTCATAACTTCTTTACGCCACCTAGAAGACAGTGAATCGGCTCCGGCTTGGAGTATGATGAAGCGAATTCAACCGGGTATTTTTTAAATGCTATTTATTCGGGGCGTCGACCTAAGAA
Organism: Anabrus simplex; assembly: GCF_040414725.1. Taxonomy (NCBI): domain Eukaryota; kingdom Metazoa; phylum Arthropoda; class Insecta; order Orthoptera; family Tettigoniidae; genus Anabrus; species Anabrus simplex. The sequence continues at coordinate 1,378,242,071 of NC_090265.1, forward strand.
GACCTTTTGACCCTACTTTGCACCATATATTGTGAAGCGGCGTGTATTTGGAAATGGCGGGAGTGTAAAGTGTTGAATGTGAAGAAAGGGACGACACAAACACCCAGTTCCCAGGCCAGGGATATTAATCATTTACAATTAAAAAACCCCTGGCCCGGCCGGGAATCGACCCGGGGCCGCCGGGTGACAGGCGTTTCCCCCTACACCGGGGCCGGACTCAACCGGGGATACTCGAGGGCGAGACAGACAGGCTATTAGTGTGGTCAACTCAAAACGACGAGCACCTTCGTGTCTCTTGATAAATCGCATACTATTGATGACCTGTTGACAGGAAATGATACCTTTACTAACGCTTCGGAGTACTGGAAGACAAACATCTAACGGTGATTTCGAACAATCGAACAATCCAAAACGACAGTCCTGCATTACCGTGTGTAACTCTGTTCGAACGCTTGGATGGTCAATCTACTCCGTGGATAGTAATTGCAACTTAGTTCTCTGGTTGTCATTTATCCACATGCAGCCTCAATGGAACAGAGGTAGAGTCCGTAAAATGATTCCAAGATCTTGTTCGAGGTAGGTGATTTTTGAAGGTCAGGAAAAAACATTTCACTCCGTATCAAAAGAATTGGCATATGAAAGGTTTTCAGCGGCGCATTCATCGTCCATCACATAAAGGTACTCGGCCAGAGAAATTTTTCTAGAGAATTTCGCTTTCACTGGTAGACGGCGATGCATTCCAAACTTCCAGATCGGTTCGTATGACGCCTTAATCGCACACCCAGTAGTCGAAGCTATGTAGCTCTTCGTTATTATTATTAACATTTTTATACATTTCTTATCGGCCTCAGTTTTACGGCCAGAAGCCCTTCCTTACGCCAACCGTATGTCGAGAGATTTATTCATGATTATGTGTTCCTTTGGTGATTGGTAGTATAAGACGAACGCAAATACCTAGTCCCTAAGCTAGAAGAATTAACCATATGTAGTTAGAATCCTCGGCCCATGAGGCAATCTAACCCGCTTCTGAACCCAAAACTACTACGCCAAAGAGCTGTCGAGAGAGATGTGCGCGCCATGGACATTGTTCCGGCAAATCTCCGGGCATTATGGGAGGCTGTGCAGCGGTCGTGGATCAGGGTGGCTTCCCAACGCTCCCTTTGTCTTGTCGAGCACATGCCAGCGCGCATCGCTGCCTGCGAAAGGCGGTCCTACAAGCTGACAGCCAGGGCCCTGTTTCATAAAACATCTTTCACTAATATTATTAGTAAGAAACCAATAATATTAACGAATAATATTAGTATTATGTTTCATAAAATTATTAGTTAATAATATTAGTTATTCCGGTCTAGAAAGCCAAGAATAACGGCCGAGAGGATTCGTCGTGCTGACCACACGACACCTCGTAATCTGCAGGCCTTCGGGCTGAGCAGCGGTCGCTTGGTCGGCCAAGGCCCTTCAAGGGCTGTAGTGCCATGGGGTTTGGTTTTTTTTAAATATTAGTTATTAGTTTATGAGTCAAAATTATTAGATGTTCCTAATAATATTAGTAAATTGTTTCATAGACAACATGACTAATAAAAGTTATAATACCAATATAAATGGTCCGTTATTGGACATTATAAATTTTCCAGCTAACTCATTCTTGGTTGCCAGCGTTTCGCCCTCGTGTGCTAGGGTGGGCTCATCAGTTGGTACTTAGCACACCTACCAATACGCTGGCTAGTGCATACCGTGGAGGCCACTGCGTAGGCTAACTGGAGCCACCGGCAGTGCCAATGTACTAAGAGACTTTGTCTCATCACTAAAAATTTATAATGTCCAATAACGGACCATTTATATTGGTATTATAAATTTACTCATTCAGGACAAATATTTCAGATTCCCTATGGGAATCAACATCTATATCATAATAAAAGTTACTCATATTATTAGGATTATTTCCACGAGTATATTTTGACTCATAATTCATATTATTAGTGAAACCAAAGTGAGCGGTATTTTAATATTTTGGCATAAAATCATGAAGATCACTGAAATGGTCGACTCGGATTCAAATAGTGATAAGGAACGAGTGTAGTTATTCACCGTTCAATAAATGTTACGTCAAAAACAGCCTGTACCGACATGTAACAAACATGCGAATACCGGTACAATGGGAGATTAAGGTTAGATTACATAACTTTTGAGTATTTGCTCGATAGGATTTGTAGTTAATAGAACGTTCCACTGCAAGGAATGAAGCATAACCTTAAATTAGCAGCTTCGCATTGCACTCCACCGGTTGGTAGTGATACACAGTATCATTGTGTTTCTCTAGTGCAGTTCTGCTAGGACACTCCAGGTATCTTTTAAAATCTTGGCTTATATCACCAGTAAACCAAGATGATGCTGGTGATGATTATTGTTTTAATAGGAAGTAGGCTACAACTAGGCAACCATCATCTATAACAACACTAATCAGATAGAAAAATGGAAAGGATCCGACATTTTGAAAAATGAAGGTATCGGCTAAAGAAAGAGAAGGGCCACTAAGGGCGTGAAAATGAAAGACTCTCTCGGCCTCGCAACCTAATACTGTCAGGGTCGGAAAAAAACAAGAGTTGAACAAGGAAGGTCAGAAGAGTAGATGAAAACGAGCCTGGCAGAAGTAAGTTGAAGCAATGGCAGGACTCATCTCAGTGCCCCATATTCGCCAACACACACTCCCAAGTTGAGAGCTCTGGGACCCCTTTTAGTCGCCTCTTACGACAGGCAGGGGATACAGTGGCTATTATTCTACCGCCCCCACCAACAGGGGTAGTAAACAAAGATTTCACTAGTCCATCTCAGAGATTTTTAAGAGCACATGAAATAAAAAAAGTAAAAGGAACAAGGAGGGTTATAGTGTGCAAAAGGCTGCGAATAGTTGACACTTTAACTCAATCACTTTCCGCAAATAAATTTTCTTCTCTCACATTATTTTCACTTCTTTTATCCATTTTCATATGTACTGAAGTCACAATAACGAAAATATCAAGTGAGCCTTTTGAACATGTGGATTAATAGTCGGTTGTAGTCAAGCATTAGCCTACTGCTAGGAACAAACCCAAACCAAGAACATATGCAACAGACCGATTCTAACCTCCATTTGTATCAGCTGACTAATGAACTAATATAATTAGTGATGATATTTTATTAGTCACGTGTAAATCTTTATGAAACAGAATTTGGTTAACTAATAATTATTTTTATGAGTTCTAATATTATTAGTTAGTTTTATGAAACAGGGCCCAGGTACCGCTAACTCAGTTCCTCATCAGTGTAGTGTCATTGTTCAACATCTCTTGGCAAGGGGACAAGGAACCAGTATCCTTATTAGAAAAATACCCCCAGAGAGTGTTCTTGTCCGGATATTTTACTGTCCGGTGTACGTATCTGGAGGAGAGCATTTTAATCGTTCGGCTTTTGAACCTGCTGCACTGTGATACTCTGCACAAAAACTGAGATTTGTCCGAGTTCTTCGTCAGTTCTGAACAGCCCATTTCGTGTACTTATTTGTCCACTTCAGTGGCTTCTTCACAATTTTTGGTACCAAAAGTTGTTGCTTTACAGATCTTCTAGATTTTCACTCTGACTCCAAACGCCTGCGTTACACAGTGAAATTGTATATTTCAACACCAGCTGCTTTAAGGCCCTTTTTACCTCTTCCCTGGAAAGATACGCTTCATCTCTGGAGTTTCTGGCTTTTCTTTTTTCTTTCTCACCGCCCTTTCCTCTCAGGACTAATCGAGCCAGTCCCTCTGTACATTTTAAGTATGATGTTGATAACATCAAGACTCACCTGAAACCTTTCTGCAATCTGTCTTTGTGTCAGTGAGGTGTTTTTATGCAGAACCACAATAGCTGATCACTTCCTTGGTGTAAAGTCTACCTTAGAACACAACAAAGAATACATTTCACAACAAATACTGTACTATTAATAATGGAACTATTAACGAATTTCCTCACCAAACTAAGGTTTCCCAACAATTGTAAGGTTACTTCTAACTGTTGCTGGAACAATTAAAAAACCCAAATCAAACAATACTGGAAGTATGAAAAATGTAATTTCTTGTTCACATTAATTTATACGAGGGTGTACGACAGAGCTCTATCTTTAGGTTTACTGCCATTTGATTCTTTAACAGGGGCCGATGACGTTAGATGTTAGGCCCTTTAAGCAACAAGCATCATCATCATCATCATCATCATCACGATCCTTTAACAACGCCATTTAAAAAAAAAAAGAAAATCTTGACACTGGGAAATCCCTTAATACCTACAATATTTGCAGGGTCTAAACACATATTATTACTTCTACGGTATACTGCCCGCTTGATGGTCATGATCGTTAAGGCGTGAACTCTACATAGCTTGGCACTGTAGTTAGCCGGTTCGAGTTTGGTTGGTGGGAAAAAATCACCACAGGAATGTTGGGCGTCAGGGTAAGAGAGGTGGTGGTATATAACTTCTAAGCGTGCCGAAAGCCTAGGTTCAACTCCAAACATCTACACAGTGCAATATGGTGTGAAGGATATGACCCTGTTGATGGTGGTTCGTCTGTCACACGGATACGTTGCACCTTGAGCAGACCCCTCGGTGTTAATAGACAGGAGTCGGCTATGTGCTTTTGTTTAAGTTGCTTTACGTCGCATCTACACAGATAGGTCTTATGGCGACGATGGGATAGGAAAGGGTTAGGAGTGGGAACGAAGCGGCCATGGCCTTAATAATGGTACAACTCCAGCATATGCCTGACGTAAAACTGGAAAGCCGTCTTCAGGGCTGCCGACAGTCGGGTTCGAACTCGCTATATCCCGAATGCAAACTCACAGCTTCGCGCCCCTAACCGCACGGCCAGCTCGTTCGGTTGGCTATGTGCAAACACCAAGTTTCACCCTTTCCCTACAACATAATCATGATCATCTCACTCAGACGCGCAGGTAGAAAGACCTGCATTCGACGAGCCAAACAAGCCTCGGACACTCCTGGCACTAAAAACCATACTGTTAAATAATAACAACGATAAAAACCCTACTATATTCGCACATAGTAGTCTATGTTACTATATTCAATCCATTGAGACCCAGCGATCATTCTATTGTACATATCTTTCTGTATTACTCTCTAATGCTTCATCTCCGTTTAAAAGTTTGGAAAGGACTTGCAAATATCCATGAAACTGTTTGTTTTTGGTTTTTGCATCTTGATAGGGACCTGATGAAAATGAACAACTAAACAATTGTTTTCAAGTAAGACCAAACATCCACGAGGCAAGACAATTCATGTTCCTTCAACTTTATGAGCCAATTAATTTCACTTAAAATTAGAGAATCAACAAGTATCTGGGGTAATATTGTTGCATTTGTTTTGAATATTTAGCGAAAAACTACAAAATTAAATAGTTATGATAATCGGAGCACAACTTGTGTGTCTGAGTTTTCTGAAAGGTGTTATTGATACGGTCAATCATACTGGCCTAGTAAGGAAAACAAAGACAAACTACCTCACTCTTCATGTTCCCTGTCACGCCTCACTTTGGCGCCGCCATTGGTTTTGGCGGTTTTCCATAACCACATACGCCTAACCTCAGGTTGAGCGTCCCACTAACCTCTGGGCTGATGACCTAACAGACATACACACCGATTTGACGCTATAACACAGCTGTGACTATGAATGTAGAATCGAATTTCGGGTATAGCAGGTCGGTATGCAGGAAAAGATATCCATGTGAAGTACGCAACAAAAACACAGGGAGAGAGCAGTTATTCACCGATCATTACGTTCTGCTCAATTTGATTTTATCAGTTCTTCTCCACTAACACAAAAATTAGTTTCGTAAGAAATTTACTCCACTGAGAACCAAAAGCAATGGATATTTTCACGTCGTCCCGAAGGTTTACAACAGAGTTGATCATGTTAAAAATGTGCTTGCTTCGACTATATTCATTTGATTGGTATTTTATTATCCCTTTACAAAGGCCAAAACTCCATTCACCGAGCTCGATAGCTGCAGTCGCTTAAGTGCGGCCAGTATCCAGTATTCGGGAGATAGTAGGTTCGAACCCCACTGTCGGCAGCCCTGAAGATGGTTTTCCGTGGTTTCCCACTTTCACAGCATGCAAATGCTGGGGCTGTACTTTAATCAAGGCCACGGCCGCTTCCTTATCACTCCTAGCCCTTTCCTGTCCCATCGTCACCATAAGACGTATCTGCGTCACTGCGACATAAAGCAACTAGAAAAAAACTCCATTCATTTCACACTGACACTGAATTATCGAAAAGAAGAAATGAAAATTGGAGGTCTTTCGCCCATAAATATTCCGAACCTCTCAAACTGTTTTTGGACAAAAACTGTAAAATAATGGCAACGGGCTTGACTGTTGAAACAAGAAAACAAAAACTAAACAGATGAACTTTCTTTTGCTGTTTTAGATTATTATAAACACTCCACTATTTGTTTCCAACTTGAAGAAATAAATAGATCAATATGGAAATATGACAGCTCGAATTCAACAGCGACGCAGCACTGAAATTCAACTGCAGTGTTATCTTGTGGCGAAAGCTTGAACTAGAACGGGCTCTTGTACACTTTCTGCTGCAGGACCGTGGCGGCATCCTTCCCAGAATTCCACATCGGTATTGATCGGGGATTCCCGACATCCCCTTCTTCTGTTGCGGTGTCATGACAAATGCTGCCATCTCTGAACAAGATCGGCAACTTTTCACAAGCACACTTCCGCTTGACGCAGGAGACACGAGGGACGGAGGACGTGAGAAGAATAGTAACGTTCTCATGGCGTGATTATTATTTCAAACCGACAAACTGTGAGTCAGAGAATGAGGTGGAGGGAAGTTTTCAAAAGAATTCACATTTCGTACTTGACAATATAGTCCCCAATTTCCTTGTTTTAGCAGTGAAAACAATAGCCATTATTTCACAGTTTTCATCGCAAATTAGTTTTAGAGGCTCGGAATATTTGGTCGATAGCCTATTGTATAAAAAATAAAACACCTCTAATAGGATTTTGTTAGTATTAACTAGCAATACCGTACAGGAGCACTTCGTCACAGGTTCATATCAAAATGAGTTTTAAGGCGTAAGTTCAAAAATAACGCATATTACCAATGAAATTGGCGGATATAATATTAGTTAATAAACAAGTGAAGTATGAGCATCGAGTTATTCATAATAAAGGGCCAAAATACATTAAGTAAGATATATGTATCGTGTATGAAAATTATATTGCCTTATAAGGTTACCATTTATATTACACTAGCAAGATACCCGTGCTTTGCGACGGTATTATGCTGAAATTTATAACTGAATGCTTAAGTTTTATATATAATCCGCCAATATTCATGATCTGATTCGTTTTCTGAGAGAATCCGCCAAAATTCGCGATCTGACTCGTTTTCTGAGAGATTACGGCAAAGTTCCTCCCATTTTTCAATCTTTCTTTCTAGCAATCGATTTCGTATTTCCCGGGCTAGGTCCAGGTATTTCGCCTGGTCAGTTGGGTCTCTAAATCTTTGCCCTTTTTTTCCTATAAGCATTTTTAATATGGATCAAATCCTTGAGGAGATCTAGCGTGGTGTCGTCTTGGGTCTCTTGGCGGTAGTGAACCTGCGGCCGAACTGCATTCAATCATTCATCAATCATTCACTACTGATCTGCATTTAGGGCAGTCGCCCAGGTGGCAGATTCCCTATCTGTTGTTTTCCTAGCCTTTTCTTCAATGATCGCAAAGAAATTGGAAAATTATTGAACATTTCACTTGGTAAGTTATTCCAATCCCTAACTCCCCTTCCTATAAACGAATATTTGCCCCAATTTGTCCTCTTGAATTCCAACTTTCTCTTCATATTGTGATCTTTCCTACTTTTAAAGACACCACTCAAACTTATTCGTTTACTGATCTCCTCCAACGCCATCTCTCCACTGACAGCTCGGAGCATACCACTTAATCGAGCAGCTCGTCTCCTTTCTCCCAATTCTTTCCAGCCCTAACTTTGCAACATTTTTGTAACGCTACTCTTTTGTCGGAAATCACCCAGAACAAATCGAGCTGCTTTTCTTTGGATTTTTCCAGTTCTTGAATCAAGTAATCCTGGTGAGGGTCCCATACACTGGAACCATACTCTAGTTGGGGTCTTACCAAAGAATTATATGCCCTCTCCTTTACATCCTTACTACAACCCCTAAATACCCTCATAACCATGTGCAGAGATCTGTACCCTTTATTAACAATCCCATTTATGTGATTACCCTAATGAAGGTCTTTTCTTATATTAAGTACTTAGGTACTTACAATGATCCCCAAAAGAAACCTCACCGAGCTCGATAGCTGCAGTCGCTTAAGTGCGGCCAGTATCCAGTATTCGGGAGATAGTAGGTTCGAGTCCCACTATCGGCAGCCCTGAATATGGTTTTCCGTGGTTTCCCATTTTCACACCAGGCAAATGCTGGGGCTGTACCTTAATTAAGGCCACGGCCGCTTCCTTCCAACTCCTAGGCCTTTCCTATCCCATCGTCGCCATAAGACCTATCTGTGTCGGTGCGACGTAAAGCCCATAACAAAAAAAAAAAAAAGAAACCTCCACCCCATCAACGCAGTAATTAAAACTGAGAGGACTTTTCCTATATGTGAAACTCACAACCTAACTTTTAAACCCATTTATCATCATACTATTGCCCACCGTCCATCTCACAACACTATCGAGGTCACCCTGCAGCCGCTCACAATCTTGTAACATTTATTACTCTGTACAGAATAACATCATCTGCAAACAGCCTTATCTCTGATTCCACTTCTTTACACATATCATTGAGATATATATAAGAAAACATAAAGGTCCAATAATACTGCCTTGAGGATTTCCCCTCTTAATTATTACAGGGTCAGATAAAGCTTCGCCTACTCTAATTCTCTGAGTTCTATTTTCTAGAAATATAGCCATCCATTCAGTCACTATTTTGTCAAGTCCAATTGCACTCATTTTTACCAGTAGTCTTCCATGATCTACCCTATCAAATGCCTTAGATAGGTCAATCGCAATACAGTCCATCTGGCGTCCTGAATCCAGGACATCCTATATCTTGCTGAAATTCTACGAGCTGAGCTTCAGTGGAATAACCTTTCGTAAACCCAAACTGCCTTCTGTCAAACCAGTTATTAATTTCGCAAACATGTCTAATATAATCAGAAAGAATGCTTTCCCAAAGCTTACATACAATGCAGGTCAAGCTGACTGGCCTTTAATTTTCAGCTTCATGTCTATCACTTTTGTTTTATACACAGGGGCTACTATAGCAACTCTACATTCATTTGGTATAGCTCCTTCAAACAAACAATAATCAAATAAGTATTTCAGATATGGTACTATATCCCAACCCATTGCCTTTAGTATATCCCCAGAAATCTTATCAATTCCAGCTGCTTTTCTAGTTTTCAAATGTTGTACCTTACTGTAAATGCCACTGTTATCATAGGTAAATTTTAATACTTAAATTTTAATACTTCTTTAGTGTTACTCACATCCCTTATCTGGACATTATCCTTGTAACCAACAATCTTTACATACTGCTGACTGAATACTTCTGCCTTTTGAAGATCCTCGCATACACACTCCCCTTGTTCATTTCTCTATATCCAGTAGTTTGGGCTCGGCGATGATGAATGAGTCAGTCAGTCAGTCAGTCAGTCAGTCAGTCAGTACATGTTATGTTATATATAACGTGTCAATGTACGTGTTTTGTCCATAAGAACATGTACCTTTGGAAAGAAAAGTCTTTCCACTGACAAGGAGACCTTGCTAACGTGTCCTCATCGAGTTGCTGCATTTTCAACATACGTGCAGGTCTTGGCGGGAAATTCCACTGGCTCAACTTGTACGGCGCAACTCCCAACCAGTTCGGGAAAAAAATGAATTTGAATATTTCGAGAGTGCTTTACAAGACCCGCAGCACGAGAGTCATTCTTACTACGAGGGCGAATCAAACGTAAGTACACTTCCAAGTTATGGCCATTTATGAAACCACCTACATATAGGCAACGTGGCTATGACAACAAACTTTTCCAATTCTCGGAACGGTGCACCAACTTTTCGATTCCGGCTGCGTAGAAATCGCCTCCAACGCTATGTAACCACCTGGAGACAACTGCTTTCACCTCCTCATCGTTTCGGAATCATCGTCCACCGAGATCCTTTATCATCTTACCAAATACATGATAATTGCATAGCGCTTAAGTCTGGACTGTAAGGAGCATGTTCCATACATCCCACTTGAATCGCTGCAGTAGTTCGGACATTTGGCGGACCGTGTGAGGTGTTGCATTATCGTGCAACAAATTCACACCGACGCTCAAATTTCCCAGCCACTTTTCTTTAATTACCTTACGCAACCGGTTCAGCGTTTGACAATATGAAGCCGAGTTGATTGTCGTCAAAGAACACTGTCGCCATTATTTTTCCTGCTGAAGGTTGGACCTTGGCCTTCTTTCGTGGTGGTAAAATGGTGTGCGCCCATTCCATCGATGTTCTCTTTGTTTCAGTGGGGAAGCGGTGGACAAACGTTTCATCCCCTGTGATGATTCGCCACAGAAACTCGGTGCCCCCCACTGAACACCGTTGCAAAAATGCTAGCGATGATTGGCAACGTTGTCCCTTGTGAACATCGGTGAGCAGACGTGGGGCCCATCTTTTACACAGTTTACGAAATCCAAGGTCCTGGTGAACAATAGAGAAGACACTGCCATACGAAATGTTCAGCATGCTGGCAATTTCCTGCAGTGTTATGCGCCGATTCTCTTTAATGATCCCGTTCACACGGTCAACATTTGCAACGGTACTGGACGTTGTGGGCCTACCTTAGGGATATTCGTCCGTGAGATACATGCGTCAGGCATCAAATTGCTTGCACCAATTTACAATACCTGGGCTAGAAATTGCACGCTCACCTTAACAGCAGTGATTTCACGATGAATGTCCTTGCACTTGAGCCGCTTAGCCCAAACAAATCTGATCGTTGCACGCGTCACCAATTTGGAGTGAACATCCAGTTAACGCGCCATTGAGCGTAGTTGGCTCTGCACACACAACACGACGGGATAACACACCAACCTTCCAATCGGACGTGTCAGCAGTTACTGAGCTTCCTCTGCATTGGCCACCGTAACGACACACAGCTTGCTCTCGCGGTGAGCTAGTAGGCCTATAAATAATAACTTTTGTATTCGCCCTCGTACGAACGCAGAGTGCAATGAACAAGCTTTCCGCTTCACAAATTTGAGATCCTCTAATCGAACCTGACTTCCATAGTATCCTTTGGGTTTGATTGGACGTTCACTTTTTTTACATTACTTTCATTATAAGCGCATTAAAGATATACGCAGCAACATGAGTTTAACAATATTGATCAACTAAATCGGAAATCGGATGTTATATATTGAGTACACGAGTACTTTACTGTTAAAAGTTGACTGCTTCAAGAACTACGTAGTTATAGCTGACGATCACGAGTTTGGTACAACAATAGAATACTCAGAATTTGAGCCGTTTAAATTTTGTTTGGGTAAAGGGTTATGCCCAAAGCATTCGCAAAATCGTTATCACACGTCTTCGTTCGACATATTTATCGTATGTCATTTGTAGTCAGTGTTGCCAACTTAGCGGATTTTCCGCTAAATTTGGCGGAATTAGAAGACTGTCGGCGGAGAAAAATATCATTTAGCGGACAGCGGATTTTTTTGGCGGAATTCTAGATTTATTATAGCGGAATTTAGTGTTTTATCAATTTAACGTTTTTTAAATTTGTACTCCAGTCTGCCGCCGAGCTATTCCGTATTTCTTATCAGGAGGTAGTAATCACATGAGGAAAACGTGTTATTTGGATCTGATGTTATGAGATCATGGTACCATAAATTTGTAATGCGTGGGGAAAGGGTACTTATCTTTTAGTTGATGAATGACGACAGATAATGGAACTGTGAGAGAGTGGCGTTTATATTTATGCTGTGAAGGAAGACCTCTTTTGATGTGGCCCTTGAGGTAGGGGATTCACCTAGTTTGCACCCGGCACTAAAACGCCTGCAAGTTTTAGATCGCCGGCTCGCAGGCAGGGGGTTAATCCCAGTGAAACTCACAGATCAGGTGAGTGCAGACATTTACTGTTATTATTATTATTATTATTATTATTATTATGCTCATTATTTAAGATCGGATTTCTTGGCGGAATTTTAGCGGTATTTAGCGGACCTTGAAAATATAAGTTTGCAACACTGTTTGTAGTACGGGTGAAGGATACCGCGGACCTGTGAACAATAGCAACAAAAATAACTACGGAGGCATACCGTCGTATATTCAAGCCGCTACTTATCTATACCTGAAATCGTATTATTTGACTCCTGTTCGCCTGGCCAGTATTCCACTGGAAAATATTTTCAGTAATAGTACCTGAAGTGGTTAATTGTGTGGGAGATCAGCAGGCGAGCTTTAAAATGAACTGGAAGGAAATAATGCCCTCTTAGCAAACTCTGGGATAATCTAATATAGCCTAATTGTATCGATATGAATGTGTACTGGAAAAGCAGCAAGGCTCTTTTTATGGAATATTTAATAACGAATCGTAATAAAAGTGAGTACGATTCCTTTACTCTGTAATAAACGGACGATTAGGTACGCTACAAGTTTTGTGAAAATGAAAATCAACAGCCTGTTTCCAGTCATTCGACCGGGTCAGAAATGGGATGAATGAAGCCCCCATCTAGCGGCGAGGATAGGAATTATGCCGGCTGCCGAAGCCTGTCGCACTCCTCTGGGGCAATGATTAATGGCTGACAGATGAAATGAAATGATACTGGAGAGTGTTGCTGGAATGAAAGATGACAGGGAAAACCGGAGTACCCGGAGAAAAACCTGTCCCGCCTCCGTTTTGTGCAGCACAAATCACACATGGAGTGACCGGGATTTGAACCACGGAACCCAGCGGTGAGATGTCAGCGCGCAGCCGCCTAAGCCACGGAGGCTTTACAAGTTTTGTATGGAAAGTTAAATAGATCATAATCAGTGTGGGAAACGAACATTTTATTTTTTGGAAGTTAGTAACTCACAGTGCGTAGCCGGAGTAACCGAGTTCGATACCAGCTCCCTCATAATGAGGTGGTCGGGATTTCCAATAACAATGTTATTTATTGGCTTTACGTCCAACTAACGATATCCACAAAGTGCTGGAATTTTGTCTCGCAGGAATTATCTTACAAACGTGTAAATCTACCGATAAGATGCTGGCGTAATTGAGCACCTTCAAATACTACCGTTACGAAAATATTTTTGAATATTAGTGATATTGACAATAATGGTCGCTGCCAACTTACCAGGTGCATACATAAGTCTTTTCCAATTTCACTAAGAGATGGCGCCAGCGAACAGTATGCAGCGTATGAATTTGACACGTCAGTTTGTTCGTCTGACATAAACCTACCAACACACACAAGTTGAGTCCGCCAAACACTAGCGTCTGTGTTGTATCATTCAGTGATCATGTCGAACGATTGTGTCTGAAAAAGAACATTTGCGGCACACATTGATTTTCTTATTTAATCAAAAGAAAAAAGGCTGTGGAAAGTCATCGCTTGCTGGTAGAAACATGTGGTGAACACGGTCCGTCGATTAGAACATGTGAGACATGGTTTCGACTTTTTAAACGCGGTGATTTCAATGTGAAAGACAGTGCGCGCTCTGGTAGACCACAAAAGTGCGCAGACGAGCAATTGCAGGCGAAACCGTTAATGCACAACGCCATCACCAACAAATGATTAATTTAAATCACGCATAGCTCGAAAGACGACCGGAATGGGCCAGAAGACATGGCAAAGTTATTTTATTACACGACAATGCGCCGTCTCACACAGCAAAACAAGTGAAAGGCACCTTGAAATCGCTTGTATGGGACATCCTTCCGCACCCGCCGTACTGCCTCGACGTGGTGCCATTACCTCTTCGCATCAATGGGGCACGCGCTCGCAGGAGCAGCACTTCAGCAATTTCGAGAAAGTTGGAAAATGGCTCGACGAATGGTTTGGCGCAAAAGACATGGTATTCATAATTTACCCTTGATACTTCCTTCCGCACCCGCCGTACTGCCTCGACGTGGTGCCATTACCTTTTCGCATCAATGGGGCACGCGCTCGCAGGAGCAGCACTTCAGCAATTTCGAGAAAGTTGGAAAATGGCTCGACGAATGGTTTGGCGCAAAAGACATGGTATTCATAATTTACCCTTGATACTTACATTTTTTCTTTACCACAAACACTTATGCGTACACCTGGTAACCGACAGTGCTACAAAAGAAAAATGGGTAGGCCTACTCAAAAAATTCTATAGACATGGGTTGATGTTTTGAAAAAAAGGAATTTTGGAAAATGTAGCGCCACCAGCTACAGAATCCTACAGCCGTCTCGGTAAATGATATGGCGTATGGCTTTTAGTGCCGGGAGTGTCCGAGGACATGTGCAGCTCGCCAGGTGCAGGTCTTTTGATTTGACACCCGTCGGCGACCTGCGCGTCGTGACGAGGATGAAATGATGATGAAGACGACACATACACCCAGCCCCCGTGCCAGCGAAATTAACCAATGATGGTTAAATTCCCGACCCTGCCGGGAATCGTACCCGGGACCCCTGTGGCCAAAAGCCAGCACGCTAACCATTTAACCATGGAGCCGGACAGCCGTCTCGGTGTCACTTAAAGGCTGAATCCAGGGGAACTTTTAATTCGGATCATAATCCCATTATTTTCAATCTTACATGGGTTAGGTTAATTGAGCCTTCTTGTCATTTGTTGAATTCACTTGGCATATAAAAATGTAAAATGTTACAGCATAACCAACAGGGATGATATTGATCAAGCTATTGAGCATCTTTCGAATAAGATGCGAAATGCGCTTAAATACATTCAAAATGCTGCTAAAAATTAAATCTCGAATGATATACGCAACAATGACAACCGTACTCCCACACATCTTGACAGGAATACGATACGTCATACCTCCCAGATTATAGATAATAATAATAATAATAATAATAATAATAATAATAATAATAATAATAATAATAATAATAATTTTATAAATATAAGTGCCTCCTGTCCTCGGTTTCAATTCAGCACGGAAAGCCAAGATGACAGTACACCATCTATATATATAAAATAAGAGTTTTGTCTGTACATTGCTCAGAATTTGAAAAGAATTGTATTTCTGTATCGGTCATGTCCACAGTAACAAGAAAATGCATTTTTTACTTTTCCGTAATTTCTGTCTGTCTGTCTGTCTGTCTGTCTGTCTGTCTGTCTGTCTGTCTGTCTGTCTGTCTGTCTGTCTGTCTGTCTGTCTGTCTGTCTGTCTGTCTGTCTGTCTGTCTGTCTGTCTGTCTGTCTGTCTGTCTGTACACGCATCACGAGAAAACGGCTGAAGAGAATTTAATGAAAATCGGAATGTAAAGTCGGGTGGTGAACGTTACAATCTAGGCTATAAATTATTTTAATCACGCTGAGTGAAATGGTAGTTTAGGGGAAGGCCTGCAATTTTATTCTCAAATATTTATGTTATTAGTGATCGTGCCTTAATGAAAATCGCTAGACAAAGATGGGTAATAATTCGCTACAATATAGGCTATACACACTGAGAAAAATGGTAGTTCAGGGGAAGGCCAAAAATTTAATTGTCAAATATTTATTTTATTAGTGGTCGTATCTTCACGAAACTTGGTATGCAAAGTCGGGGAATAGGTCGCTATAATCTAGGCTATCCATAATGTTATTCGCACTGAACGCAATGGTAGTTTAGGGGAAGGCCTGAAATGTAATCTATATATAAAATAAGTGTTTTGCCTGTGCACTGCTCAGAATTTGAAATGAATGATATTTCTGTATCTGTCATGTCCACAGTAACAAGGAAATGCATTTTTTACTTTTCCGTAATTTCTGTCTGTCTGTCTGTCTGTCTGTCTGTCTGTCTGTCTGTCTGTCTGTCTGTCTGTCTGTCTGTATGTATGTATGTATGTATGTATGTATGTATGTACACGCATCAATAGAAAACGGCTGAAGATAATTTAATGAAAATCGGTATGTAATGTCGGGTGATGAACCACTGCACTCTAGGCACAAATTATTTTATTCACGTTGAGTGAAATGGTAGTTTTGGGGAAGGCCTGAAATGTAATTCTCAAATAAGTTATTTATGTTATTAGTGGTCGTATCGATAAATACTACATAACTAACATAACTTTAGTTATGTCGTAAGTTAGTAGTAGTTATGTAAGAAGTTATTAAATTTCCGATCACTTATGTCTTATACATTGTTACCGTACCGCATATAATCAGAGATATTCGTGAATTTGGATTTTTGTTACTAAGTCCATATCAGCGCCGAGTCACGAGAAAATGAGTAAACAAAATTTAGTGAAAATCCGTATGTAAAATCTGAGAATAAGGAACTACAGTCTACGATATAAATAATTTTGTAAGACACCCTAATATCACAGAGTCGAAAGAAAACGAATGTGAAGGCCTGCAATATAGAAAGCTCATGAACTTTATCAACAATAACATTACATTGAACATTGTTTGTTGTGATGTGCTTTTTGTCTTCTGTTTCCTCTCATCCCCGATAGATAGGATTACTGCAGCGTACCGAGGGTTTTTTAATTTGCTTGACGTCGCACCGACACAGGTAGGTCTTATGGCGACGATGGGATAGGAAATGAATAGTGGTGTGAAGGAAGCGGCCTTGGCTTTAAGGTACAGCCTGGTGTGACTGGTGTGAAAATGGGAAACCACGGAATACCATCTTCAGGGTTGCCGGCAGTGGGGTTCGAATCCACTATCTCCCGGATGCAAGCTCACAGCTGCGCGCCCCTAACCACACGGGCAACTCGCCTGGTCGTACCGACTGTAACAGCCTGCCTGTATATTGGCGGGAAGTAGCTGGGGAGTAAGATAACTTTCTTCTTTAGCATGCCATTCCTCTGGTTCATACATTTGCTGATATATCTGGTACGTAACACACTGGTTCATCATAGTATTCGAGCTATTCAATCCCTACTCTGTGGCACTGATTGGAATGAGTAGTGTGCATATTTAACGGAATAATGACAGAGGAGTGTTCACGGCAGTCTGCGACCTGGTTATTACAGCTCTGGAACTTTAGACTCTTAGATCGGCATCGTAGTACTGTTCGTTAAAAATGAGAAAGTGTGCGGTTATTCATTTGATCGAGTATTTTATATGATAACATTGCTTTCAATCGCTGCATTCCTACTGACGTTTTTGTAATGACCTATGTTGAATTCAGTTAGGAAAACCACCAAGTCAGTCTTTCTGAGAATCCCGTAGCGAAGCATGGGTACATCAGCTAGTACCTCATAAAGGATCTGATCAAACTTAAAAATGCATAGAGGAAAAGACGGCAAATATTTCGGGACCCAGCTAACTGAGCGGAATACCGCGGAACTAGCTTGGGAAGTCCCCAAGCGTTTGCTGAAGCGTAACATTGAAAAATGGGAGGACCGAGAAATACTGCCGTGCCCTTACCGAAAATGAATCAGACCACGAGATTTGTGGCGGGTTACTGGTGATCTGAATCCCCCCAGGGGAAGCTTTAGGCCTTCGCAGATACGACTGAAAGTGTACCTCACGATCTTTCTCAAGATGTCGATGACGATAACGAACGACGGACTCGTGAGATATACAGAAAGGTCTCAACTTTCAGACAACAATGGAAGCCTGCAGAGATCAGCAGGGTTATCAAAGGCCTAAACAAGGAGAAATCTCCCGGGGATGACAGGATATCGAACAAAGAACAGTTATGCTGTACTTTTGGCTACCATCTTTTCGGCATGTTTCAAAACGGGATACTTTCCCAAAGCTTGGAAGATCGAAAAAGTTGTCATTCTACCCAAATCAGGGAAGGATAGATTATTCCCGCAAAATTACAGACCGATCACCCTGTTATGCCACATCTCTAGTATTTTGGCTTAACAATGGACGAATGTCTGACATGGAGAGGGAATATAGAATGGGCTCTGCAACGAGCGACGGCACGGTGGCTGATTAAATGATCAAAACTATATAGGTCAGTTAATATATCAGTAATGAAAATTTCATTGTAATAATAATAATAATAATAATAATAATAATAATAATAAAAATAATAATAATAACAATGTTCTTGTTTACACGTCTCACTAAATACTTTTACGGTTTTCGGAGATGCCGAGGTACCGGAATTTCGTCCCGCTGGAGTTCTTTTATGTACCAATAAATCTACTAACACGGGTCTGACGTATTTGAGCACCTTCAAATACCACAGGACTGAACCTGGATCGAACCTGCCAAGTTGCATTCAGAAGGCCAGCGCCTCAAGCGTCTGAGCCACTCAGACTGGTAATTTAATTGTTAGAAGTCGAGTCGGGGCCGATGACCTTCGATGTTAGGCCCCTTTTAAACAACAAACATCATCATCATCATTAGAAGTCGAGTCCATATATTTAAGGAAATAGAGCGTGAGGTTCCGGGAGAAAAATAACGAATTACAATACTATTGATGATCTATTAGGTTAAAAACTTCCTATTATTAAGTATTCATAAAAATATTAGGGAATTTATAAAATGTTGTTTGGTTGTTATTAATATTTTAATTCCAGGTTCTCATGGTCTGCCTCCTCTAAAATTGATATTTGGAGAAGAATGGCTGTAGTCTGGGGGTTAAACAATTTTCATGGAATATAAACATCCGGGTCATACAGGAAGAGGGAAATGTCCAGTAGAGCACGATTGGATGTTACAGAACGGATGTCAGCGTAGTATGTTTTAAGGCATACCAGTGGGACTGCATTAAGGGCGAAAATGCGAAATGTGGGTTTTGGAAACGAATCGTGTGGCCAGCTAGATTTGTGATAGGAATTCTTTTGTGTTGTTGACAACTAGCTGTGAGCCCCAAAGCGAATACTATGCTCTTTTACTCATCTTTTTCCAAGCAGTACCGATGAGTCGGAAAGTCACTGTTACTTGCACTGGCGGGGGAGAAAACTATCTGTTTTGGAGGTTGAAACCTGCCAGACCAAAAGTGAAACCCTCTCATCGCTAAAAAGGTATTTTGAATTTTGAGGAAAGGTCCTATCTTCTTAAGAAATGATAATTTATATTTCAAGTTAGTGGAAGATGGAGTTGAATTTGGAAACGGCCGACAGAGTTTTATTACGTGTTATGAGAGCCAAAGCCCTATGAGTTTGGAGGGGTATTAAGCTTCTTGGTCCTTCTCAACCGTTTAGCAAAGAGATGCCTGAATCATTTGACTGGGTAGAGAGTGTTCTAGATTTGGTCAACTTAAGGTCGTACTCAAGAACAAGACTTTGAGGCACCGAGCTCGATAGCTGCAGTCGCTTAAGAACGGTCAGTATCCAGTATTCGGGAGATAGTAGGTTCGAACCTCATTGTCGGCAGCCCTGAAAATGGTTTTCCGTGGTTTCCCATTTTCACACCAGGCAAATGCTGGAGCTGTACCTTAATTAAGGCCACGGCCGCTTCTTTCCCACTCCTAGCCCTTCCTTGTCCCATCGTCGCCATAAGACCTATCTGTGTCGGTGCAACGTAAAGCAACTAGCAAAAAACAAAAGACTTTCAGGCAAAGTAGACTTTGTATCCACGAAAGTCACCATTTTCCCATTCATAGTCGACACTTTGCGAAAAGTAGACTTTGGCCGAGACTTTGCTACAAAGTCGCAAATGGCCCGTACCTTGACTTCACAAAGTCGACGGTAGAGTATAACAGAATGGCTGACTTTCTAAACAAAATCGATTGACTTCACAAAGTCGACGGTAGAGTATAATAGAATGGCAGACTTTCTAAACAAAATCGATTTTGTGAAAAATTTTGAATACGTCCAGGGGATTATCCAACCCAACATAGGCTACTCCTCGTCGAGTTCTACGAGATGCGCAAAATCCGAATGAGTTCTAAAGGGATAACGAATTCAAAATTAGGCATAGATTCGACAAATGAACTCACGATGTTCGAAGGTGCCCTAATGACCAAAAATCGAAGAGAACTGACTACCTATTCCTCCAATACAACTGTTAACTTAATTGTTTTGAGATATTATGTCACGGGTACTGCACTTCTTAATTTATTATTTACTGTAATGCTTTTACACGTAACATACTGAACCCATGACCTTTGTGCCCTAAGAACACTGTGCATAAATTAACAATTAAACTAAAAGTTGGATTCTCGATAGCATGGATTTGACACGTGACGAGGGGGTGATTACCTTCGGTCCCACGCTCTGGGGTACGTGACGTCAGCCACACGTGTCGACGGCGGAAGAATCTCAAGTCATTTTTGTGAACTATTTCAAAGCGCGTGTACATGGCGTGACCCAAGCCAAGTCAAAAAAATATAGTGCCTATCAAAGGGGGTCAATCATCTCACAAATCGAACCCGTAAAAATTTTTAATGTCCATGAACACTACCGCCAGAAATGTAGCAAGCACGTAGTTACTTTCAAAACTCTTGAAATTACAGTTTAGTTAAGTCAGAAAATTTATAGAAATTTTCTTGGCGGCAAAGGGAGATATCCGAAGAGAGGGGGTAACTGCTATAAATATGAAGGGACGCCATGACGAAGTCTCCTTCTCCGGCATTTGTGATACAAAGCGGACGAAAAATTGTTGAGCTGCTCTGCGAAATCAAACCAACGAAAGTAGACTGAGTTCAACTGCAGATTTTAGCCATTATGGCTAGGTCTTGACTCCATGAGGAGATAGTTTTCTTGAGTGAAATAATTGTACCAGATAGGACGGTCAAAGTACTGAATAAATTCTAATGTGATTAAGTAATTCGTGTGCGGAAATAATTATAGTCCATCGTGTGCGCTCAGCAAACAAGTGAAGGGTATTTTCTTTTTTTTATGCTTTATTCCAGAAAACCTGAAGAAACATAATGATCTGTACAGCCATGAATGTAAAAATGGCTAAATAAAATGCCAGGGTCGCAGGTGAGCCCTATGACGAACAATGGTGTGACTACATGAGGTAGGTGACTTTCCATCTTACTACCTCTTATATCTTGTCTCATGATCTCTAAAAATGTATTTGAATGGGGATATACGACGCAGTGGTCACCCCTACTAAGTTTTGTAAATGTAAGAATACGACTAAAACAGTCATTTGTTTTATTTTCCACTTGGATAAAAATTTTGAAGTCTTGCGAGTGCCGTATAATGTTGTAAAAGTTATTGAATAGGGTTCCAAAGTGATATCACGTCCAATGTAGATCGTCATCCGTGTGAGTGTACTGCCTATATTTTGTGATGCCAAATTAAGATGTTCAGTCGACGTAAATTTTTCCTGTCTGCAATTTGAGTTAATAATGTAGAAATCCATGGTCACTCATTTTCAATCGAGTGGAAGCGCGCTGTCGGGTGAGAACCTAGGGTGATGAATTTGGTCACGGAGAGAAACGTTTTACTAGGCCCATTTTAAACTGTGTCTGACTGATAATAAAAAGATCTAGTAGAATGTTTCAGTCATTTTTCGTAAAAATCAAGTTATTAAATACGATATCATTTATGCGAATTTATTCATGATTAATGCATTGTGCGATATTAGACGTCGAGATTTCTAGTAAGGATTTTATTCCAGTTCTTTGTCGATGATAATTGTGGAGCTGGGAAACAGAGGTTCGTTGTGTTGATATGAGATTTGTGAATCAGGTTGGACCTGTCATTGAAGCCGGGACACGGAAGCCCGAGGAATATTTTAGATGAGTTGAGATGAGATGTGCGAATCAGGTTAGAGTCCTGTCATTGAAGCCGGGACGTGATAGCCCGAGGAATATTTTATAATGTTGGGAATGGAAAGAAATTCATAGAAATCCATAGCGGTATTAATTGGCGACGCGTATAATTAGTGTGGGCATCTTGAAGCTTAATCTGTGCATTTTGTTGGTTAGAATATCGTATTTGTTCAATTATGTCGGCGGAGTTTAAAAGGTGAGCATTTTGAGAAGCCAGCCAACTGGAATAAACCAGGTGTTTCATGTTACTGCCAAGCGAACTTGGGGACGAGAGGCCTCAGCTGTGATAACGGGACAGGCGTGGAATTGAGATTGTACTGTATTCTCAGCCGGGGAAAACGTTAAAATGCTGGATTTAGTTGAAATTCATAGCCGGTAATGATCTGAGTACTGTGAAATACTGTAAAAATTGTTTAATTGGGGACGTAATGAACATTTGAAATCACGAACTTTGAGTATAAGGAACAGAGTAACCAAATTCAGGGTTGTCCAAAATACAGAGCGATGGTTGTGATGATCGGTTTGTCTGTGAGGGGTGTGCAAAATTCATAAATGGTATGACGAGAGATGATATCGTAATTATATGGCGAGTTGTTTGGTTTGTACGTAGATTATTAGGATATCCAAGTGTTAATAACGGTTAGGACTAGATTACATTTTAAAAGTGTGAGATCAGGAGACAAGATATATAACTGGACATGAATTATGTAACAATTCTTTTCCAGCCAGATAAACATCACAAGATTGAATTCACATCACAGCTGCGTAGGAATTTGTGAAGAAACCAGAGTCCGCGGAGATAAAATTTACTGTTCTTTAACATTTCGATAAATCATTTAAATTTATTTAATTATTAAATTCAGTGAAACCGCATTTTGAAATAACTTTAATCAAGCGAATAACTTGGAGATGCATTCTGGAAATTTTAGTTTGTTTTCTGGGGAATATTAAAATGTAAAGTAACGATTAAGGGGACATATCCGAAGGAAATGGATTTTACTGCCACAAAGTTTGTGAGCATTGCTATTGTTGTAATTATTGAACTTTGATTGATTGAGCAGTGAATGTGCTGGGGATAGTAAAGTGGAAACTTTGGTCATCAACCGATGTAACTTAATTGTGTTTAGCCTTCAGCCTAGAAACATGGATGGTCAGGGGGTCATCAACCTCAGTGACTTAGATTAGGGCCATATGCCATTGTAGCATCATTTCCTTGCGGTCATCATACACAATGACTTTAAAGTAACTTAGAAGATTAGATGTCGGTCCATGACATAGACGCAGGTCACATCGATTCAATTAAGGGTCCATGCCGTAGAACCACTGTGTGGCACACACCAATTGGACTGCCTTAATTATACCCAGAGTCCAGAGTTCGTGTTACGAGGGCTGGACCATAACGAATCACTATGATGGTACATGTGGTCTCACATGGAAGCCGAATTTAAGGATTTCCAGACTTTCCTTTCTTAAATGATTAATAATTGAGACAATGGTTTCTAGTATGAATGCCCGTCAGGCAGTTACGTTAAAGTCTCACACCAGTGTTCTGACATTTATGTAAAATGATTGTGGTGTCCAGTGGACACAATTGACTTCTATGATACCGTTGACATATCAGATTGCTTCAGAATTTCCTGAATAAATAGGAATATTTTAAACAGACCTTTCATTCCAGTAGATAGATTAGAATTACTGAACCCTACCTTTATCTCAGCAAGTGACGAAGAACCCGACACGACCCAAGAGACAGATCTCATGAACTTTGCTGATAGGTAAGAAAGGTAGGTATCTCTCAATATGGACCAAAGGGTTCAATACTGAGGTTACGATAAATGAATAAGCGCAATGCTCTAGTTATAGGCCTAATTTATTATTTTATTATAGGCAATTTTCAACTAGTTTCTGATGACCTGGAAGGCCCTCTACACACGGAGCTACTCATTAGAAACGTGACTGGTTTGTAACCGGGGTCACAAATTGGTTAGTAACTGAATAGTAACTCGGCTCCACACACGAAGCTACTGTACGGTGACGGGACACAGCGCTCGCTCGTCCTGTTGACACGTATTACCACTACAGTCTAAAATGGTCATAACTTCTGAACCATTCATGCAAATAATGTCCTGATAAGGTTGTTGTAATCCTTATAAAATACTGGAGGAGGTCAAACAATTTATTTTCATGAGGAACTCGAGGATAATATCGAAATATTTATTTAATTTTAAGGAGTTATATTTTTTACCGCGGACTATAGCATAAAATCGCTTCTAGAGGGCAGCTGGTTGGAAATAGATATGTGCCATCGCGGACTTTTTTGTAGAGGTTTCTATGCTTTACATTTCGTCCGCTTACACTTGCGGTCTATGGTTGATGGTTCACGCAGCGTAAGCCAAGAAAGCAAGTGACTTACCGACCGACCGACCGACCGACCGACCGACATTTTTGTCTCTTTCTACGTATTTACTGTATATCGGGTCACGGATACATAATATTTTTATAGTGGTTCACTCAGTGTTCGTGTTATCAGTATCTGAAGTTGAACCACTGTACTGATTAAAATGCAGTCAACATATTATGGAAACGTGTGTGGCGCTATAAATTGTTGGCACGTGAAAGAACTTCCATGGGACAAAATTACGGCACCTCGAGTGTGAAAATGGTAAACCACGGAAAACCATCTTCAGGATTACCGACAGTGGGATTCGAACCCACTATCTTCCGGATGTAAGCTCACAGCTGCGCGACTCTAACCTCACGGCCAACTCGCCCGGTGGTGCCATTCAACAGCGAAATACAAATGCGAGAGAATGTGTGAGTGCTGAGGGAAGTGTGCTAATAACTCTCAGGTAAGAAAAGTGAACTTCATTTTTACAAACAAAGAAAAATTTAAAAGCTTAGAAAATAATTCTATGCTTTCTCCGTAATGTCCTTTCTTGCGTAATCCTTCAGCGTACAATTGTACGGTACGGAGTGTTTTTCATACTCCCACTAACTTTACGTTGAAAACTTGTTCGCTCGCCATCGTAAAAAGGCACTTGATCACTGGGAACTGAGAAACTAAACTCGCTGGTGACTGGCTCCGCGAGTCACCTGGAACTGATTACAAACTAGTTACTAACTGGTAGCTTTCCAGGAAATACACAGGAATTGTCACTCAAGTACGCGGCCGGAAACTTCAGTTACCAATCAGTTACTAATGAGTAGCTCCGTGTGTAGATGGCCTTAGTCATCAGAATAATTAGAAGGATATCTGTACTGATTGCCAGGAAAAGACCTCAGGTTTTCAAGTTTTCACAAGCTGAAAATATTTTTATTTTTTTCTATGGTTGAGAAAATGAAAACAAGAAAACTTACGACACTGATCAGAAATGACTAAACATGCTTGAAAGAAGCCGCTCTTCTCTTGTTTTCTATTATTATTACAGACATTGTCATTGCCAACCTCAAATATTCATAGTTCATAAAATCTTGACTTTGGAAAGTTTATTTCAGTCAAAGTCGACTTTAGAGAAAGTATCGTCTATGAAACAGACTTAGAGCAAAGTAAAAATTTCTTATCAAAGTGGACTTTGTGAAGTTTCCACTCAAAGTCGTATTTATGAATACGACCCTTAGTAATTTCTTTTTTTTTTTTTTTTTTTTTTTTTTTTTTTTTTTTTTTTTTTTGAGATCCAATAGTCGGAATTAGCAAATTAGCGTGCATAATCTTATTGCATCTCGACAATGGAGCTTTAATAATTTTCCGTACATTGTTATTTTGAAATATTTAGAGATGTTTTACATGAATTTTGGCTAAGTAGCCCCAGGCCTCGCAACCATACAGCAGTATGGGTCTCACACACGGTTGATAAATATTCCTCTTTATGGAGGAAGAGAATGATAGTAGTTTGAGAGATGCTACCCTACCTGATGCTCATTGCAGGGCCTGGTCAACATTAGGTTTCCATGTTAATTTCTGGTCAAGATGGAGGCCCAAATATTTAACACTCCAGTGATCCCGCGGTGTACAGGTGTACACCAGGTAAATTGTTATGTATACAGACGACAGTTGACAACGCCTATGGTCTTCAACGTTTGTCTACTCTCCCTTAACCTCTTTATCTTCCTGTCAGTATGGCGACAGCACACGTGGTGGTTGCGTTTAGCACTACATTGTTGGTGTATAACTGTACACCGCGCGACTAAACTCGTTACTATATTTTTTGCTCTGTGACTTTGACTCCGTAGAGTTTACTTATAAAATAGATATAGTTTTTGAAATGAGTACTTTTCTTGTGTGAAAGAAACCAAACATAGAACCTAAAATGAATGAACGTGATCGTGAGCAGATACCTCGCTGGCTTGAAGAAACTGATGAGGAAGACAGTTTTTGTGTTGTGGAAAGTGAAACTGAGGGTGACAATGGCAATATACTTGGCGTGGAAGACAGGAATGAACTGGAAGAAGACCATGTGGAAGAACACTGCTTCGATCGATCCGACGAGTTTAGTGCACCGTTGGAGGACGTGCTGAAGATATGGATCTGGAAGTTGAACATGCATTTCATGAAACACCTACCCAACGCCATTTAGAAAATAAAGAGTTTTATTTCGGAAATGATTGGCAAACAAGGCGATATTTAGATCACACGTATCTCAGGCTTCCCGCACAACATAATTCGAACCTTTCACCGACCAAGACCTTAAGGAAATTCCAGACATGCTAACACACCCACACTGTCATTTGAGTGCATGATTGATAATGAAATAATTATGAAAATAGTTGAATATACAAATATTTATATTGAGAAAGTAAGGCGTCTTTTTGGAAGAGAGAGAGATGTTAAGTCCACAGATTGCCAGGAAATAAGAGCATTGATTGGCACTTTGTATCTTGCTGGAGCACTAAAATCCGGCAGGAGAAATGTGTTCGACATGTGGGATAAATCTTTGG